>NC_083358.1:25449103-25761395 GCF_030254825.1 Meriones unguiculatus | reverse complement strand
GACCCAGAACTAAATCCACACACCTATGAATACTCGATATTCGACAAAGAAGCCAATTCCATTCAATGGAAAAAAGACAGCATCTTCAACAAATGGTGCTGGACCAACTGGATGTCTACATGCAGAAAAATGAAAATAGATCCATATTTATCACCCTGCACAAAACTAAAGTCAAAGTGGATCAAGGACCTCAACATAAAACCAGATACCCAAATCAATTGGAAAAAAAAGTGGGGAACAGCCTAGAACTCATTGGCACAGGAGACAACTTCCTGAACAGAACACCAACAACACAGGCTCTAAGAGCAACAATCAATAAATGGGACCTCATGAAACTGAAAAGTTTCTGTAAAGCAAAGGATACCGTCATCAAAACAAAACGACTGCCTACAGATTGGGAAAGAATCTTCACTAACCCTTTATCTGACAGAGGACTAATATCCAGTATATACAAAGAACTAAAGAAGCTGAAAAGCAGCAAACCAAGTAATCCAATTAAAAAATGGGGAACAGAGCTAAACAGAGAATTCTCGACAGAAGAATATCGAATGGCAGAAAAACACTTAAAGAAATGCTCATCCTCATTAGCCATCAGGGAAATGCAAATCAAAACGACCCTGAGATATCACCTTACACCCATCAGAATGGCCAAGATGAAAAACTCAAGCGATAACACATGCTGGAGAGGTTGTGGAGAAAGGGGAACCCTCCTCCACTGCTGGTGGGAATGTAAACTGGTAGAACCACTCTGGAAGGCTATCTGGCGCTTTCTAAGACAACTATGAATAGTGCTTCCTCCAGACCCAGTTATACCACTGCTAGGTATATACCCAAAGTTTGTTCAAGTACACAAAAAGGACACTTGCTCAACCATGTTTATAGCAGCTCTATTTGTAATAGCCAGAACCTGGAAACAACCCAGATGTCCATCAACGGTGGAATGGGTACAGAAATTGTGGTATTTTTATACAATGGAATACTACTCAGCAATCAAAAAGGAGGAAATCATGAAATTTGTAGGCAAATGGTGGGATCTAGAAAAGATCATTCTGAGTGAAATATTCCAGAAGGAGAAAGACAAACATGGGATATACTCACTTATATAGACCTATAAGATATGATAAACATAATGAAATCTATACACCTAAAAAAGATAATCAATTGAGCGGACATGGGATAAGATGATCAATCCTCATTTAGAAAGACAGATGGGATGTGCATTGAACGTATGACAGGAGTCTACTGAGCGCATCTGAAAGACTCTAACTAGCAGTGTTTTCAAAGCAAAGACTCATGACCAAAACTTTGGCAGAGTACAGGGAATCATAAGAAAGAAGGGGAGTTAGTCTGATGGGGAAAGGATAGGAGCTCCACAAGGACCAAATATATCTGGGCACAGGGTCTTTTCTGAGACTGACATTCAACCAAGGACCATGTATGGATATAACCTAGAACCTCCACTCAGATGTAGCCTGTGGTAGCTCAGTAACCAATTGGTTTCCCAAAGTGAGGGGAACAGGGACTATTTCTAACAGGAACTCAATGACTGGCTCTTTGGTCTCCCCACCCCCGAAGGGAGGAGCAGTCCTGTTAGGCCACAGAGGAGGGCTTTGCAGCCAGTCCTGAAGATACCTGATAAAACAGGATCAGATGAATGGGGAGGAGGTCCCCCCTATCAGTGGACTTGGAAAGGGGCACGGTGGAGATGAGGGAGGGAGGGAGGGACTGGGAGGGAATGAGGGATCGGGACATGGCTGGGATACAGAGTTAATAAAATGTAACTGATAAAAAAAATAAAAAATAAAAAAAATAAAAAAAATTATTCCTTTGTGAGATTGTTAAGTGTGAACATCCTAATAATTAGATAATTAGATATGGTGCTCTATAAAACTCAAAATTTCTGAGTCAAAACCATATTCTGAAAATCAGGGACAAATGTTTAACTTTGATAATACTTGAAAGGAATAAAAATTCGTACCTTCCTAGGTGTTATTTTCCTTCAGTTTTTCAGCGGTAAAACATTCTATTGAAATTTTGTTTGTGTAATAAATATATAACCAGCCAGTGAACGGGGGAGGACATGTAATAGTGAGATTCTGGCAAGTGCATAATGAGGAAAGGGCACGAAGACACTCCTGTGTCTACTGTAAAGAAGGAAACACTACTCTTCACTTCATCGTAAGTTCTAACAATTCAGTATCCCTTTTGGTTATTACTTAGATCTAGAATATCTGCCAAAGGACTGTGTTAACGGTTTAAACTCCACATTGATACTATTTGAAGGCAGAGAGTTTATCAGGGATTTGGCTTTGAAGGAGATGCTAGGGCTATAGCCCCCTTTCTCTCTGGTTCACAGCTGTCATGAGGTGAACTGGCTCTACAGACACCCACTTCCTTCAAGATACACTGTACTTCCTCAGGTCCAAAGATATGGCTAAGGGAACCTAGACTGAAATACATGAAACTGAGCCCAAAATAGATCTTTTATTTTTTTTTGGATGGTTATCACTGTTATTTTGTATAATGACAGTTATTTTAGACAGATTTACTAGATTAGCTGGGTTTTGTGGCTATGAAATCATTATCAAACTATGAAGAAGAAAGGCCAGGGACTTTGGTTTCTGAACTGCTAGCTGATCAAGCAAAATCAGATGGAGTATCTATCCTGAGAAATGATTGGATCACTGATGATTAGTTAAATAGGTGTTTTCACTGCTGCCATAGGTGAGTTTTGAAGGACGTAGGCAAACGGTGATTTTATTCTAGGATAATCTTTGATACCCATTAACTTTAAAATGAAACCATAAAATGTCTTGTGAAAATGAGATTGACCAAACCATACAGCACTTCCCATATCAAAGAGATACATGATAAATTTTAGGTAGAAAACTAAGTGAACAGAGGAGATATTGGCATTGAACACTGTTGTACACTGGCATTGAAGCCTGTTGTTGCAATTGGCTTCAATACTATCAGAGAGTTTCAAGTAAAAAATGACACTTTTCTACTAATTCATCATCCCCCTTTGACAAGCTTGAAGGTTCTGTGTTCCCCTTAGCAAATGGAAGTCCTGGTCAAATTCCACAGGATCATGTTCCACTCCAGGATCTATGCCTTCAATAGTCCTGGTAGTTGGCTAAGTTACCAGTAGCAGACATAGTTTTCCTCTTTTGAAGTGGGTCTGTAGTCCACTTATAGAGTCATTGGTTACATCAAAGTGTGGTTACCACTACTGCACCTAAAGTAGTATCATGCCACACTGGTTATTATTATGTTTTATAGGTGTCATAGCTGAGTGGGATTATTAGTTGCTTCCTTCCTTTGGAAGTCGTCCACCTGGTACATGGAAGTTAGTTAGTTATTACATGGAAGGGAGTCAAGTTACTTCCAGTGAGACCGGAATCTGAAGTGTATGGTGTGCTCACGAATAAGGGACTTACCTTCTGGCTGTGGGCTTCAAACAAAAGGCCATGCCAAATGATTGGAATCTTTTGAAAGCCTTTGGTCTTGGACAGTTCTGACCAGTGACTCAGAAGAGGGTTTTTCATGACTTTTGTTGGGTTTGTTAGATAATTATATGTTTAATGAACCAAAGTCTCAATTTTATTATAATCCTTATTTTACTGTATACCTGCACAGTCAGATATTCAGGTTTCATACAATATAACTAAGGGAAATCAGTGTGAATGAGCATAGAGCTGCTATATTTTTTAGTTTAAATTATTTTTTTATAATTTATTCCCTTTATATTCCTATTGAAGACCTTGCCTTGTTTCCTCCCAGTCCCATCCTCCCTCCTGGTAGAACTGTTATTTTTATAAGCAACTAAGTAACCAAATTAATACTAAAATAAATAGCAAAACACTTGATATTTTAGCTCACTTTCATGTAACTGTTTGGCTAACTCTGGGCTCTGCTGTTTCTCTTTAATATCCCCAGTGGCTTTGTAGTTTATCACACACAATGGCATGCTGACTAAATGTTTTATGAATGAACAAATGTATTTAGAGGTAGCTTTTATGTCCACAATGTGCTTAGATGCCTCTGCAGAATTTGAGTGCCTTTCACATGTGATGGAGTTATATGTGTTTACCCTAAGGCAGGATGAGTGAACAATGAAGATTCTTTGAACAGAAAACCCTATTAGCTTCAATAGCAAATCCTGTAGAGAAAGGAAGTCCAGAGGAGAGCAAAGAAAGTAAAAGAGGATGAGATTTAATGTTTGGATTTATTTAAGATCTTGATATGCTCATGATATACTTTTTATTTAAGTTTACCTGGATGTTCCAAAATTCAAAACACATATGATTCTATATGTGTTTTATAGGACTAAATTACTTGCTAGTATTAGAAAAATTAATTCTACAGTATTTTCTGTGCTAAACACATTGCTGATGGTATTGTCAATTGTTTATGATAAATACATAAATTATATAGCAGAGAGCTCAACAAAATAGCATTTATTTTATAGGTCATTTCAATAATTGCTTATTCTGATTATCCTCAATTCTTGGTATTGCCTAATGCCACCATTTAAAAATTATTTCAGATTTAGACTTTTTTTTAACATTAACTTCCTCAAAGCCACAAACAATTTGATTCCTGTGTTTTATACAGTTCATTGCTTTCATGTGGGCTTTAATGACATGTATGTTTTTTTTCAGAAATGTTATCATCATGTCTGTGGCCATGTACTATTTGATGATGTTAAGATATTGAAAGTAAGGACTCATTATCTTCTGAGATGACAGATTTCATTTTTGAAAACTCTGGGTCTTTAGTTCTTAGGCCTTTTCTTTCTTTTCCAAGGCACCATGATCTTGGACTATCTGGGGATGGCTGCTTGTCCAAAGTCTTCATTAATTGATCATAAAAATCAAGACAATAACTATTCTGTAAAAACAACAACAAAAAAACCCACAAAAAACAATAAACATGGGAGGAGACATATTAGATTTAATACTCCAGACTAAGAAAAAGGTAATAGAGTAGGATTTTGAGTAGATTTATATGAGAAATGAAAACCATAGATTTCCAGGGATAGAAGGATTTTCTGGCTAGGAGAGCAATTTTTTTTTCATTACAACAAAGGAGCTATCATGACCAAGACATAGAAACACTCTGCCTATAGGAAATATGCCTAGAGGAATCCAAGAGTGATGCAAACCCTCCTTTGCCTCTGGGTTTCGGGAAGATTATACTGAAGGGATGGATAAAGCACTGAAAGAACTAGGGACTGGCATCCTTTTAGATTTCCTAAAATTTCAGATAGCGAACAAAGTATGTCCATGGCATATGAAGTGTCTGCTAGGTGTCAGCCTCCACGACAGCAGTTTGCAGGAACTACACTTAGCATTCAAAACAGCTTGGAAGCAGCAGCTCTGATGAAGAAGCAGTGGGTGAGAGGTGAGGTGAAGCAAGGAAACATATATAAATCTTTCCTCATCTGAAACACAAATGAGAATGAAGTATGGCTTTTTAAAAAGTACTGAGATTTCTGTCTACACCCCCTCTTGGCTTTTTTTAATATCCCTGAAAGGCTGGGATTAGGAGTCCTCCCACATCCCATCTCTCCTGGGAACTTTCATAGCACCACTCCCGATTAAACTAACAGATTAGACCCAGTGGCAGAAGGCACAGCATCAGCTCTTTGAGAAAGAGCAAATAAGAATGAAGTGTTAGATTGCAAAGCTAATTATACATTCTGTGCAAGTGTCACCCATCTGTTGCAATTGTTTTAAAAGCAGTCATAAGTCAACTGTTGGGGTAAGATGTTTACTGTTGTGAACACAAAAAAATGCTCATGGTTCTTATTCTGTACCATAGCTGGAGGCTGCAGTGGTTCTCGGAGAGCTTAACTTTTTGTGAAAGAGCAAGTAATAGCGCCAGGTAGTAAAATTAAATTCTATGCATACACAATCTTTCAGAACTTAAAAGTTGTCAAGCAGTATTGGATCAAATTTTCTTGTCTACACATGGGGACCCTGAGCCCAAGACACTTCCCTTCATATATTTGTTTGTAAACTCTCACAATTTTGCATATTTATTGCAGGTTGTTCTTTTCTACCCAAGTGGTACTTACTTATATTTATATGTCCCTACAGGAGGGGAATAAGAATTATTTGCTCTGTGTACTTAATGCATATAATAGTATACAATCATCAAAACACCTATAATTTGTTTTTAGTTTTTATAATGAAATTGGTCATAAACGAGTAGAGGTATTCTTTTTTTTTTTTTACTTGTCATTTTCTTTTTTTCTTTCTTTCTTTTTTTTTTTACTTGTCATTTTTTTTCTCAATGCAGTTTATTCAGGAACCTTGAACAATCTTCTGACCCTGGGGAAAGCCAGCCCACAGCTTAAATAGCCTCTGGGTAGCCAACCCCAGCGTGCCACGTGGGCAATGCAGAAAGGTCCACATACATGGAAGCAAGCCAGATCCTCAGCCTTAGCCAAATGTGGAGTTGCTTGTGACAGAGAGCACTCACCATCCATCCGGAAGGTGGAAGGCAGAAACCAGCTCCATCTTTAAGGCATGGCATTATGCAGCTCTCTACAGTTTCCCCTTTTTTGTTTTAGACGCATCAGGCAAGAGTAGAGGTCTGATCTCTGATATTAGAAATAAATTGGGACTTTGTACCGATGTTCATTTAGGTGTCATCCACCCAAAGAGCATCAGACCTGTCTGATACCTTTTTCTCAGAGGCGGGACCTGGGGCATTAACCCGCATGCAATCAGACATGCTCTTCTCTGGGTCCAAAGCGGCTGACCCTGTTTGCACTGCTTAGCCTCGCATCCTGAGCATAACATTTTAGCTTTTTATGGTAGCCAACCATGCTTGGGGAGACTGTCCTGCTTCAATGGCTGTAAAGGCATGAATGATCATGGCTGCATTACGCGGTTGTGAGACTCTAATCTTGCTTATACACCACAGGCAAACCAAGGAGACCAACACCAGAAGGCCTGCTAACGCTCCCATGCCTGCCCATTCCTTCAGATGATTCATGGCTGCAGCAATCCATGATGATAATCCTGTGGCTAGTCCTGCGTCCACTCTGGTAGAATTTACCGTAACAATGGCCACTCTCAGCTGCTCCATCATAGTATCGAATTCTCCATTCCAATTACCTAAAATATAGCTAGACAATTGTTTAGACATATTTGCAGCATGGGGAAAATTCTCATATTGTATGCTAGTGACACAAAGTCCAGCATATTTCCATTGACAGCCAAGTTGAGCGTTTTGCCATAGGGTATCAATTTGCTCCTGCACGAGGTAACAATGTCAGATGGAACACCCTCTGTGGTATAGGAAATATGCCTCTCGTTTTCATATTAATCTCTTCACTGAATAAGCGGAACATTTCCATATCCCAGGCTTCTCCGTAAAGAGAATGACTGGAATTTACTGGTAAGTTACTTTTTGTTTACTTATAAGAACCAAATGGAACCTTACAATAAAATAATACAAGTCAAATTTTGGAAAGTCAATTATTTCTAATTCCATTTTGTGAATGAATGCAGGAGTCCTTTCGATAAAAATGAATTTAGTGTCTTTGAATTACTTAATGTATCATGTTTCTAAGACAATCAATGAGAAAAAAGTTCAGGTTGATTGGCATCTCAGAGTATGGCACAAAATGGAGAGTTGATCTCTGGCACCATGGTAATGAATCATCTGCTAGGAATTGATATTTTACTGCCAAGAGGTACATCTCACACAGCCATCTCTCATTTCTTTGCTGTCCACTATTTTGTAACTTTACAATAATGTGTTTTCAGATTGCCATCACCAGAAGCACACCCATGAACATTCTTTCTCTCCTTGTGACCCTCCCACACTGATAACTCACCTTTTCTATTAAAAAATATACAGAAAACAAAAATCTCTTCCATCAATCCCTATAAGACTTATTTTCCAGACTGTGATACTCTTCCTTCTTTACTTTCTTTCTCCCTTCCTTCCTTCCTTCCCCTCTTTTCTCCCTTCCTTCCTTCCTTCCTTTCTTTCTTTCTTTCTTTCTTTCTTTCTTTCTTTCTTTCTTTCTTTCTTTCTTTCTTTCTTCCTTCCTTCCTTCCTTCCTTCCTTCCTTCCTTCCTTCCTCTCTCTCTCCCTCCATTTCTCTTCCTCCTTTCCCTGCTTCTTCCTCTCTCTCTCTCTCTCTCTCTCTCTCTCTCTCTCTCTCTCTCTCCACCATTCCAGTTCCCACTAAAATGAAAACACAAAGTTAGTCAAAGGAAAATTTTTCAAAATTCAATGAGGCTAATAATCTCTTTTCATTACAGTTTCTAACTAACTGAATACACAGTCAGTTAGAATAACTGAACCAGGAACCAGGTAGAATAAGTTATGATACCAGGCTAATTACCATGCTTAGAATCTGAAAATGGCCCTAGGTCTTGGCTTCAGTTGGATATTAAGGCATTCTGCATCTTAATTTTCACATTTATACATTTTTATCATTGGTTTTAGGCTTAGGTCCATCGAGAAACTCTTATTATCCTTTACTACTTGCATACACTTCTGACTTCAAAAGGAAATAGAAAGTGAACTGCTCGACTACACTAACATCTGTGTGATAAAGTCTAGGAAATGTTCCATTCTCGTGGGCCTTGAAATAACTGATTATTTTCTCTTCCAAGCTAAGGGACCACAGGAGTTTTCAGGATGGTAACCCTACAGTCTTCCAGCAGTGCTACTGCATTTGGAGGGATGCGATTAAAAATCTCTCAAAAGTATTTTAAAACTACAAATAGGTTTATTTTGTATTCTAAAGAATATATATAATTGAAAAATGTTGCACGAAGCTGATTTTCTTTACACTTCTCTTAGTTCTAACACCAAAGATGTTGTACTTAATATATAACCAAAAGTGTTCCAAACTCATTTCTCTTTTTCATTCTTTGTCTTCAATATCCTTTTGTGTAACCATTATATCTGACACAGATCCTTAATTTACACACATGATCTTCAAAAGACCACATTATTACATAGCTTACAAAAATGTTAAAAGGTCATTTGATATGTATTTGATAGAGACCTAATCCAAAACATATAGAGAAATAAAAAAAAACTAGATATCAAGAAAACAAGCAACCCAAATAAAAATGGGTATATATTACACAAAGAATTTTCAAATGATGAATCAAAAATGGCTGAGAAAGAATTGAAAAATGTCCCTGATTCTTACCCATCAGGGAAATGCAAATCAAAACTACTTTGAGATTCTATCTTACACCTCACACCTGTCAGAATAGCCAAGTTCAAAAACACAAGTGACAGCACCTGATGGCAAGGATGTGGAACAAGAAAAACATTTCTTCACTGGAAGTAGGAGTGCAATTTTGTACAGTCACTACAGAAATCTATGTAGCAGCTTCTCTGGAAGATGTGAATCAATCTGCTTCAAGATTCAGCTATACTATCTTGAGCATATAAACAAGAGTATATCCCACCATAGAAAGAATTGCTCAGCTTTATTGATTGCTGCTCTAATAATTAGACATTAGAAACAACCCAAATGACCTCCAGCATAAAAATGGGTAAAGAAAAGGTGGTAAAAATGTTACAGTGGAGTATTGCTCAGCCATTAAGAAAATAAACTATGAAATTTCCAGGTTAATGGATGGAACTAGACAAAAATCATCCAGAGAGTAGTAGTCTAGATCCAGAAACTGCAATACATATATATTTGATAATGTGTGAACATTAGCTGTTAAACAATGATAATCAAGCTACAATTGTAGAACCACAGGTGTTAGGTATAGAGGATGGGAATTGGGTCTGAGATGACATATAAATCTCCCGAGGAAAACAGATTTAATAGATAGTTATGCATGGATGAGAGGATACAATGGGAAGACCAAGTATAGTGGGAGAGAGAAGAGACCAAGACTGTCGGTTCCTCTCTACAAACCTGCTGCAAAAGTCCCATTGATGAACACAAAATCTTTACAAAACACCGGGAATATAGAAATCAGGCTGGTGCCTATATAAAGCATCCACACTTACATGTTAGCATATTAAGTACAGGAAGGTACTCTGCATGGTACCAGAGGAGAAATGTAAATACAAAACCAGCAACAAAGATTTTGATCTATGACAGTGTCTTTTCTTCAGAATATACCAGTACATTAGTGGCACAAAGCCTGGGATTAAAAAAAAAATAAAGATATCTCATTTGACTTAAGGCCAACACCATGAGATGGAATCCATATGCTACACTGTTTGGTAGACAAAGAAACAGTGCCTACACCACCCACGAACCTGAAGTAAATCCAAGACCACTATTCTACTAAAAGAATGTAGCAATAAATTGACACTTAATGATATTCTGCTACACTTACAGATCAGAAACTTCTTACTGCAGCAAATGAGAAGAGTACAGAGACCACAGCCAGACGTTATGCAAAGCGTGAGAAAAATTGGATTATTTTGCTCTAAAAAGGGATACCTCTATGAAATCCATCCCCTTAGGACTCAGGGAATCTTGTAGAAGAGGAGGCAGACAGAATGTAAGAGCCTGAGAGGATGGAAGACACCAAGAAAATGAGGCCTTCTAAAATGACAGGACATTTTCACATTATGAACTTACAAACTGAGTTCTCATGCACAGGGCCTGCGTTAGTGTGCATTAGATGGGGTCCTGGAGATGAAAGAAAAGGGCACATGTCTCTTTCCCTAAGGCAATGGCAATATCCAATTTATGCTCACTTGCAAATGAAAATTTATTTTTCTCCGATGTAGTCTCACTCAGAAAACAAAGTACTCCTAAGGGTAGCCTGCATGTCCAGAAATAGATAGCCAAGAAAAAATGGACTCAGTGCCATCTTCATATATTCTTTGTCTTATAATGCTGTGCCATAGATTTTGATTTTTAAAATATTTACTTTTTACTTTAATTTTATTTAATTTATATATATTTCTTGTCTTTTCACTGTAAAGTTCTTTGGGGTTAATTTTTGGGTTTTTTTGTTTGTTTGTTTAAGTTATTTTATTATATTTTTAAAGTTAATTACAATTTATTCATTTTTAATTAATTTATTTTTTATTAATTACAATTTATTCATTTTGTATTCCAGCTGTACCCCCTTCCTCATTTCCTCTCAATTCCGCCCTCCCTCCCTCTTCTCTTCCCATGCCTCTCACCCAGGCAACTGATAAGAACAGTCCTCCTCTGTTTCCATCTGACCCTAGCATATCAGATCTCATTAAGTTGTGCTGCATTGTCTTCCTCTGTGACCTTGTAAGGCTGTCCCCACCCCCTTTAGGAGGAGGTGATCAAAGAGCCAACCACTGAGCTCATGTTAGAGACAGCCCCTGTTCAATACTACTCAGCAATTAAAAGCAAGGAAATCATGAAATCTGCAGGCAAATGATATGCACTGGAAAACATCATCCCAAGTGAGGTATCCCAGAAGCAGAAAGACACACATAATGTATACAAACTTATAAGTGGATATTAGAAATATAATATAGGATAAACATTAAAATCTGCACAGCTAAAGAAGCTAAGCAAGAGGGAGGATCCTGGGTAAGATGATCAATCCTCATTCAGAAAGACAAATGAGATGGACATCGGAAGTGGGAAAAAAACAGGAAGCAGGACAGGAGCCTACCACATAGGGCCTCTGAAATACTCTACCCAGCAGGGTATTAAAACAGATGCTGAGACTCATAGCCAAACTTTGTGCAGAGTGAAAGGAATCTTATGAAAGGAGGGGGAGATAGGAAGACCTGGAGGAGACACAAAGAGAGCAACAGAACCAAAAATCTGGGCCCAGGGGTCTTTTCTGAGACTGATACTCCAACCTAGTGCCATTCATGGAGATAACCTAGAACCCCTGGACAGATATAGCCCATGACAGCTCTGGGCACAACTTATTTTATTGTGGGTTTTTCCATCAGGAGCTTGCTTACTTTTTTAATGGGAGAAAATAATAGAGTCAATTTGGATGGGAGAGGAACTGGGAAGAAACTGGGAAGAGTTGAGGTAAGTGAAACCTTAGTATTTATTATGTGAGAATAAAAATCTATTTTCATTTTCAATAAAAGAAAAGATCTTATGTTTTTAACTAGTTACTGTCTCTTTCATATGTAAAACAATAAAACTAGACATGAAACTTCCTAAGTTGTGTGTTTTGCATTATATGTATAACATTTTACTTTTTTTACTTTTCTCTGAACACATAAATCATTCACAAAAAATATCAAGACTCATTATGAGTATAAGAAAACAGGATTGGAAAAATATTAGTTATGATAGAAGTTCCAAGGAAAGCAGGTGCAAGACTCTGTCTGTGAAATATCTTGCTTATGTGAGCATTTAGATAAGATTCATCAGATTTATAGCATTCTCTAAAAGCCAAGCAAGCCAGGAATGATGGTGAAATATCTAATAACAGCATTTGTCAGTGGAGACAAGGAGCTCCTTAGAGCCTGTTATCTTGCAATCTAGCCAAGTTTTGAGCTATATGTTTAGTGAGAGATTATCCTGTCGATCCTGTCTATCAAATAGCACGGAGAATGGAGGACAACACTTAACATTGGGCTTTTGTTGTCGCATGTACACATAAATACATGAATGTATATACATGTGTGAACATGAACAGGTATTTATGCACACACAGGACACACAGAGAGAGAAAGAGAACGAGACAAACAAAAATAGATACACACAGAGACACACATAGACACACGCACATACAGACAGGTACACACACATATGGACAGACACACACACACACACACACAATCCAGACATTCAAAATTAGGGTTATAAATGGGATTGATTGTTATCACGATAAGCACAAATGCTACTGTCTAATTATTTTCCTCTTATTTAGCTCCAGTGTTATTGAAAGTTATATATAGCAAGTTGTATGAATTTCTACTTAGTAGAGGGAAAAGAATATTTATGACCTGGGAATTCCTGTGTATATTTTTATCATTATTATACATTTGCAATATGCTTGGTATGCTTTGGCTTCTCCTTAATATAGGACAGATTTGATGCTATCATAAATTCTAGTAGTTTTTTGCTTTTTAGAAAATAATTTACACCATAGCAAATACAAAATACAAGTGAGTGAGAAAGAGAAATCCATGTTGTTCCAAACTATAAAACGTAAATACTCAAGTGTCTCAACAGTATTTTAATTATTATTGACAAGGATGGATTGGGACATTCGAAAACCTGTGATATAGCTTGTTCTAAGTCATCCAGAGACTGGATTTTGAGTTTGAATAATGAATAGCAATCACTTATTTCAGTTTGATGATTCACTTTTGCTCATATTTACTAGAAATTGTATTCATTTCTTTAAGCCACAATTCCCATGGAAACTTGCCTGCCTTGACTTTGGCCATAGGGTTCTATGACACATGGCTATTCAGTTCCCTTGATGAGCTAGCATCTGCCACTATGTTCTGGGATTCTATGAGGAATGATTTGGTCCCATGGAACCATTATCTATGATAGTCACATGTCAATCTAGTCAACTTCTAGCAATAAAAAGTCTTCATTTCTGGAAGTTTTTCATTTTTTCTTTTAATCAATAATTAACTTCTTATTATTTAAAAAATGGCTCTTACAATATATCGATATTTTACCTGCAGGACTCCTTATGGCATCTAACTTGTTTCTGGCAGTTCATTTTTCATTTTTACCCTTTATGATCAATGTCTTATTCATTCTCTCAAGAGGATTTTGCAATCCTTTGATTTGCCCCAGGGTAATTCTGTCAAAAAATTCTATTTCCTGCAGGTTTATGCCTTAGTATGTTTCATATACCATGAATTATTTCATCTAAAAAAAAAACAAAAAACCTCTGAAGATTATTATCACTGTGGTCTTCGTTATGCAAATGATCAATGGACTACAGATGGCTGATATTTGCCCATGGCCATAGAATCATCCCATGGCAGTGGGAGAATTCTAAAACTCTTCCTTTCTTTGTTAAATTGACAAAAACATAAAACTTTTTATTAAAATTTTTCTGGAAAAAACATAATTGTGAAATATTAGTTCAAAATAAACTATATCGATCTAGCAGATAATTTTACATTTTGGTTAGAAAAAGGTCATACTGAAAGCAGGATGAAAAGGAGTAAGGATAGATGTCATTATCTAATTTGAAATCTAAGGATTTGTGTTTTTTCAAAGGAGATAAGAACCCAGGCTCTGGAAATGGCTAATATTTGTAAGAGTACACAGTAACTTCCCCTTGCTCTATATAAAATACAATGGTCTTTTTTATTAATTTTTAATTCACATGCATATCACTCAACACAGAAACACAATTGTTCCATCTTTATAATGTTATGTATGTGTGTGTGTGTGTGTGTGTGTGTGTATTCCAGACTAACCATTTGGTATTGGATAATTAACTGGTATACTATTCCCTAGGAAAGACCATTTCTCCTGATAAAAGAATTCCTTGGTTGCTTATAGATCATTATGTGAGTTTGAGCCCTACTGAGTTTTCCCCTGTCAATTTTAACAAGCCTTTTGTGTGTTTTCTACCTTCTTCTAAAAAAGTTAACACAACAATACAATCAAAGCATTTCATCCTTCCCTTTGTTTCCCTTAAACTATCCCATAAACCCCTCCAGCTCTCCATGAAATTCATGGTGTTTTTTTTTTCATTAATTGTTATTGCATGCATATATATATATATACATATATATATATATATATATATATTCCTAAGTTATAACCATATTAGTGCATAAAATATTACTTGTATATTTGTTTTCATGGCAATCAATAGTCATATTCAGCTATGCCATCTATGAACCATATCAGCAACAAGCACAAAAACTCTAAGGCTGCAGTAGTGGCATGTGTACCTCAGTGGTAACCAACCGTTTGCTATATTGGAGTGAGGGCCTATTCAATAAGAAGGAATCTCAGGCCTGGTACCTAGAACTCACTGATTCAAATGAGTTGTTGGCTGACAAATTCTACAAATCCACCTTTCTCCATGTCCCCAACCCCATGTGCTGCGTTTATAAGCATATATTGTGCTTGGCTTTTTTGTAGGTCCTGATATTATGTTCTCATGCTTGTGCAGAAAACACTTTAACAATCAAGCCATCATCACCCAAACCAATAGTTTTATGTTTTAAGGACAAAATTTAAATTCATCGTGCTTCATATGCTATCTATGTAAAAGTCAAACTCTTTTTACTTACATCCTTGATTTCCATAGTAACTGTAGAGTGTGTGGCTGGTATTGAGAATAATTTAGTGTAGCTTTATTTTACAATTTTAATTTTGAATGTTTCTTTTTCTCTGATTTTTTTTTTGCTTCCTAAGTAAATCATTCAATAGTCATTACCTCTCTATTTGTGATGTGTCCTTTGTATCAGTTTTTCTTTTAACATATTAATGAGAAATTGTTCTTTTTCTAAATGTTTAGATTATTTCTTATTTTAATAACAAATACACATGCAAACATGTTTCTTTGAAACATTACCCTGGTAGTTTCTGCTTTACCTATTTCCTTTATTTACTGCTCTGTTCTTAAAACATTGAAAACTAAAAGCCTGCTTTTGCTTCTGTCAAGCATCTTCTGTCTTCGTTAAGACTCTTTATTTTCCCCCAGTTCCTGAATATATATAGTCACAAATACTATTGCCCTGGAAGTTTGCACACCCGTTCAACCAAACCTCCATGAAATGTTCATTTGCTTGAAAACCTTACCAATTATGGCTCATTTTAGTAAGTTACCAGTTATATGAACTTATATAATATTCTTATATTGTATAAGCCTTAGGGCCTTTCCCCCATCTGTTAAATGAATTACTGCCTACCACATGGATTTCTCTTGTGTGTGAAATTCAAATGATGTAATACTTGGGAAACAGTACACATTGTACTAATGTGTTGCATATCACGTGTTATTAACAATGCTTTAGTGCAGCTCCCATTTTCCTTCTTGCTCCTCTGTATATTTCAGAGTTCTGGATTTTGTTTTGACACTTAACTCAAATTTACTTTTCTCTTCAGTTGCTTCTGCACTTTTGCTTTTATGTATGCACCTTGGAAAACTTTAAAGAGTATTCATCTTTCTGATAACTCACAACCCGTTCCTTTTGTGATTTTTTACCTTTTATATTCTAAACTTTTAGGGCTAACAACCTACTAGACAGCTCCTTTTGTTCGTAAAAGATGCCACATTGAAATGTACATATAGCAAATAAGAAACGAACAACACATACACAATAATAAGAATGTTCATACATTTACTGTGACACTTCCTAAAGAAATGTGGGATGTGTTGCAGAATGCTGCCCACATTACATTCACATTGAAAGTTACTGTGTGCTCTTCCAAATATTAGCTATTTCCAGAGCCTGGGTTCTTATCTCCTTTGAAAAAACACAAAATCCTTAGATTTCAAATTAGACAATGACATCTATCCTTACTCCTTTTCATCTTGCTTTCAGTGTGACCTTTTTCTAACCAAAATGTAAAACAAGTAAGTAAAAGTAAACACTTACCTTATTAAGGAATAGCTTTCACAGTATGAGGATGTCCCACACAAGCTTTCAAGGGACAGAAGCAACTAATAGTCTTACCCACCTATGACACCTATGAAGGTATACAAGGGACCAGCATAGCACAATAATTCTAATGATGCAAAGGTGCCATTCCTATCTTGGCAGTAGCCAATAGCCTTTTAATTGGGTTTAAGGCCTGCTCAATCAGAAGGATATATTGTTGGTACTTGAAAACCTAGACAACTACTTAGTAAGCAAATGAGGTGATGGATATTGGAGAAAAAAATCCAATATAGTCAACTTACTAACCCACCACAGTTTATAATTTAATTCCAAATTTTATCTTTATTCATATAGAAAAATATAGGTCCAAACTCTCATCAAAGAAACAAATGGAGATTATTGTAGAAAAATACAATGAAAATGTAAAGAATGACTTATCATGTAGTGTCTAGTCCCAACTGATATATTTGTAACACAACTCCTACATCTAAGGCTCAGGGAAAAAACTTGGGGAAAAAAGAATAACCAGAGGAACCAGAAGTCTGCAGACTGCATCACCAAGAAATGACAAGGAAACTACACCTATGAACTCTCAACAACATGACTGTGTAACTAGTACCTGAAGGAGGAGGCCAGCATCCACAGACATGCCAACATGGAAGGGAAAAATCTCATAAGGCCCCAACCCTATGCAAATAACTACAGGCATAAAAAATTTCTGAGAGCTGGAAAAAGAAGTCTTCCAAGACACCAGTTGGTTATACAATAGTAAGTAGAAGGTCATGAAATCATATAAGTAACATCATAGGAACTAAGCATGTTGTATTTATGTACTGTACCTGTGCATAGATTTACATATTCATATCAACAAGTAAAGAAAATAGGCTATAATTCTATAAGAAAATGTGGAAACAATATTTGGGAGATACGGAAGGTAAGAAAGGAAGTGAGGAATATGTGGTTTTATCTTAATTTCAAAGTCCTTTTTAAATTTTAATAAATAAATAAATATGCAAACACATTAGTTAGCTATTCTACTAGCTACAACCATTTCACAGGCTGTGTTATTTATAATGTATGTTCCCAAACAGTCTAATCCTTTCTTACTATTTCCTAGAGAGTGACCGACATAATGGGTGAGAATATAGCTCCAAAATCATATTCACTTAATTTGAGATGTGATCTAACTTCTTCCTTCTTATAACTTTGGGGATTTGTGCTTTATAGGTTCATTTTGTCCATAGTGTTCATTTTGTTTATATAATGCACTGAGCCAGGCTGATTAATACATAAGACTCTACTACTTGCTTGTGTTTCTCCTTGATAAACCTACACCACCCCTAGAAACTGTACTTTGAATTTTAACATTTTTTTCTTATGCTACTGTTATGCAATGAAATTCTTATACCCATTGCTAGATCCTAACAAGGAGTAACAGTCCCAAATAGCTGAAATCACTGATGTCTTTAAATCAGTAAACCAGTCAATACCCTATTGAATAGCTTGTTGATGTTTGATAGATTAGGTAAAATATTTGAGGTTTTTACTCAGGATAATTTTAACCTACAATGTAAACATTGACAGATAAGACCATTTTAATCGAGAAGTACATTCATACATCAGTACTGAAAGGTTCAGGGTTTACCAGTTAAAGATACGAGACAGCAAATCTCATTCTCACAGGTTTCTTAATTCTTTTCTTTTCTTTTGTTTGTTTGGTTGCTGGTTTTGTTTTTGTTTACTTTTTTTAAAGTGTAGCTTATATTCCAGGTTAAACTCAAGTAACTAAAATTTCTTAAAAGCAGATATTCTCATATTTCTATGGATAGCATGATTAATATAGGTATGTGGTTGAAATCCTTACTTTGCATTTGTTTTTGCCTCTCATATGTACAATTAGCGTTTCAAAATCTAATTCCAGACTCAAATACATTTTTGAATGAACCTGTTCATTATCCAATGCCATCAAATTCTAACCCAATTCCACTTATCCCTATCAGGTTACTTTTACATCATTTTCATGTTCAGATTAATCTGGAAGCACATTTCTAGTCTTGTATGTAATACACTCAACAAATTGTAAACAAACAAACATTCGAATAATTTCCATGTTTTGATTCCTAAGCAGGGACCATGTTGTTTAGTTTTGTCTGACACACATACACACACCCACACACACACATGCACACAAAGGGGCATAAATCTAAACTGTCAGGAACCATTAGAATTGAAGTGGCAGTGTACACCTTAACTGTCACTGTTACACATCCTCTGAATAAGATATACCGAAAGGAAGCAGATGGCTTGGGAAGAGATAAAATAAACATGAGTAACACAAAATCTGCCATTCAATAACACTAATCACACCACAGATTTTGGACAGTGGTGTATTCTCCACTTGCTAATAAAACTATGGTGAAACATATGTTCTAGGAGAAGTGAAAATAGATAAGGGAAAGTTAGCACAATTTCAACTCTGCTGCTTGCTTCAAAACACTTGTCTTGTTGACTGCTTTCCTACAAATGTAGCGAGTGAGTCTGAGAAATGCTCCTCTTCAGAAGCCTTTCTATTGTCTACAGCCCTTCTCTCCCTTTGCAAACAAATACATGCTATTTCTAGAAACCTCTAATCTTATTTGCAAAAGTATCTCATATCCAAAAGCTGAGATTATTTGCATAGGTCCATGGACCTTATTTTGCACAAAAGTGACAGCTTTTCAACACACGTTTTGAAGTCAGAATGCTTAAGCATTGTTTTACAGATTTCTTAAAGGATAATTTTCACTTGTGCAAGTTTTATGCTTTACATGTTTAGAACCTTCAGATAAAGCAAAAGAATTTGTATTATATTTGATGCTGTGCAGAATGTCTTACAACACAATTTACTTGAAATAAAAAAAAACAGTGTGATCCGTTTTCTGTTTTAGCAGTGAACACAGCACAAGGTCAGTCTTACTGAATCATTGGAAGACAGCACTATATAATTTTCTTTTCTTAATTTTTTCCTCTGCCAAGTTTCTACTTCAGATGTCTATTTTTTTCCATCTTCTTAGTGAGGTTTAAGTATCTTCCTTTGAACCCTCCTTGTTACTTAGCCTTTTTGGGTCTGTGGATTGTAGAATGTCTATCCTGTACTTTAAAGCTAATATCCACTTATGAGTGAGTGCGTAGCATCCCTGACTTTGTGGGTCTGTGTTAACTCACACAGGATTATATTTTCTAGTTGCAACCATTTGCCTGCATTTCATGATGTCCTTACTTTTAATAGCTGAGTAGTATTCCAGGGGGTAAATATACCACATATCTTTATCCATTGAAGGACATCTATGTTCTTTCCAGGTTCTGGCTGTTACAATAAAGCTGCTACAAACATGGTTGAGCAAATGTCCTTGATGTGTACTTGAGCATCTTTTGGATATATGCTTAGGAGTGGTATAGCTGGATCTTGAGGAAGCACTATTCCTAATTGTCTGAGTGCCAGATTTCCAAAGTGGTTGTACAAGTTGACATTCCCACCAGCAGTGGAGAAGGGTTCCCCTTTCTCCACAACCTCTCCAGCATGTGTTGTCACTTGAGTTTTTCATCTTAGCCATTCTGATGTGTATAAGGTGAAATCTCAGGGTCATTTTGATTTGCATCTCTCTGATGGCTAAGGATGTTGAGCATCTCTTTAAGCTTTTCTCTGCTATTCTATATTCTGCTACAGAGAATACTCTGTTTAGCTCAGTACACCATTTTTTAATTGAATTGCCTGATTCATTGTTTTTTAACATTTTAGTTCTTTATATATTCTGGATAACAGCCCTCTGTCAGATATAGGGTTGTTGAAGATCCTTTCCCTTTCTGTAGGCTGTCGGTTTTTTTTGTTTGTTTGTTTGTTTTGTTTTGTTTTGTTTTTTTCAGAAGACAGTGTCCTTGCTTTACAGAAGTTTTTCAGTTTCATGTGGTCGCATTTATTGAGTGTTGCTCTTACAATCTGTGCTGTTGGTGTTCTGTTCAGGAAGTTGTCTCCTGTGCCAATGAGATATAGGCTGTTCTTCACTTTTTCTTCTAACTGATGTAGTGTATCTTGTTTTATGTTGAGGTCTTTAATCCACTTGGACTTTAGTTTTGTTCAGGGTGATAAATATGGATCTATTTTCATTTTTCTGCATGTAGCCAGAACCTGGAAACAACCCACATGTACCTCAGTTGAGGAATGGATACAGAAATTGTGGTGCTTTTACACAATGGAATACTTTTCAGCAATTAAAAACAAGGAAATCATGAAATTTGCAGGCAAATGGTGGGATCTAGAAAAGATCATCCTAAGTGAGGTATTCCAGAATCAGAAAGACACACACAGTATATACTTGCTTATAAGTGGGTACTAGACCTATAAGAAAGTATAAACATACTAAAATATGTAAACCTAAAGAAGATAAACAAGAAAGAGGATCTGGAGTAAGATCCTCACTTAAAAAGACAAATGGGAGAGACATTGGAAAGAGGAGAAAATAAGTAACAGGACAGTAGCTTACCACAGAGAGCCTCTACCTATCAGTGTATCAAACAGTGAGTTGATGCTGCAACTCAAAACCAAACCTTTACAAGAGTGCAGGGAGTCATATGAAAGAAGGGGGAGTTAGTATACCCTGGAGACAACAGGAGCTCCACAAGGACCAAATATATCTGGTCACATGGGTCTTTTATGAGAATGTTTCTCCAACAAAGGACCATATATTGATATAACCTAGAACCCCTGCTTTGATGTAAGCCAAGGTAGCTCATATCCAAGTGGGTTTTCCTAGTAAGGGGAACAGGACTATTTCTGACAGGAACTTAATGGTTGGCTCTTTGACTTCCCACCTCCCTTCACCCAAGGGAGAAACACCCTTGCAGCCATAGTGGAGTACATTGCAACCAGTCATGAAGAAACCTAATAAGCTAGGGTCAGATGGAAAGGGAGGAGGACCTCCCCTATCAGTAGAGTTGGAAAGGAGCAGGGAGATTATGAGGGAGGGTGGAACTGGAAGGGAATGAGGGAGGGGGTTACAGCTGGGATACAAAGTAAATAACCTGTGATTAATGAAAAAATAAAATGTCCATTTGTTTATATTATGAGAATATATTTTCACTAAATAACTTTCTTTTTTACTATATTTTTTTATTTTTTAGTAGTTACATTTTATTCAGTTTGTATCCCCCCATAAGTCCCTCCCTCCTCCCCGCCGAATCCCACCCGCCCTCCCCCTTCTTCACGGATGCCCCTCCCCAAGTCCACTGATAGGGGAGGTCCTCTTCTCCTTCCTTCTGATCTTAGTCTATCAGATCAAATCAGGAGTGGCTGTGTTGTCATCTTCTGTGGCCTGGTAAGGCTGTTCTCCCCTCAGGGGGAGGTGATCAAAGAACAGGCCAATTAGTTCATGTCAGAGGCAGTCCCTCTTCTCATTACTATGTAACCTACTTGGACACTGAACTGCAATAGGCTACATCTGTGCAGGGGTTCTAGGTTATCTCCATGAATAGTCCATGGTTGGAGTATGAATCTCTGGGAAGTTCCCTGTTTTCAAATTTTCTGGTTCTGTTGCTCTTCTTGGGGGTTCCCATCTTCTCCAGGTCTAACTATTTCCTACTTCTTACATAAAATTCCATTCACTCTGCACAACAGTTGACCATCAGGCTCAGCATCTGCTTTGATAGTCTGCAGGGCAGAGCCTTTCAGAGGCCCTCTGTGGCAGGTTTCCAGCTTTTTTCCTGTTTTCTTCTTCTTCTGATGCCCATCCTCTTTGCCTTTCAGGATGGGGATTGAACATTTTAGTCAGGGTCCTCTTTCTTGATTAGTTTCTTTAGATGTACAGATTTTAGTAGGTTTATCTTATGTTATATGTCTATATGAGTGAGTTTATACCTTGTGTGTCTTTCTGGATGTCTACATGTTGAAAAATGCAAATAGATCCATACTTATCACGCTGCACAAAACTAAAGTCCAAGTGGATCAAAGACCTCAACATAAAACCAGACTATTAAATCTGTTAGAAAAAAAAGTGGGAAATATCCTTGAACTCATTGGCACAGGAGACAACTTCCTGAAAAGAACAGCAACAGCACAGGCTCTAAGAGCAACAATCAATAAATGGGACTTCATGAAACTGAAAATCTTCTGTAAATCAAAGGACACTGTCATCAAAACAAAACGACTGCCTACAGATTGGAAAAGAATCTTCACCAACACTTTACCTGACAGAGGACTAATAATATCCAGTATATATAAAGAAATAAAGAAGCTATAAAAGCAGCAAACCAAGTAATCCAATTTAAAAAATGGGGAACAGAACTAAACAGAGAACTCTCTGTAGAGGAACATTGAATGGCAGAGAAACACTTAAAGAAATGCTCAACCTATTAGCCATTAGGGAAATGCAAATCAAAAGGATGCTGAGATTTCGCCTTATACCCATCAGAATGGCCAAGATTAAAAACTCAAGTGACAACATATACTGGAGAGGTTGTGAAGAAACAGGAACCCTCCTCCAAAGCTGGTGGGAATGTCAACTTGTACAACCACTCTAGAAATCAATCTGGCACTTTCTCAGACAACTAGGAATAGCACTTCCCCAAGATCCAGCCATACCACTCCTAGGCATACACCCAAAAGAGGGTCAAGTACACAATAAGGATATTTGCTCAATCATGTTTGTAGCAGCTTTATTTGTAAGAGCCAGAAGCTGAAAACAGACCAGATGCCCCTCAGCTGTAGAATGGATGCAGAAATTGTGGCACATCTACACAATGGAGTATTACTCAATAATAACTTTCAATAGCACATAAATCAATCAATCAATCAATCAATCAATAAATAAATAAATAGAATAAAGCTTCTATACTCATAGTTGAACAAATGTCCTTGTTTTATCTGGGGGTGACTTTTGGATATATGCCACGAGTGCTATTCCTAGGTCTTGAGGTGGAATTATTCCTAATTTTCCCAGAAACCTCCAAATTGATTTTCACAGAGGTTTTACAAGTTTCCACTCCTATCAGCATTGTAGGAGCGTTCCTTGCCAGCATGTGCTGTCTTTTGAGTTTTGGAATAGCTGTACTAAGGGGTATAAGATGATATCGCAGAGTTTTTTTGATTTGCATTTCCTTGATGACTAAGGACTTTGAACATTTCTTTAAGAGCTTTGCTGGCATTAGAGCCCTCTCTGTTGACAATTCTGTTTAGTGCTATAATCCATTTTTTAAAATTGTATTATTTGTTTGTTGGTGTTTATTTTCTTGAGTTCTTTACATATTTTGGATATGAGCCCTTGATCTGATGTAGGGTTGGTGAAGATCTTTTTCCAATTTGTAAGCTCCCATTTTGTCCTATTGATGGTGTTGTCTGCCTTACAGAACCTTGTCAGTTTCATAAGGTCCTATTTCTTAATTTTTTATCTTAGTGCCTGAGCTGTTGATGTTTGGTTTAGGAAATTGTCTCATTTACCAACAATTTCAAGGCTATTACCCTTTTCATTTTAAGTTTTAATGTTTAATATTAATTATAGTATACTTACTTTGGATCCAAGCTGTAGCCCCCTCCCTCATTCCCTTCCAATCTCACCCTAACTCCCTGATCTCCTCCCATGCCACAGAGTTTTTGTCAGAGACTGTCCCTGTTCTCCTTACCGGGGAACCCACTTGGAAACTGAGCTGCCATAGACTACATCTGTGCAGGGGTTCTAGGTTATCTCCATGAATGGTCGTTGGTTGGAGTATCAGTCTCAGAAAAGACCCCTGGGCCCAGACTTTTTGGTTCTGTTGCTCTCCTTGTGGAGCTCCTGTCCTCTCCAGGACTTACTCTTTCCCCCTTCTTTCATAATATTCCCTGCACTCTGCACTAAGTTTGGCTATGAACCTCAGCATCTGCTTTGATACATTGCTCGGTAGAGTCTTTCAGAGGCCTTCCATGGTAGGCTCCTGTACTGGTGCCTGTTTTCTCCCTCTTCCAATGTCCATCCCATTTGCATTTCCGAATGAAGATTAAGCATCTTAACCAAGGTCCTCCTTCTTGCTTAGATTCTTTAGCTGTATAAGTTTTAGTATGTTTATCTTATATTATGTCTAGTATACACTTATGAGTGAGTATATACCCTGTGTGTCTTTCTGCTTCTGTGATACCTCACTCAGAATGATCTTTTCCAGTTCCCACCATTTCCCTGCAATTTTCATGATTTCTGTGTTTTTTTTATTGCTGAGTAATATTCTATTTTGTAGATGTACCACAATTTCTGTATCCATTCCTCAACTGAGGGGCATCTGGGTTGTTTCCAGCTTCTGGCTATTACAAATAAAGCTCATATAAACATGCTTGAGTGAATGTCCTTGTTGCATACTTGATCTTCTTTTGAATATATGCCTAGAAGTGGTATAGCTGGATCTTGAGGAATTAGGATCTATTCCTAATTGTCTGAGAAAGCACCAGATTGATTTCCAAAGTGGCTGTATAAGTTTACATTCCCATCAGCATTGGTGTAGGTTTCCTGTTTCTCCACATTTTCTCCAGCATGTGTTATCACTTGAGTTTTTGATCTTAGCCATTCTGATGAGTATAAGGTGAAATCTGAGGGTTGTTTTGATTTGCATTTCCCTGATGACTAAGGACATTGAGAATTTCATTAAGGGTTTCTCTGCATTCGATATTCCTGTAATGAAAATTTTCTGTTTAGCTCTGTGCCCCATTTTGAATGCTATAAATTGATTTGTTGATGTTTAACTTTATGTTGAGGTTTTTAATCCACTTTGCTTGAGTTTTGTGGAGGATGATAAACATGGATCTACTTGCATCTTCTACAGGCAATCATCTAGTTAGAGTGGCACACTTAATGAAGATGTTTTATTTGTTCCATTGTATGATTTTGGCTTCTTTGTCAAAAATCAAATGTCTGTAGATATGCGGGTTTATTTCTGGGTCTTCAATTTGATTTCATTGATCAACCTGTCTATTTTCATGCCAGTACCATATAGTTTTTATAACTATTGCTCTGTAGCTTGAAATCAAGGCTAGTGATTACTCTAGAAGTTCTTTTATTTTACAGGATTGCTGTAGCTATCCTGGGTGTTTAATTTTTTCATATGAAGTCAGAATTGGTTTTGAGGTCTATAACAAATTGTGTTTGAATTTTGATAGGTATTGTATTGTCTGTAGATTGAGTTTGGTAAGATGGCCATTTTTACTATGATAATCCTATAGATCCATGAGTACGTGAGGTAATTCCTTCTTTTTATATCTTCCTCAATTTTTTTCTTTTGTGACTTGATGTTCTCATCCAACAGGTCTTTCACTTGCTTGGCTAGCCTTTCATCATGATCTTTCATCAAAATTATTTGTGGCTATTGTGAAAGGTATTTTTTTCCCTAATATCTTTCTCAGCCCATTCATCATTTGTATAAAGGAGAGCTACTGATTTTTTTTTTTAGTTAACTTTATATCTAGCCACCTTGCTGGAGGTGTTTTATCAGTTGTAAGAGTTCTCTGATCAAAGTTTGAGATTCACTTATATATACTTTCATATCATCTGTGAATAGAGATACTTTGACTTTCTCCTTTAAAATTTTTATCCCCTGTATTTCTTTTCGTTATCTTATTGCTCTAGCTAGAACTTCAAGTCCTATGTTGAATAGACACAGAGAGAGTAGGCAGTCTTGTCTTGTAACCTGATTTGAGTGGAATTGCTTTGAGTTACACTCCATTCAATCTGATGCTGGCTATGTTTGTTGTATAATGCTTTTATTGTGTTTAGGTATGCACCTTTTATCCCATATCTCTCCAAGACTTTTTACATGAAGGGGCATTGGATTTTGACAAAGACAAAAACATGAGATACTCATGTTGCTTTTTTCCCCTTCAGTTTTTTTAAATGGTGGATTATTCTGACAGATTTTCATATAGTGAACCCTCCATGCATACTTAGGATGAAGCCTCTTGATCATGGTAGATGATCCTTTTGAGGTGTTCTTGGATCTCATTTTTTTTTATTATTTTATTGAGTATTTCAATGTGCGTAAGGGAAATTTGTCTGAAATTCTATTTTTTTGTTGTTGTATGGTTTAGGTATCAGGGTGACCATGGCTTCATAGAATGAATTCAGTGATGTTTCTCCTATTTCTAGTTTATTGAATAATATCATCAAAATCCTGGGATTTTAAGTGATCCTTTATTTTAAAATACTTTGATAAGTTAAATATAATAATGTAGTTTCAAATTTAATTAAGATATTAATATTCTAGCTCTCAGCTACTTGAATATTTAAATTTAGTTTGTATGCAAATAGTTTAATTTTCCTTTTTTCATATATATGTAATATACTTTGCTTTGATTTGATAATTTTTGAAATTAAGCAATATTTCTAATTCCCAATTAAATTCTTCTGAATTCAGCTATTATGGCTATTGTTCCACAGGTGACAGTGTAGATTACAGAATAGATTATCAAATTAAATTAAAGAATTAAAATTTCATATTGTGTCATTATGTTTAGACTTACTGGTACAAAAATGAATTTCAGACATACACAAAGAAAACACTGTGGGATGAAGGAAAGTAGTTAAGGATGTAACTGTGAAACAGTGAATCAAATTGGTGGACTAATGTCTGTGCAAGTATTAATAAAACAAAGAGAATGGGAGTAGAAGGAGATACACTATAGTAATTACTCAAAGAAATTAGGAACTAGTAGTGTGTGATCACTTGTTAAACACACACTACAAATGTCTACAATTAGAGGAAATCACAGTCAGTTGCATCACAAACTAAGAGACATGAAATTTAATGTGTTTGCAGAACATTCACATTGAACTTCATGTGGAAGTAGCTAAGTCTATCTTATGTGATATTTCACCTCAGTTCTACACACAGTATCTGAAATCTAGTTTACCACTTCTGAAATGCTGAGGACACAAATTGATGAGTAAACCACAGATATCTCCAGTCCTTTGATCACTGTGTATGTAGATTTCTACACTACTGACCATGTCTCTTGATTAAGAGTTGGTGGTAATATGGACCACAAAAGAAATATATATATTAAGAAAAAATAAACAAGTCAAGCTCACTTTTGAATCAATAAACTTTATAACACTTACTTATTGAAAACTTACTCTAGTGAACATTTACTCCAGTGAACCACTACAAAATGTCATTTTGTTCCCTAGAAGCTTTTATTCATCTGAGTATTCTAATGCTATGAAATATGTAATAAGAAAAACATCAGAACTATAAATTGAAAGCAGAACTGTGTTGTAGGAATTAATCACCTGTCTTCTTGCTGAAGGAGTCCTGCATCCACTGTTTGTTGAAATAGTATCGGTAGAGAGCTGCCATACCTTTGTGTATGTGTACTGGCAATTGTTGCCTGAGCAAATATAGCAAAGTTCAAGATAAGCTTGAACTTTAACTTCATGTAATATGAAGGCCCATAGAAAATAAAGTGTCTTGTTGCAAATCAAACAAAATAGAAAAAGACGTGGAAAACAACCTGGAAAGTAGGAAAGATAGAATCTCAGAAATGGCTTTTTAAAATTAGTTGACACTTAGCTAAAGTATAAAGGATGAACTGTCAGCCGTATTAAACTAGGAGCAACTTCTGTTGGTAGGAGAAGGGCAGTGGTTTAGGGCTGGTCGGAGTTCTGATGTCCTCAGGCATGCCAAATGTTAAAGGCACAGATTGATCAAGCAGACGGAAGTGGTGCTAGGAGATGGGGTTGGAAATGCTAGAAGTTGTGATCTCTACTAGATGTCTATGAATCTATAAGGCACACCTCTGGTGACAAGTCAAAACTCAATTCAAGTGGGCTGTGCTCACATGGCTTGAGGCCGATCATTAAAGACATTTAACATTTGGAGTATGTGTGTGAATCAAATACATATAGTTAACTACACTGATACAAAAAAAAAAAAAAAAAAAAAAAAAGGATCTTCTCCAAACATAGGGTTAAAGCTAGCACGAAGAAATACCAATACTTGTGAGGAAATACCAATTAAGTCTACATTTATGTTGATTTTATAGTGATTACAAGAGGGTTGTTGTTGTTGTTATTATTTTGAGTGACAGAACCGGCAAAATGCTCACAAATTCAATGTACCATGCACCACACGAAGCCCAGAGAGTATTTCTAGAAAACGATGATGTTGTTTTCTAAACTAGTCAAAGAAGGAAGGGTTATTTCAGCCCTAATGCACTCTGCTTTATCAAGTCGTTCACTTGAATTATTTATGTGTGTATTGCAGTTTTTAAACTGGAAGCATCAGAGACACTTAAGCCAGTGAGAAGTTAAGGACTCTGTAGGTCGTTCAAGGAGAATGTTAACTAGGGCAAGCAGCAGCATCTGTGGGAAATGTGTCCAGCCTACTCCACAAATCAGAGACTCGGCTGTCACACAGACCTGGATACAAAGATGGATTTGGCTACTTTCAAACTGGATGCATAGTTTCATTTTCTAGAGACATGAAATCTCCAGGTTTCATGTCTCTAACCAGGTGACCATACATTATTTTGTGAAATGGTTTATAGTTTAGTGATATGCCAAAAAATGGGACGTACTATAAAAATGCAGGCAAACATGGGTATTACTATCATGATTATTTTAATTGTTTTAAAATAACCAGAGAGCCTCAATAATTATTTGAGAAAAGAAAACCAACCAAACCGTTTCAGTTTCTACTAGCTACACAAATTTCTTGCTTCTCTCAGTATTGAAGAATATTCAAGTACTCTGTCTTTTAATATCCATAGGGATATTAGATCTGTAGTTTATGAATATTCACAAATGCTTGTTAGAATGTTTTGCCCCAAATACCATCTACAAATTTACTGAATCAGAGTTTCCTAATAAAGTGATAGAATATGTCCTATTTAAAATATAATCGGTTAATGTTAATCATTTTATAATTTTGATTTATCACATACAAATAAAAACTGGTAAGCAAATGTAGAATAGATCCTATTTTGGAGGAGTATAAATAAATTACATTAGGAACTTCAAAGTAGTACAATGAACTCTAAATAAATTGTCACATTGTGTTTTTGAGAGCACATTTAAGATAAAGGACAGAAGTTATCCATAATTTAAAAATGACACCTGTGAGGTTAGATGATAAAATATATCTAAGGTAGATCTCTGTTTACTCCATGTTAAGGCTAACACAAATATAAATAAAAATGCACCTACTTCCACACAAGTTACCTTGAAGGTTCATCATTTGGAAAATTGAGTTACCCCATCTGCTAAAATATCAAGACACTGGAGTTATTAACACTTGGAAAAATAGCATTCATGTGTTTAATCCAAATCTGATTTTAAAATACAATGGATCGATCTCCTAATAATGTTCTTTACTAGGCCTTGTTGCCTATCAGGTATTTCTAAAGTATTAGGATAAAGGTAAGTGGGATATCAGGCTCCCATCATTTTCATGAAATGTTGCATGAAATGGAGAGAGCCAGTAAATCAAGGTTTGCTCAAGTGTGGGTCACTAAGATCAATATAGATCACAGGCAATAAGATTACCTATCCCTTTTTAAGAACACATGACTGCAGATTGAAGGACAAAACAGACAGGCAAAAAGCTCCAGAGCAGAACTCAATGGAGAAAACCATCACTTGGAACAAGAGTGATTAGAGGTAATGAAACAACAGCAGACTCAGGAGACAGTGAAAAAAAATCAGGAAAGACAGAATATTGGGAATGATAGGTGATATTTAGCAAATATATTGAGTTACACCACTTCTTGGCGTACACCTGAAAGATGTTCTACCATACAACAAGGACATTTGTTCAAGAATGTTCATAGCAGCTTTATTCATAAGAGTCAGAATCTAGAACCAAACTAGAAGTCCCTCAGGCAAAGAATGAATAAAGAAACTCTTGTGCATTTACCACAAGGAAATACTACTCAGCCATTAAAAACAAGGAAATCATGAAAATTGTAGGCAAATAGATAGAACTAGAAAAGATCATCCTGAGCGAGGTAACTTAGAAAGACACACATGCTACATATTCACTTATAAGCGGGTTTTAGTCATATAGTACAGGATAGATATATTACAGTGCACAGAACCCAAGAAGATAAGTCCAATGGACATCTTAGGCTTCCTGTCTGCCCAGTAGTTAGGGGAATGGTGGATATCTCTGACACCGACTAAATTGCCTGCTTTGTCATCACTTCCCCCTGACAGGACTTTTGTATAAGGCCACAAGGGAGGAAGACAAACTCAGTTCTTGTGTGACTAGATGAGCTGCGATATCTCCATGGGGGAGGGGAGCTCACTTATTTTGAGGAATAGTGGATAGTGGATGGAAAAGAAGGGTAGGACTGGGATAGGAAGAGAGAGGGGTTTATTATCAAGATGTAAGATGGATTAATTAATAAAAAATAAATACAATTATGAAAAGTCAGCCATATGAAATTGGAGGAACATTCTGAAAATAAAAATATGCTGTGATTGTGATACTTGAGTGGACAATGCCCTAGTGCTGTCAATCATTTATTGTTTTCCAATCACTGTCCATTCTGTACATAAACAAATCTCCTCTGTCACCTGCTATCCAATGGGAATTATAGCATCAGCACCATTTAGCAGAGAAATAAATATAACTTCAAATTTATCTTCTAAATGAATAAGTTAAGATGTGCTATCAGATCTACAAGGGTGATTTATTTCTTTTTATTTTAGTTGCACACAACAAATAGGGCTATTTCTTTGACAGGTTAGATGTCATTATTTGAGGTGTGAGATCTGTCAATATTTAGATTCATCTTGTTTTCCATGTGCTGATCACATATTGGTAAATCCAATTGATTCCTCCATTGCTCTCTTCTGCAAATTTCAACCAAGAAATTCCTTCATCACCTAGAAATTCAAAACATGCAATCCCTTGTCTACTTAGAACTTTGTACACCTCTCTCTGTGTCTCTGTCTCTCTCTGTATCTCTCTCTTTGTGTATCTCTGTGTCTCTAGCTCTGTCTCTCAGTCACATTTTGATTATCCATTTTCAAATTTAATTTTAATTGCACAAAATACGGTGATTCATTATTACATTTCCAAACATATACGTTTTGTGCTTTGATCATATTCACCCCTCTATTATCTTCTCTTCCTAGTATTTCTCTTTGTTTCCACATATATAATAGAAATTCTTTTCTTTCATCCCCACATATTCCACATATTAAGGAAAGGAGGCTAGGAAACAACATGTTAATTTTGTAAGTTGCATACATTTCCACAGTCTTGGTGTGTGTGTGTGTGGAGAGAGAGAGAGAGATCACCTTTAATGTTCCAATTAATTTTTGATTAAGGATCTATACTTGTGCCTGTAGCTTTGCAGCTTTAGATTCTTTGTTGTATGCATTATTTCTATATCCCACAATATTTACTACTATGGGTCTTCTTCAGTGTGTGCGAAAGTTATTTTTAGAATGCAATGGCAAATACTGAACCCAACTGATCTTCTTCTCTGAGTACTACAATCAGCACTGACCAAACACAATCATACTTCTTCTTGAAACCAGTTGAAATCAGTAACTGCTCCAGACTTAGACTCATCATTAATTTTCCAAGCCATCCAGATTTATTACTGCTAAGAGAGAGGAGCTCTTTTCACCATCCCACATGTCAGGTTTACTTAAGAATAGACAAGAAGCTGCGGACATCTCTCAATCACATTCTGATTATGATGGATGAACAGATAGAGCAGTTGCTACAAAGTGAAATAAGGGTTATTTTTACAAAATCCATTGAAGAGACAGGAAAGATACATGATGTCAGGAATCTACTTGGGGCATAATAGTGACATCAGGGGTTTTATTTGTGGTTTGTTAGTAAATAACTTTTCAAGATTTGATGAGAAAAATAATTAATGCCTCAACAGCAGATTGTAACTTTTATGTGAATAACTAAATAAAACCCATTGGGGGACACCTGTAGGTACCCTGACTTTCTAGAGAAAATGCTGCGGCACTATGCTTAGGGTGTGACACAGTTGGCAGAATATCCCTTGAAAATGTTTTGCCTTTCAGCTGCAAAAGTTCCTCTAAAAAACTGGATGTTATAAGAAACTCCCAGGCACCCCTGGCTATGTCTATAGCTCATTATCTACTCATTACAGGGAACCTGAAGGGAACGAGGGAAAGGCATTCAGAGGATGAATTCATGTTTTATTGATTGCCAACTGAGCTCAGGCTTCTGAATTCTCACACTTTGGGATATTTTGTTAGGAAAATAAGCACAGTCAGCCCTGTTTACATGCCCTCTTCCTTCTGGTGCAATTGATTCTGGCACAGAACAAAATTGAGCATCTTTCCCAATTAGGTTCTCGTGAGCCACCTTCACACACATGCTAAGGCAAGGCTTTCAATAAGCCCAGAGCTTATTGTCTCAGAGGACAGGAAACACATCTTGCTAATTCAATGCCTCTTTGGATGAATGAGAAGACTGAGGTCCAGAGAAGTTAATTGGCTTGTCCATCGTCACATAACCAGTGGGTGGCAGAGCTTAGGAAAGAACTTAAGTGCCTGGTGTCCGCCTTGTTATTTTATGACTATTCTAGCAATCCTGCATACACCTACGCCCCATTTATGGACATCAAGTATTAGTATTTTAGTTTTAACTTCTCTCCTACAAATAAACACATAGTCTGCAGCATATCCAGCTTCATATGGTAACTGCAGTATATCATACGGTACTCTCACAGACAGTAAGTTAAGGAAATAAGAGTGCTGAGTCTCTGTCAAAAAGGAGTCAATAATATATGTTTGAAGGTTTTATTTTGACAAGGAAGCACCTGGTTGAAGGAGATGAGCTGACTTCAGAAAGGAGGAATTGATCACGTCTTAAAGGCAACTTGCACATAAAGCCAAAGAAAATATGGTCACCATGATGAGCTCTGGACTCAATATAAATGACTGCTGTTAACTTTGTGCTAAGCTTTCCTCAAGTGTAGATTTATTCTTGTCTCAATGCAAAACTATTCAACAAGCACCACCTTCTTATTACAGCAAAAGTAATTTTGAGACACTAATAAGAAATTTTGAATTATAACAAAATCTTGGAAACTTTATTATTCCGTTTTAAACTTTTAATTCCACATAGTTTGATCATATCTTTTCCCCACCCCTGCCTTTTCAGTGATTTTTCCCACCAAACCTCATGTTCTAGCTGTGATGAAATAAAAAGACAAAACCAAAACCCAAATAAAACAAACCACCACCAATAAAACAACAAACCCCACAAAAACAAAATAAACAAACAGCAACAACAACAACAAAAAGAACAGAAATTGTGTAACTTACTTTGCACTGGTCAAGGATTCCTGAGTCCTTTTAATAAATTGGACCAAGAACCCATGATCTAAATTGTATTAATTTCTCAAGAAAACATCCTTACTTATTTTTTTATATTTAAATATTTTTTAATTTTTTTTATTAATTACACTTTATTCACTTTGTATCCCCACTGTAGCTCCCTCCTCCTTCCCCTCACAGTCCCTCCCTTTCTCCCCCTTCTCCACTCATGCCCCTCCCCAACACTGATAGGGGAGGTCTTCTTTTCCTTCCTTCTGATCCTAGTCTATTAGGTCTAATCAGGAGTGGCTGGATCGTCTTCGTCTGTGCACTGCTAGGGCTGCTTTTCCCTTCAGGGTGAGGTGATCAAATAGCAGGCCAATCAGTTCATGTCAGATGCAGTCACTGTTCCCATTACTATAGAACCCACTTGGAGACTGAACTGCCATGGGCTACATCTGTGCAGGGGTTCTAGGTTATCTCCATCAATGGCCCTGGTTGGAGTATCAGTCTCAGAAAAGACCCCTGTACCCAGATTTTTTACTTTTGTTGCTCTCCTTGTGGAACTCCGGTCCTCTCCAGTACTTACTATTTCCCACTTCTTTCCTATGTTTCCCTGCACTCTGTCCAAAGGTTTGTGATAAGTCTCAGCATCTGCTTTGATAGCCTGCAGGGCAGAGCCTTTCAGAGGCCCTCTGTGGTAGGTTCCTAACTTGTTCCCTCTTTTCTCCTTCTTCTGATGTCCATCCTCTTTGCCTTTCTGGATGGGGGTTGAGCATTTTATCGAGAGTCCTCCCTCTTGATTAGTTTGTTTAGGTGTACAGATTTAGTAGCTTTATCCTATATTATATGTCTATATGAGTGAGTATATACCGTGTGTCTCTTTCTGCTTCTGGGATAGCTCACTTAGGATGATCTTTTCCAGTTCCCACCATTTACCTGTAAAGTTCATGATTTCCTTGTTTTTTTCTCACTGAGTAATATTCCATTGTGTAGATGTACCACAATTTCGGTATCCATTCTTCAGTTGAGGGGCATGTGGGTTGTTTCCAGCTTCTGGCTATTACAAATAAAGCTACTACAAACATCGTTGAGCAAATGACCTTATTGTGTACTTGAGCCTCTTTTGGATATATGCCTAGGAGTGGTATGGCTGGATCTTGAGGAAGCATTATGCCTAGTTGTCTGAGAAAGTGCCAGATTGATCTCCAGAGTGGTTGTAAAAGTTTACATTCCCACCAGCAGTGAAGGAGGGTTCCCCTTTCTCCACATCCTCTCCAGCATGTGTTGTCACTTGAGTTTTTCGTCTTGGCCATTCTGATGGGCTTAAGGTGAAATCTCAAGGTCATTTTGATTTGCATTTCCCTAATGGCTAATGATATTGAACATTTCTTTAAGTGTTTCTCTGCCATTCTATATTCCTCTATCAATAATTCTCTGTTTAACTCTGTTTCCCTTTTTTTAATTGGAGTACTTGATTTGTTGCTTTTCAACTTCTTTAGTTCTTTATATATACTTACTTATTAGCAAACAAAAATCTAATTTCCTAAACATGGACAGTTGACAAAGACCATTGATTTTTGAGACTAAATGATCGGCCCTGAAAACATGTACACAATAGTAACACACAGACTGAGCAGATATGTACAGACCCAGTATGTATATAATATGTACTGACTAAAGAGAAAGAGGTCATGCATATGTTTGATAGGGATCAAAGTGGTGCATGGAAAGGACTGGAAGGAGGACTGCTAAGGCAAAATTATGTAACTATCATGTTTTTTTTAAAATAAAAAGTATCATAAAAATTGAAAAAGAAAGAACCCATGATCTACCCTTGTATGTTATTGCAAAATGTTTAAGTGACTTTAGCATTCATTCATTCTGAAATGTGGTGTCCTCTGTATTCATTTGTTAACTGATATTAGTAAAAGTGAATACAATGAATGAAGATGAAAACAGAAGAGTAGAAAATAGCAAAAGAAAAGGTTGGTAGATTATAATAATTAAAGAGATTGTATTATTTTTTACTTACACAGATTCTCCACATATTGGGAACAGAAACAGATTCTAGCCATTTAGAATTATTTTATAGTTCCAATTATATAAACCCATAGCCTAATGTATGTGCTTCTCAGCCATGACATAAATGAATACATGCAGCTTAACTTGTATCCACTGTAGTTACTATCACTGCCATGTGTCCTGAACAGTCATTATCACAATGATTCTGACAGGGAAATCTGTAGAAGTCTGGGGCCAGATGATTCTTTTTATATGATGCAAGTAGAGTCAGCCTGTTTGTTGCTGAACATGTAAAAGCATCCGTGGCTGTTATCTATTTACTACAGATTTAAAAACCTAAAATGTTTCCTGATATTGTCAAATGACCTCAATCAAAAATCCTCCCTGGACGAGAATTATTTGCCTCACACATAATGAAAACTCTTAAACACTTACTAAAATTTACAAAAACGAAATGGACATGATTTCTGAGCAAATGAGCACATTTGAGTTTCATTGCTGCCTTTTAGTTTTCTTTTCTTTCTTTTTTTTTTTTTTTGAGTTCTGGATGGCATGTCAGTCATATTTCAACCCCCTTGATGAGCTGAGGTCCACTGGAATACAGCATGGAATACCTTGTAGGCATTGGACTAGAACATGATTTCCTTGTGATTAGTGTTGACATGTGTAAATGTGAAAGTCCATGTGTATCTGGCGTTTCCATTTTTCCAAGCACATAAAACTCCTTGTCATTTCGTAAGTGTCATTCAGTCTGATATATTTCATGTTTCAAATATTTATGATCATTTATGATGCATCAATAAATCACGCATGTGATATAGACTCACACATGTGGATCGTGTTAACTGTGTGCTATTTGAAGAAATATTTTCTGCAGCATAATCTCATTGCCTCACCAGGGAAGACCACACTTTCGTGGGTACACAATGTAAATGACATACAACTGGACATGAAACAGATTCCTTTTGCATCTTGTAATGAGTAAAGATTCCTGACTCCAGTGGTCTAACCTTTTTTAGTGGATATTTGGTTACACAATTCTACACCACTTTTATTGTTTATTATACCAGAAAGAAGATCTTAGTTTTCCTTTGAAAATATGTGTGGTTTCTGATATTGAGAGGAGATACTACCTCACATACAAACTCTCTGATCCTCTAGCTTTTACAGCTTCTCCACCTCCTTGTCCACAAACTTCTCTGAGTCTTAGCTAGCGATGAATTTAAATGGTCTGAAAGTTGTAATGACAAACTTCAACTTCTAGAGACCTCTTCCTAATAACTAAGCTAGGGTGCTTTATTTATTTATTTTGTATTCTTTCCCTATATAGATAGTCAATGCATCAAACAGAGCATGGAGCCTGTCATCAAAGCATCAAAGGATTTATTTATTTTTTTTAGAAGAGAATGGAATACTATTCCATTCAGCCATTAAAAATAGGAAATCAAAAAACTTGCAGGCAAAGGGATGAAACTAGAGAATGTCTTCCTGATGGAGGTAACCTAGAAGCAGAAAGGCATACATGGTATATACTCACTTATAAGTGAATATTAGCAAAATGATATAAGACAAATATACTAAAATCTATAGTCCTAAAGAGCAGATCCTTTGATACCAAACTTTGGTAGAATGCAGGGAATCTTATTGAAGAAGAGGGAGATAGAAAGATGTGGAAGGGACAGGAGCTTCACAAGGAGACCAACAGAGCCAAAAATCCCGGCCCAGAAGTCCCTGAAGTGACTAATGAATCAACCAAGGGTCATGCATGGACAGGACCTGGACTCCCTGCTCAGGGGTAGCCCATGTGCAGCTCAGTCTCTGTGGGGATGCTCAAGTAAGGGAGCAGGGGCAGTTTCTGGCATGAACTCCATTGCCTGCTCTTTGATCACTTCCCCCTGTTGGGGTGGCTTAACTAGGCCACAGAGAAAGAGGATCTAGATAGTCCTGATGAGTCCTGATAGGCTAGAGTCAGATAGTAGGGGAGGAAGACCTCCTCTATCAGTGGACTAGGGGAGGAACAAGGGGGAGTGAAGGAAGGGGGAGAGTTGGGTGAGAGGAGATGAGGGAGGGAACTACAGTTGGGATACAAGGTGAGTAAATTGTAATTAATAATAATAATGATAATTTTAAAAAGAACAGATTGGTAGAAGTTTCATGCCTAAAAAGATCCACACTGACAATTTTGTTAATAAATAACTAAAGTAGGTTTAAGAAAAGAAGACTGATCACATAAAATTGACATGTGAGCTGTAGCATAAAACTAAACTCCTGAGGGTGCTGGAAGTCTTTTTCTTACTAAATTCTTATTTTTTATATTAATTATAGTTTATTCACTTTGTATCTCATCTGTATCACCCTCTCTCATTCCCTCCCAATCCCACTCTCCCTCATCTCCTCCCATACCCCTCTCCAAGTCCACTGATGAAGAGGTCCTCCTCCCCTTCCATCTGAGCCTAGCTTCTCAGTTCTCATCAGGACTGGCTGTATTGTCTTCTTCTGTGGCCTGGTTAGGCTGTTCCCCCCTCAGGGGGAGATAATCAAAGAGCCAGCCACTGAGTTCATATCAGAGACAGTCCACGTTCCCCTTAGTAGGGTAGCCACTTAGATACTGAGCTGCCATGGGCTACCTTTGAGCAGGGGTTCTAGGTTATCTCCATGAATGGTACTTGGTTGGAGTATCAGTCTCAGAAAAGACCCTGTGCGCATATTTTTTCGTTTTGTTTTTCTTCTTGTGGAGCTCCTAACCTCTCCAGGTCTTACTATCTTTCCCTTCTTTCATAAGATTCCCTGCACTCTGCCCAAAGTTTGGTTGAGCCTCAGCATATGCTTTGACACACAGCTGGGTAGAGTCTTTCAGAGGCCCTTTGTGGTAGGTTCTTATCTTGTTCCTGTTTCCTCCCTCTTCCGATTTCCATTCCATTTGCCTTTCTGAGTGAGGATTGATCATCTTACCCAGAGCCCTCCTTGTTTAGCTTCTTTAGTTGTACAGATTTAATATGCTTATCCTATATTTTATGTACAATAGCCACTTATAAGTGAGTATTTACCATGTGTGTCTTTCTGCTTCTGGGATACCTCACTAAGTGAGGAGTACGGATTTGTCTCTAGGTGTGTGCAAAGTGGATAGTCCAAACATGCTTCCCTGTGTGATATCTTATGATGATTAATGCAGATGTCACATATCCACACCAAGGTTATAAAGGAGCAGGGAGAAGAGATGTTCCCAGACATATAGTTTAGAAAGTTGAGTCTTTTGGGAGGATTACTTAATTATTGCAAGATCTTCTAAAGGTTATAGAAAGCCCGAACTACATGGATTATGTACAGATATCTATTGTAGGACAGATGTTCACACTTTGAACATATGGCTGAGGCCAAGCTAGTCAAAGCTCACAATCAAAGATTGTGATATGACAGAGAATTAAGAAGACATAAAGCAGTGGCCATGGCATGGTTAGGACTCTAGAGTGTCAGTTGCTTTCCAAAGATAGCAGCCATTCAATCCAATACTGACTGTGTCAGAGACAAGTCATGAATAATATCTTGACCCCCAGGGTTCGATTAATTTGTACATTGGTTTAAACCTGATTCTCTACATTTTCTATGTTGTCTATGAGTTATGCAATAGCCTACCAAACAGTAATAAGAATAGGCCCTGTGTGGTGGCTCACTCCTTTAATTAGAGTATGGAAAGTTGTAGCAGGTGGATCTCTGTGAGTTTTAGGCAAAATTGGTCTACATTGCAAGTTCCAGGCCAGCCAGCGCTATGTAGTAAAACCCCATATTTAATAATAAAATAATATAATAATAAATAAGTAAAAATAAAAGAAGACTGAACCTTGTCCATATGTTTTCCATTGCACATGAAAAGAGACAGCTTACAATATCTCTCATTGGTGCCCAAAGACACATCAGAGAATATCTTTAAAAATATCCTCTGAAAGGGACCTAAACATCCCTGAATTGCATCCATCTTTTAATGCAAAATCATGAGACTTGGAAAGCATCAAAGAAATGCCTACAACACACCAATAATAAGATAATAAAAGAAATTTCATTTGGAAATTCTACCCAGTTATTGGAGCTTTGAAAAAAAAATGTAAAGGTGTCAGTTTATTAAATATTTAAAAAAAAACTGAAAGAACTGATACAGAAATGAAGAAAGACACAGCAAATGTCCTATTTAATGAGTCACCAAAATAAATTGAAGTTATTAACAATAAAACCTATGAAAATTCTATAAATTGAAAACTAAGATAACAGAAATAAAACATGATGAATCATATACTCTAAGATTTCAAGAATACATTTAAAATGGTTGAAGCGAAACCAAGAGAGGAGAAAACACAGAAGTGTCAACATTCATTACCTGTGATATATACTCTACTGACAATTCTAGCCAAGAAGTTAGCATGAAAACATAAAGCATAATGAGATTTGAATTGAAGAAGTTAAACCAATGCTATGTGTAGCTGACATTTTTAGACACATAAATTCCCCTAAGGAGTTTACATGTACACTACACACATGCACACATAGGGCAAAGGGGTTGCACTTAGAGGTGATAAATAAGTTGGATACAATATTATAATACAAGGCAAATATTCAAAAGCCTATATAATTTTGTAGTTTATTAATGAACTACCCAAAATGTTATTAAGGCAGAATTTTAGCAAGTACCATTAAAAGTAACAAGGAATCGATTTAACAAAAAGGGATTTTTAAATTTTGAAACCACAAGAGAACTTTTAAAGAATCAATATTTCTTTTTTCACAAGTATTATTGTTATTATTACTATTATTATTAACAGTTTACTCACTTTGTATCTCAGATGTAGTTCTTTCCTCACCTCCTCCAGGTCCTACCCTTCCTTTCATACCCTCCTTCCCTAGACCACTGATAGGGAAAGTCCTCCTCCCCTACTGTCTGACTCTAGCCAATCAGGTCCCATTAGGACTGCCTGGGTCCTCTTCTCTCTGTGGGCTGGCTAGGTTACCCCAGCAGGAGAAGTAATCAAGGAGCAGGCAACTGACTTCATGTCAGAGACTGTCTCTTCTCTTCTTACTAGGGAAGATTGAACTGTCTATGGGCTACATCTGAGCAGGGGTCTCAGTCCTTTTTAATGTGTGATCTTTGGTTGATAAATCAGTCTTTTCAGTCCCCACTGAGGACCTTTTTTTTTTTTCTTTGTTGGTCTCCTTCTGTGGCTCCTGTCCCTTCCAGGTACTTTCATATCCTTCAGACTCCCTGTGCTCTGTCCAAAGTTTGGCTGTGAATCTTTGTATCTGCTTCATTTCCATGCTGGCTGGAACCTTTTAGAGGACATTTGTTGTAGGCTCTAATCATCTTCCTGTCTTTTACCACTTCTGATGTTTATCCTGTTTTCTGATGAATAGGAAGGGAGCCATTATTCATAGATTAGAAGACATTACTCTTGGATGGAAATTTGAAAACTAAGTACACTGTTGGTTAAATCTCTAAATCATAACCTGGCCTTTTTTGCATGATCCTAAACTTAATATGATTGCCTAAATGATAAAGAGTACCCAAATTACTCTTGATTGGTTACTTCCAAATTTCCAAATTATTGCAAGCCTATAATTTAGAAGACTCCATAGAGGTAGTTTACAAAAAAATGTGTGAATTCAATAGGACTAAATTCAGAATAGAAATGAATCTTCACACCTCATTGAATTTGGTTTCTTGAAGTTACCAAAGTAATTATACTTGAATGCCAAGCTGAAACAACTAGAGAGTTGTTTTTATTAGATATTGATATCTATAGATATCAACAGATATTGTTATGCGAACATTAGAATTTTTCACTACATAGTAAATTAACTTTCATTTGAAAACCTACATATATGTTTATCCATATTATATGTTTAATATCCATTTATAAGTGAGCACATACCATATGTAACTTTCTGTTCTGGGATGCCTCACTCAGGATGATCTTTTCTAGGTAAATCCATTTGCCTGCAAATTTCATGATTTCCTTGTTTTTAATTGATGAGTAGTACTCCATTGCATAAATGTACCACAATTTCTATATCCATTCCTCAGCTGAGGAACATCTGGATTGTTTCCAGATTCTGGTTATAACAAATAAAGCTGCTAAAACATGGTTGAGCAAACCTTCTTGTTGTATACTTGAGCATGTTTTTGATATATGCTTAGGAGTCCTATAGCTGGATCTTGAGGAAGCACTGTTCTTACTTGTCTGAGAAAGTGCCAGATTGATTTCCTAAAATTGTACACCTAAAGAAGCTAATCAAGAAGAAGGATCCTCTGTAAGATGATCAATCCTCACTCAGAAAGGCAAACAGGATGGAATCTTAACAACAGGAAACAGGACAGGAGCCTAGCACAGAGGGCCTCCGAAAGACTCTACCCAGCAATGTAGCAAAGGAGATGCTGAGATTCATAACCAAACTCTGGGCGGAGTTCAGGGAATCTTATGAAAGAAGGGGGAGAGAGGAAGACGTGGAGTTGACAGGAGCTCTGCAAGGAAATCAATAGATCCAAAACATCTGGGCACAGAGATCTTTTCTGAGACTGATACTCCAACCAACGACCCATACATGGAGATAACCTAGAATTCCTGCACAGATGTAGCCCATGCCGCTTAGTCTCCAAGTGAGTTCCCTAGTAATAGGAACAGGGACTGTCTCTGATGAACTCAGTGGCTGGTTCTTTGATCATCTCCTCCTCATGGGGAAGTAGCCTTACTAGACCACAGAGGAAGACAATATAGCCAGTCCTGCTGAGACCTAATAGGCTCGTGTCAGAGGGAATGGGAGGAAGATCTCCCCTATCAGTGAACTTGGGAAGGGGCATGGGAGGAAATGATGGATAGAGAATGGTATTGGAAGGGGGTGAGGGACAGGGCTACATCAAGGATACAAAGTGAATAAACTGTAATTCATAAAAAAAATCAATGAATTAAAAGCTAAGAAAACCTACATCTAGAATTCTTTTAGAAGTAAATACTTTTATTTTGAGTTAAATAAAGACTTTTTCCATTTGATGCATAGGAGGTATGCACAATAAAAGATAAGCAAGGGCTGCCAAGATGGCTCAACGGAAATTGACAGCTATGAACAGTCCTGCTGATATGAGATTAGTTCCCTGTGTTAGAAGGTGAAAACTGATTTCAAAAAGTTGTCCATATGAGCTCCATTGCATACACAAATGTGCTATACACTTAGGAATAAAATAATTGCACTTAACAAAAAGAAAAAATACCTATTTAAAACAAATTTATGTCAAGTGATATCATCTGGAAAGCAAAAGGCAATTAAGATCATAGAAAAACATTTATTACTTATATAATAAAAATATGAATTTAAAAGTAGTTTTATTCTAACTCAATAAAAAGATAAATAAACAATGTTCAAAACATATAAATAGTTATTTTTATTCATGCAATTGACCAAAGAACATGAGTAAGTAATTCCCACTCAATGACAGCCTTGGTTATCAGAAAAAAAATGCAAATCAAAATTACAATGACAATCAAATTAACACAAGTACAAATCAGAACTAACAGGAAAAACACTAGTAATTGTTGACAATGGTGTGGAAAAATTGGGATCCTCAAATAGTAATATGTTCATATTAAATGCTGTAGTTGCTTTGGAATCCCATCTGGCAAGATTTCAACTTTATCCACTGATTTGCCACATGTCTCAACAATTTCACTTCTGTATATATACCAATAAGCGTACACACACACACACACAAAAGTGTTTGTTCATACAAAAACATGCACATGGAGAATTACAGCAACAGCATCATAAATGTCCCACAGGAGAAAATGCCCAGATACCAGTCAGGTGACAAATGAATAAACTAAAATTTTCCATTTAATACATCCATGTAAGAGAGTTCTGTTTGCAAATGAATAAGCTAAAAAATTTCATTTAATGCAACATAGTTCTGTTTGACCAAAAAAAATGGTAATAATGTAGGATTGAGAGACGGCTTAGCAAATAAAAAATAGGTGCTTTGGCATGGAACTTTGGTTAAGCTCCCAACACCAAAATGGCAGCTCACATGTTTTACAACTCCGGTTCCAGGGCATCTGACTCCAATTTCTGGACTCTGATAAAATTAAGCGTGCTTTCAGTGCACACAACATATATCCAAGAAAAACACTCATACATATCAAAGTAAATAAAATGTGCACAGTAAAATATAGACTTTACTTTGTAATATTTTGGTAAAGTGAAACAAAACAAAACAAAAAACAGTTACATACACACACCCAAGTATGGGCTGAGATATACATGAAAAACAGATGAAAATAGATGATGTAAAGAAAGAATTGCAAGAGCTGACTGAGGTAACTGATGACAAATAAAGTGGGAGTGAGAATGAATACAATATTTCTTCTGAGTTTTGAACTATCTTTTTTGTGGCTATGGAGGAACAAGTTTGTGGATATCTAAGAAAATAATTAAGTATATCAATGCATATTTTGAATGTGTACATTCAAATTTTACTTATATCTTTAAAAGATATAAGTATGAGTATCAGCAGTCATATTAATATATCTATCCATAATCATCTAGTCAGATAATGCTCATCAGAAAAATTATAGACATGAAAAAATTCTCTCTCTCTCTCTCCTTTTCACACACACACACACACACACACACCATTTCTCATCAACCTATCTATCTATCTATCTATCTATCTATCTATCTATCTATCTATCTATCTACCTAGCTAACTATTTTGGTTTTCAAGAGAAAGTGTCTCTGTGTAGCTCTGGCTGTCACAGACTACTCAGAAAGGCAAACAGGATGGAATCTTAAGAGGGAGACAACAGGAAACAGGACAGGAACTTGCTCTGTAGACTAGGCTGGACTTGAACTCAGAAGTCCTCCTGTCTCTACCTCCCAAGTGCTGAGTTAAAGCATTTGCCACCACCACCCAGATTTGGCACTTATGCTACCTCTTGAATATATTAAAATTGGAGCTTTCAATGTCTGATGTTTCTAAAGCTTATATTATTTTTATTATTATCTGCATAAAAAATGACTACCTTACTAACCACAATGCTAACAGAAACATTACATTTGAAGATTGACAGGAGGTGCAATTACATTAACTTAATGACAATAACAATATAACTCTAATTAAGTAATAATGATTGTTTATTTGAAGGAAAACTATTTTTGTAGTCTACATAATTTATAAAAAGTGTCACTAATGGAAGGGCCTCCAGTATTCCAAGTGATTTTAAAGTAAATTTAAAATTACAGTTAACATCTCAGGAAGGACATATGTATTTCAATGCATTTTGAAGTTAAAATTATAGTATTCAAATGAATTTAGAAATAACATTTTGATATATATTTTCTGCATTTTGTATATCTTATAAATTCATTAGATCAAGAGATCTTCCAAACGATGAAGACATTATTTTTTTTTGTTTTTCTCTTTTTGCTAAATGAGGAGGGACACAGTAGTTATGTTATCTGTATTATCTTCATTAAAGAACTCTTGATTTGTGTGTGCAATCATTTTTGATTGTGTGTTATTTAAAATTGCATAGGTGCACAAATATGAAATTAGAGATCTAAATCCTGATCTCTCATGACTTTATGATTCACATACAATCTCATTTTAGAATCCATGGCTCCTGCAAGTGTGGGTTTATCATACTTGAGACAACTGACAGCTGCTTGTTGCTCTTTACAATACTTTTTGATTTTCTGTGCATGTCACCTCATTGGCGTGAATTGTAGCTAGACAGTTTTATTCAGTATACATTTTATATTACCTATGTTTAAATGTGTGCCACTTACATTTCAGGTACTGCCAATAAATTAAAGTAACAAAGGTAAAGAAAGAAAACAGGATGCAGGGAGATGGTTTCTGCAGGCCAGTTCTCTCACTCACTTAGGAGCCCAAGGAAGAAGAACTTATGAAGAGGAACATCCAGTATTCATTGCAACGTTATGAGGAAACATATTCTGAAATGCATTCCCTTCCCCCATTAAATTTCACAACAGTGTGATGCAGCCATGATCATTCAGACCTTTACAGCCATTGAAGCAGGACATTCTCCCCAAGCATGGTTGGATACCATAAAAAGCTAAAATGTTACGCTCAGGATGCAAGGCTAAGCACTGCAATCAGGGTCAGCCGCTTTGGACCCAGAGAAGAGCATGTCTGGTTGCATGCGGGTTGATGCCCCAGGTCCCGCCTCTGAGAAAAAGGTATCAGACGAGTCTGATGCTCTTTGGGTGGATGACACCTAAATGAACATCGGTACAAAGTCCCAATTTATTTCTAATATCAGAGATCAGACCTCTACTCTTGCCTGATGCGTCTAAAACAAAAAGGGGGAACTGTAGAGAGCTGCGGAATGCTATGCCTTAAAGATGGAGCTGGTTTCCGCCTTCCACCTTCCCGATGGTGAGTGCTCTCTGTCACGAACAGTTCCACATTTGGCTAAGGCTGAGGATCTGGCTTGCTTCCATGTATGTGGACCTATCTGCATTGCCCACGTGGCACGCCTGGGTTGGCTACCCAGAGGCTATTTAAGCTGTGGGCTGGCTTTCCCCAGGGTCTGAGGGTCCGAGGATTGTTCAAGGTTCCTGAATAAACTGCATTGGAAAAAAAAAAAAATTACTGTTTTCATTTTAGACCATGACTACTGATCCGGGTCTCTTTCTGTCTCTGTCTCTGTCTGTCTGTCTGACTGTCTGTCTGTCTGTTTTTCTCCATTTGCATTATGCTGTTAATTGCTCTAGGACTCAGATGCAGTGATCTGTGAGCATTACTAATCTGGCAACAAGGAGCCCCAAAAGACCGTGATGGACACGAGCCTGTTAGCATGGCTGTAAAGTGACAGTTTTGCTGCTCTTGCTTTTGCCAGTATGTAATAAACTGGTCACAAGTATACAACAATCTGTGTGTGTGTGTCTGTGAATGTATTTTGGAATATAATATGCCTTAGAGAAAATTAATTGTGACTACATTTTCTACCTTTTAACTATTTTTGCATCTCACAATATAATTATTTTAAAATAATTATTTTCATATGATTTTTAACAATAAGCTCATTATGCTAAATTAAAACATTAAAGATACAAAGAAAACTGTTAAATGCATATATTAATTCACTCCTATCCAAGCAAAATACCTTTTCCATTCTGTAGTGAAGAGCGTATCTCAGAAACAATATCCTAGGGTGAGAATATTTGTTGACTTTATCCATTTACAAGCATCAAAATCTTTAAAACCACTAGCAAATGTCCAGTTTCTCTATAGATAGGGGATTTTCCATGAAATATGTGATAGGATTGGATTCGATGTTTAATATGTACATGATGAGATTACAGATCCTGAACTACTGTGGACAGAGAAATTGAAAAGACTTCCATATTAGTGAAAACTTTTTCCTCCTTTTTATTAATTATTATTATTTATTACAATTTATTCACTTTGTATCCCAGCTGTGGTCTCCTCTTTTGTCTCCCACCTCCCTCAGTCTTCTCCACATATGCTCCTCCCCTAGTCCACAAACAGGGAAAGACCTCCTCCCCTTCTATCTGACCCTAGCCTATCAGGTCACATCAGGACTGGCTGCACTGTCTTCCTGTGTCGCCAGGCAAGGCTGCACCCCTGAGGGGAAGGTGATCAGAGAGCCTGCCACTGAGTTTATGCCAGAGAAATCTCCTGCTTCCCTTACTAGGGACCTCACTTGGTGACTGAGTCTCTGGGCTAAAAATGGGCAGGGGTTTTAGGTCCTTTCCGTGCACAGTGCATGGCTTGGGTATCAGTCATGGCAGGCCTCCAGAACCCAGTGGGTTTTTTGTTTGTTTGTTTGTTTGTTTGTTTGGCTCTGTTGGTCTCCTTTTGGAGCTACTGTTGCCTACAGGCCTTTCTAGCTCACCCTTCTTTCAAAAACTTCCATGAATTCTGCCTAAAATTTGGCTATGAGTCTGAGCCTCAATATCTTGATCAGTGGAGTTTTTCAGAGGCCCTCTGTGGTACACTCCTCTCCCGTTCTCTGTCTTCTCCTGCTTCCGATGTCTACCATGTTTGCCCTTTTGAATGAGGATTGAGCATCTTCCCTAGAGTCTTCCTTGTCATTTAAGTCCTTTAGGAGTAGAGAGTTTAGTATGTTTATCCTATATTGTATGTCTAATAACCACTTATGAGTGAGTATGTACTATGTGTGTATTTCTGCTTCTGGGTTATCTCACTCAAAATGATCTTTTCTAGTTCCCACCATTTACCTGCAAATTTCATGATTTCCTTGTTTTTAATAACTAAGTAGCATTCCATTTTGTAAATGTACCACCATATCTGTATCCATTCTTCCATTGATGGACATCTCTGTTGTTTCCAGATTTTGGTTATTATGAATAGAGCTGCTACAAATATGATTGAGCAAATGTCATTGTTGTATAATGTAGCATATTTCAGATATATGCCTAGGAGTGGTATGGCTTGATCTTGAGGTAGCACTATTCCTGGTTTGCTGAGAAAGCACCAGATTAATTTCATAAGTGGTTGTCCAAATTTACAGTCCCACCAGCAATGGAAGTGGGTTCCCCTTTCTCCACATCCTCTCCAGCATGTGTTGTCACTTGAGTTTTTGACCAACATAAAACCAGACACACTAAACCTGTTAGAAGAAAAAGTGGGGAAGAGTCTTGAACTCATTGACACAGGGAACACCTTCCTGAACAGAACACCAACAGCACAGGCTCTAAGAGCACCAATCAATAAATGGGACCTCATAAAACTGAAAACCTTCTGTAAAGCAAAGGACACTGTCATCAGTATAAAATGACAGCCTATAAATTGGGAAAGAATCTTCACCAACCCCATATCTGACAGAGGGCTAATATCCAGAATATATAAAGAACTTGAGGAGTTACACAAAACAAACCAGGTAATTCAATTAAAAGTGGAGTATAGTGCTAAACAGAGAATTCTCAATAGAGGAATATCGAATAGCAGAGAAAGATTTAAAGAAATGTCTAACATCCTTAGTTATCAGGGAGATGCGAATCAAAACTACCCTAAGATTTCACCTTATACCCATTAGAATGGCTAAGTTAAAAAACTCATGTGAAAACTTTTAATATGTCCAAAACCAAGCATTAACCTAAAGAGTTTGTGTATATTTGTGTGTGTGTGTGTGTGTGTGTGTGTGTGTGTGTGTATGATAATCAAGGACTACTTCCAACTCTCTTTGTAGATAAGTAAATGCCTGCTTGGATTGATTGAAAATTAGCTTCTAGAAAATTATATTTCATATTAAATGAAGTAACAGAGTCAAATCCACCTCTTATAAACCGTTATCCATATTCTAATTAATTTCCATCAAACACAGTGAAAACTTGTGCCTTATCCTATTCACAGTTTCTGACCAGTCAGCCTTCAGTGCCAGAACTTAAACTTGTTCTACCCACAAAACTCAGCAAAGCAATGGGTGTCACTAGCTTGATTTACTGTCATACAGAAAACTATGCCACTCTTTAACACCTCTTTTAACATACTCTTTGACACCTCTGGAAGGCTTATCAGATAATTTCCAGTGGAATCTTTCTTGTGATGATACTGGAGTGAACTACCAGATTTTGAGCTGTTTCTAGACAGAAACGCTCAGCAAAAGACTGCAGCAGATCCTGTAGATCTGAACATGACCTTCAAGAAGCTACCAGAACAGATCAAGTTTTATCAGCCTCATCCACAAAAGAACATTGATTCTGCCAGCAGCCTCAGGGAGTGTGGAATTGGAGTCATGTCCAGTTGAGTGTAAACATATTGCAGCCACAAAGGGAACTAGATAGTCTTTTTCTAGAACACTAAACCCACATTAATTTTGAATCAACCATTGAGTGTTGTTTGAATACAAGTGTTTATTATACCACACAAATAACGAATGTATTTTTCCAAGTCAGATTTTTGTATGGAGAGAGATTTCTGTAGGTGAAATATGTGGGTTCCATATTATGGGTACAGGTATAATATAAGAAATGCTGGGTTTTGTTTTTGTTTTGTTTTCATGTAGAAATACAACTACTCTCTGAAAAAAAAATATTGCATGCATGTCAAAACATTCCTTCAAGGGAAAACTGAATCCTAATATACTTTTCCCAGTGAACAGTGTGTGTGTGATGTGTATGTATCTGTCTGTTTGTGTATTTTCAAGAATATATCTGTCATATTTATAGACCCTGGAATAGGTAAATCAGAGAATTGGACATTGTTTATTGATAACCTTTTCCGTGATGCATCATTCTTTATTCATTTATGGTTATGACCTCTGAGAATGTACAGACATGACAAAGATTATTCCCACTTCCCATATGAAGCAGCATTTATGTGAGAAGAGCTACCTTAAAGACAGATATAATTCATATAGAAAAAAGCCTATTGTAGACAATGTGGCCATTAATCTACTAAACAACCCTGCATGGAATGGTTTCTGATCCCAATTTTATTGGTTATTACACAGTTTAAGTGATTTATCAAGTACATCTTACTTTAAACCAAAAATAGGAGTAGGGGGATAATTTTAAGTATCAACTTGACTGAACCATTGGTTACCCAAATTTTTATGATTAGTGTGCATGTAATTGCATAATTCACATACACACATACCAGTTCTAGAGCTGTCAATTAATAAAAATTGGTAACATGCATATAAGCATTCTATATATTTATTTATAGATAAAGAATTTCATTGATCCCAAATATTACTATAAAAATGATCAGGTCATGGTTCTAGTCTCATAAACAGAAGATAATCTTTAAAACTCTTCATTTGACGCAAAAGAGAGCAGGTTCATGATTAATTATGCACATGCACACAAAAACTTTTACTTCTAAATTTATTTGAACTCTATCATTGCTTAAAAATGTTTTGAGATATTTATGCCCTTACTGTGTTGTTGAACGTAGACTGTAAACATAGATGAAAGTTACTTGGAAACTTGAAAAGGTTTTCAGTAGTATCCGTATCTTTTTTTTTTTTTTTTTTTTTTTTTTCTGTAAATCCCATAGGCTAGAGGACGAACTGCTTGCTCTAGAAATAAATGACTCTATTATTTAGTTATTGAATCCTGTTTTGTCACATCTTTTCCACTAAGTGAAAATTTGCGGGTATTTCTCACCAATGCCTAACCTTCCTCTGTATAGTTTCTAATTGACATATCTTAAAAGGTATTATATACATCATTTTTAATTACTTCTTCTTTTTGTGATTCCTTTTATCTTAACACTGAAATTTTAAAAATTATGAGTTATTACATTCATATTTATTACATAGTACAAAAGCAGTATGGGCAGACACTCGTAACCCTCACTTATTTCACAACTTCCAAAGTCCGAAAGAAAAAAAAAAAGGCTCAAGGACTTCTGGAGCCTCAGGGACCAGAATTATTACTTGGTGAATTTGAATGACATTGGTACGGTATGGTTTTAACAAAAGCTAGATGGATGGGTTCAATATGGGAAACCAAACCACTATTTTCCTTGGTTATTTTTAAGTAAGTTCATTTTTTTCCCTACTTATCAGGATTATTCATATTTCTTCTTTGCATTTCAAAAGTGTTTAATACCGTAAATAACCCAAGAAATTTAAATAACAATTGGACTGGTCACACTTACCAAAATTAGAAATTATTAATAGTGCACATTTTATGTTGATGGCAAAGTAATTATAAGAAGTGAACGGAGGTCTGGGGGGCAAGATGGCAGCGCCGGGAGGACTCTCATTCTGAGCAGCAGCAGCAGGATCAGCACAGTGACCAGTAATCAGAACTCGCGGCCATAAAACACAGTCATTGTGTTTCCCAGGTGAGAGGATACCCCACGGTGGGGGATTCAATCAGCTTTTAACTCACCCGGCTAAACTGTGGAAGAGATCCCGGTTCCGCCAGACACTTGGCTGCCTGCCGCCAGCCCCAGCCCCAGCCCAGAGCCACAAGCCAGTGTCTCTGGTCATGGTCCCAGACTGAACTGTGCACACCACACTATCAGAGACTGGAATTTTCAGTCGAGAGATAACCCCAGGGTACAGGAAACGACTGGGACCGGCCTTAGGTCACCCAGACATCCCCTGGAAAAGACTCGGGGTCCACGGGCACCCCAGGAGCCAGCCCGGAGCCAGAGCTGGGACCCAGGTTCCGGCACTGAGCCCTGCCTGCCTGCGCGCCTGACTCACCACCTGAAATAGAACTGTGGGCACCAGGGCACCAGCGAACGAGTTTCACTGTCAGGTGCAAACACACAGGGAGGGAAATGGCTGGTCTGATCTCAGAGCACTCAGCTGACACCCCCAACCTGAAAAGGTCCCCGGAAAATTACTCAGCCTAGGGAGGCACCCAGGTTCCCAAAGGCCGCAAAGGCAGTTTCTGCACACCAGACAGCTGGCAGAGACTGAGCTGCCATCACACAGCTGTGCTCCAGGCACAGGCAGTTTCTGCAGCCAGCCAGCTGGCGGACACTGAGCAGTGTGCACCAGGGCAAAAAAAGACACTTGGAGTCCCTGTCTCCAGAGAATCCACAGGGAAGGAAGGAAACTGTACTGACCTAAATCACCCAATCCTTCCCTAGAAAAAGTCTAGCAGACTAGTGAGGCCGAGGCGCCAGCACTCAGCTGTGCTCCAGACACAGGCACAAACAGTTGATGCACACCTGATGTCCAACTAGGTCACAGCAGCTGATCATTAAATTTACAACAAGAAACCCAGAAACAGGGCAGCTGCCCTCAGGACTTCCCTGGGTGAGAGGAGAACCCTCTGGATTACAAAGATCACAGTTACCACTCAGGTCTATATCCCTGAGGTGAGCAACTCTTGAAAAAAACACCAGCCATCCAGGGACTATACCCAAAAAGCTGAGAAGACATCCTTCAGGAAAAACCAGCTTTCTGCAAAGGGGATTCTCTCCACCACAGGATCCCCAAGAACCACCAGAAAATAACCCCAAACACCTAAGATAGCACAATGGGTAGAGGCCAGCGTAAAAGCTCAAGCAACAAAAGACAGAGCAATATGGCATCTCCAGAACCCAGTTACCCAGGGGCAAGTAGCCCTGGACACCCCACCATAACTGAAATCCAAGAAGATGACCTAGCAAGTATGCTCATGAAGATGACAACAGAGGAAACAAATAAGATTCATAAAGACATAGAGGAAGATAAACTCAAACAGAATATTGCCATCTGTAAAGAAATAGAGGAAGCTGCAGCCAAACAGTTTATGGCCTTTAGAAAGGAAATGCTTAAAACACTGAATGAAATGATAGAAACAGAGTTGAAGGAACTAAAAGAAAAACAGGAAAGTACAATCAGACAGGTGAAGGAAGTAAACAAAACAACTCAAGACCTGAAGATAGAATTGGAAAAATTAAAGGAAACACAAATGGAAGAAATAATGGAAAGGAAGAATCTAGGGAAGAAAACAGAAACTACAGAGATAAGCATAACGAACAGACTACAAGAGATGGAAGAAAGAATCTCAGGTTTAGAAGATACAATGGAAGAAATCGGTGTATCTGTCAAAGAAAATGTTAAATCCGAAAAATTCCTGACACAGACCGTCCAAGAAATGCAAGACAATATGAAAAGACAAAACCTACGAATAATAGGTATAGAGGAAAAAGAAGACTCCCTTCTCCAAGGCCCAGAAAATATTTTCAACAAAATCATTGAAGAAAATTTCCCCAAGCTAAAGGAGAGGCCAATTAGAATACATGAGGCCTACAGAACACCCAACAAATTTGACCAGAAAAGAAAATCCTCCCGCCACATAATAATCAAAACAGTAAGTATACAGAACAAAGAAAAAATACTAAAAGCTGCAAGGGAAAAAGGCCAAGTAACATATAATGGCAAACCCATTAGAATCACACCTGACTTTTCAACAGAGACTATGAAAGCCAGAAGGGCCTGGATGGATATCATGCAGACCCTAAGAGAACACAGATGTCAGCCCAGGCTACTATACCCCGCAAAACTCTCAGTCCTCATAGATGGAGAAAACAAGATATTCAATGACAAAAAAAAATTTCAACAATACCTACAAACAAATCCAGCATTACAGAAGACACTGGAAGGGAAAATACAACCCAAGAAAGCTAGCTACATTCAAGAAAACACAGGAAATAAATAACCTCACTTCAGTAAAACAAAAAGCAACCAAGCACAGAACCTGATGACCACAGCCAACATCAAAATCAAGAGATCTAACAGCCACTGGTCATTAATCTCTCTCAACATCAATGGACTCAACTCTCCAATAAAAAGACACAGATTAACAGAATGGTTACGTAAACAAAACCCAGAAATCTGTTGCATACAAGAAACACACCTAAGACACAAAGATAGACATTACCTGAGGGTAAAGGGTTGGAAGACGACTTTCCAAGCAAACGGACCCAAGAAGCAAGCAGGAGTAGCCATTCTAATATCTGATAAAACAGACTTTCAACCAAAATTAATCAAAAGAGATGGGGAAGGACACTTCATACTCATCAATGGAAAATTCCACCAGGAAGACATCACAATCCTGAACATCTATGCCCCAAATACAAGGGTACCCACATTTGTGAAAGAAACATTGATAAAATTTAAAGCACATATAGATCCCCACACATTAATAGTGAGAGACTTCAACACCCCACTCTCAGCAAAGGACAGGTCAACAAAACAGAAATTAAACAAAGAAATATTGTCTCTGACAGAGGTCATGAATCAAATGGACCTAACAGACATTTATAGAACTTTACACCCAAACACAAAAGAATTTACCTTCTTCTCAGCACCTCATGGAACCTTCTCCAGAATAGACCATATAGTGGGTCACAAAGCAAGCCTCAACAGATACAAGAAGATTGAAATAATCCCATGTGTTTTGTCTGATCACCATGGAATAAAACTGGACCTCAACAATAACAGAAATAACAAAAAGCCTACACACACATGGAAACTGAACTACTTGTTACTAAATGACAGCTGGGTCAGGGAAGAAATAAAGAAAGAAATTAAAGTCTTTCTAGAAATCAATGAAAATGAAGACACAACATACCCGAACTTGTGGGACACAATGAAAGCAGTGCTAAGAGGAAAGTTCATAGCACTAAGTGCCTTCAAGAAGAAATTCGAGACAGCTCATTCAAGCAGCCTAATGGCTCACTTAAAAACCCTACAAAAAGAAGAAGCAGACACACCGAGAAGGAACAGACGGCTGGAAATAATCAAACTCAGGGCTGAAATCAATCAATTAGAAACAATAAAACAATTCAAAGAATCAATGAAACCAAGAGCTGGTTCTTTGAGAAAATCAATAAGATCGACAAACCCTTAGCCAGGCTAACTAAAAGGCAGAGAGACACCACCCAAATCAACAAAATCAGAAATGAAAAGGGCGATATAACTACAGACACTGAGAAAATCCAAACAATCATTAGGACTTACTTCAAAAGTCTATATGCCACAAAATTTGAAAATCTAAATGAAAAGGACAATTTTCTTGATCGATTTGACTTACCAAAGCTGAATCAGGACCAGGTAAATCAACTAAATATTCCTATATCCCCCAAAGAAATAGAAGCAGTCATCAAAAGTCTCCCATCCAAAAAAAGCCCAGGACCAGATGACTTCAGCGCAGAATTCTACCAGACCTTCAAAGAAGAGCTAACACCAATTCTCTTCAAACTATTCCACAAAATAGAAACAGAAGGGATATTACCAAATTCACTCTATGAAGCCACAGTCACCTTGGTACCTAAACCTCACAAAGACTCAACAAAGAAAGAGAATTTCCGGCCAATCTCCCTTCTGAACATTGATGCAAAAATACTTAATAAAATACTTGCAAACCGAATCCAAGAACACATCAAAGATGTTATCCACTATGACCAAGTAGGCTTCATCCCAGGTATGCAGGGGTGGTTCAATATACGGAAATCCATCAATGTGATCCACCATATTAAAAAAAAGAAAGAAAAAAAACCACATGATAATCTCCCTAGATGCTGAAAAAGCATTTGACAAAATCCAACATCCATTCATGTTCAAAGTATTGGAGAGATTAGGGATACAAGGCACATATCTAAACATAGTAAAGGCGATATACAACAAGCCTATAGCCAACATCAAACTGAACGGAGGGAAACTTAAAGCAATCCCACTAAAATCAGGGACAAGACAAGGCTGCCCACTCTCTCCATATCTCTTCAACATAGTGCTGGAAGTCCTTGCTAGAGCAATAAGACAGTTGAAGGAGATCAAGGGGATACAAATTGGAAAGGAAGAAGTCAAATTATCACTATTTGCAGATGATATGATAGTATATGTGAGTGACCCCAAAAACTCTACCAGGGAACTCCTACAGCTGATAAACACCTTCAGCAAAGTGGCTGGATACAAAATTAACTCAAAAAAATCAGTAGCCCTCCTGTATACAAAGGACAAAAGGGCTGAGAAAGAAATTAGGAAACAACACCCTTCACAATAGCCACAAATGACATAAGGTACCTTGAAGTAACCCTAACCAAGGAAGTCAAAGACTTTTATGAAAAAAATTTCAAGTCTCTGAAGAAAGAATTAGAAGAAGATATGAGAAGATGGAAAGATCTCCCATACTCATGGCTTGGCAGGATTAACATAGTAAAAATGGCCATCTTACCAAAAGCAATCTACAGATTCAATGCAATGCCCATCAAATTACCAACACAATTCTTTACAGACCTGGAAAGAAAAATTCTCAACTTCATATGGAATAACAAGAAACCCAGAATTGCTAAAACAATCCTCTACAATAAAAGATCTTTCTGGAGGTATCTCCATCCCTGATCTTAAGTTGTACTATAGAGCAACAGTTTTAAAAACTGCATGGTACTGGCATAGAAACATAATGGAGGATCAATGGAACCGAACAGAGGACCCAGAAATAAACCCACACACTTATGGACACCTGATCTTTGACAAAGATGCCAAAACCATACAATGGAAAAAATATAGCATCTTCAACAAATGATGCTTGTCTAACTGGATGTCTACATGTAGAAAAATGAAAATAGATCCATACTTGTCACCCTGCACAAAACTGAAGTCCAAGTGGATCAAAGACCCCAACATAAAACCAGACACATTAAATTGGCTTGAAAAAAAAAGTGGGAAATACCCTAGAACTCATTGGTACAGGGGAAAACTTCCTGAACAGAACACCAACAGCACAGGCTCTAAGAGCAACAATCAATAAATGGGACCTCATGAAACTGAAGAGCTTCTGAACAGCAAAGGACACCATCATCAAAACAAAGCGACCACCTACAGATTGGGAAAGAATCTTCACCAACCCTTTATCTGACAGAGGACTCATATCCAGTATATATAAAGAACTAAAGAAACTGAAAAGCAGAAAACCAGTAATCCACTTAAAAAATGGGGAACAGAGCTAAACAGAGAATTCTCTGTAGAGGAATATCGAATGGCAGAGAAGCACTTAAAGAAATGCTCAACCTCACTAGCCATTAGGGAAATGCAAATCAAAACAACCCTGAGATTTCACCTTACACCCATCAGAATGGCCAAGATCAAAAACTCAAGTGACAACACATGCTGGAGAGGTTGTGGAGAAAGGGGAACCCTTCTGCACTGCTGGTGGGAATGTAAACTTGTACAACCACTCTGGAAATCAATCTGGTGCTTTCTCAGACAACTAGGAATAGTGCTTTCTCAAGATCCAGCCATACCACTACTGGGCATATATCCAAAAGAGGCTCAAGTACACAAAAAGGACATTTGCTCAACCATGTTTGTAACAGCTTTATTTGTAAGAGCCAGAAGCTGGAAACAACCCAGATGCCCCTCAACTGAAGAATGGATGCAGAAATTGTGGTACATCTACACAATGGAATATTACTCAGCAATGAAAAATAAGAAAATCATGAAATTTGCAGGTAAATAGTGGGATCTGGAAAGGATCATCCTGAGTGAGTTGTCCCAGAAGCAAAAAGACACATATGGTATATACTCACTCATATAGACATACAGCATAGGACAAACCCACTAAAACCTGTGCATCTAAAGAAACTAAGCAAGAGAGAGGACCCTAACTAAAATGTCCAATCCCCATCCAGAAAGGCAAAGAGGATGGACATCAGAAGAAGAAGAAAACAGGAAACAACCTAGGAACCTACCACAGAGGGCCTCTGAAAGCCTCTGCCCTTCAGACTATCAAAGCAGATGCTGAGCCTGATGGGCAACTGTTGGGCAGAGTGAATGAAATTTTATATAAGAACTGGGAAATAGTAAGAGCTGGAGAGGACAGGAGGACAGGGTCTCCACAAGGAGAGCAACAGAACAAGAAAATTTGAACACAGGGAACTTCCCAGAGACTCATATTCCAACCAAGGACTATTCATGGAGATAATCCAGAACCCCTGCACAGATGTAGCCCAGGGTATTTGAGAGTCCAATTGGGTTACATAGTAATGGGAAGAGGGTCTGCCTCTGACATAATCTGATTGGCCTGCTCTTTGATCACCTCCCTCTGGGGGGGAGCAACCTTACCAGGCCATAGTAGAGGACAATGCAGCCACTTTTAATGTGAACTGATAGACTAAGATAAGAAAGGAGAGGAGAACCTCCCCTATCAGTGGACTTGGGGAGTGGCATGCAAGCAGAGGGAGAAGGGAGGGTGGGATTGGGAGGGGAGGAGGGAGGGGCTTATGGGGGGATGCAGAATGAATAAAGTGTAATTGATGAAAAATTAAAAAAAAAGAAGTGAACGGAGTAAAATGGGTGATCTTTTGGGCTGTGTGACAGCAAACAAACTAACTTAAGTATCTTTTTTTATTTTACTTAACTAAAATAGAAAAAGATCTGCTGTCTCATGAGATTTCTGTACCAATTTTATCAATACAAAGCACAATGGCTAAAGTATAGGAACGGTCAATTTTAAGTCTTAGTAAAATCGAATGACTCAGATATATGAATTCTTTAAAAAATACTTTTTAATGTTTGCATCTGGATGTATACACACAGAGATTGCTAAGGAATTCAGTGGCAGATTGTTTCAATGATGCTTTGTATAATGAAATAGAATTCAAATTCATACCCCGTAAGACTGACTTCACCTATAATATTGGAACTGCAAATGGTAAATAATTTCATTCAAGTCTAGCAAAATTATTCTGTACTTAACACAGTCTGGTAATCTATATTTTGATTTTATATAGGTTATTATTTGGTGATGAACTGCAGTTTCCAAGACTGTACTATGTAGGTGAGTGGAATTTGGGTAGTTCTGCAGGAGAACCCATCCCATGCTCCTCATAAATATTCTTGACCTCTCTGTAACTCGTTACTTCTCAGAACATAATGAATTATACAAATGCCTATGGCATGGAAGGCAAGTCAGTCAAAGAGCAGAGAGGCAAAGCTGTCCTTCATGCCACTTCAATAGTATCTCAGCTTCTTACAAACCAGCAGGCAGCATGGAGAAGGAAGAGACATCTGTCTAACCTGAGAGGAGATTCGAGCTTTTAAAATCACAGCATTAGAATGCAAAAGTAGGTAGTTGGTTGACAGACTCCATATGATTCTCTGGAAAACATATACTAATGAAAGAGTTTGGGGGCTAAAGAGATGGCTCATCATTAAAGGGCACATATTGTTCTTGCAGAGGACCTGAGCTCATTTATAAGCACCCAGAGAGGGGTTCACAATTGTTCTTAACTCTACCCGTCCTTCAGTCTAACTTCTAGTTACAAGATCTAACTCCTCTGGCATCTGTGGGCACTTGTACTCACATGGACACACACACTCTCTTTCTCTCTCTCTCTCTCTCTCTCTCACACACACACACACATGCAGCCATCTTCACACACACACAGACACACAAACATTAAAATTTAACAAGTAAAACTTCCAGTGAGTTTTTTTTTCTTTTTAATTGGGGGTTTTATTACATTCTCATGCATAGGTGCTGTGTACTTTACTCTTTATTTCCCATCTGTTTCTATCGCTTCCTCATTTCTGCTGATACTTTTTCTCTTTCTAAAGAGGCTTCTCTGCTTCCCTGCATTTAAAAAAATAAAAATAAAAACTCTAGACCTTGCATACAGAAGAAAGAATAAAATATTTGTCTTCAGGGATCCTCACTCTTTTGCAGACACGATCTTTTGGTTTATGCGCTTTCCTGTATATAATATACTTTCATTTGTCGTAATGGCTGAATAATAGCCCATTATATAGTTATGCCATATTTTTACATGTTTATCTCCTGATAAACACATAGACTAACTTCAAAACTTAACGTGTCAAAATGCTGCAATAATTGAGGGTTTGTTAATCATAGTTAAATGATGACGCAGCATTCTCCTGGCACATAGAAGTGGAATACTTCTTTAGAAACTGTTCTACTAAGCTAAGCTATTATTTCCTTTGGAGTGGATCAGGTCTCACAGGGCTAGAAAAGTTAGCTTCTTAGCTGCAAACTGATGGTTCTTTAAATCTTTCTCCTAGGCTAGACAATGTGCTAAAGTAAAAATGAATGCAGATTTCAGTATGTTTATCCTAGGATAGTTTCTGACATGAACTCAATGGCTGGCTCTTTGTCCTCCCACCCCCCACCCCCAGAAGGAGAAGCAACCTTGCTAGGCTTCAGAAGAGGACATGGCAGCCAGTCCTGAAGATACCTGATAAGATAGGGTCAGATGGAAGGGGAGGAGAACCTCTCCTATCAGTGGACTTGGAAAGGGGCCAGGAGGAGATGAGAGAGGGAGGGTGGGATTGGGAGGGAATGAGGGAGCTGGCTACAGCTGGGATACAAAGTAAATAAACTGTAACTAATATTAAATAAAATAAAAAAATAATTAAAAAGTGAATGCAAATCATGATGCTTACTTAGTTTTAATCGTTCTTCCATAATTAGCTCTATGAGCACACCTTGCTAAGTCATGTACCTTATTTCAGATTCAAAATTTAGTGTATAGGATATCTCTATCAAACCCTTCCCTCAAGCTTCTTGGGGATTTATGTGTAAAGGAGGCAGGGGAGCTTTAAGAGCCAAAAGCAGTGGATGACTGTAAAGAAAAAACTTGTGCCAGACACAACTGAGCCCATACACATGAGCTCAGAGACTGTTAACAGCATTCATACTACCTGCAAATGCTCTTGTCTAATAAATCCTTGGAATAGCTCACCTTTAATCTAAAAGGGAAAGAGCATATCACTTTTCTCTAATGGAGTATCACTGGGTATATGAACCATATTCCAGGGCACACCTTATGCACAGGGTTGGCCAACACAAAATCGACTATATGTTTTTTGGTGTTTGTGCTTTTACTTTGGTTTTGGGTTTTGGTTTTTGGGTGTTGTATTTGTTGTTGGTGGGGAGGGGGTTAGTTTTATTTTTTAATTTATTTGTTTTTATTTGTTTGATTTTGAAATGTGGTTGTGGCCTTTTGAGAGAATAAGCAATCAAGGGAGACAGAGAAAGAAATGTGGATAGAGAGACCCACAGAGAGAAACACACACAGAGAGAAAGAGAAACAGAATGACAGGCATATCATGAAATGAGGTGGGCAGAGAAATGGAGACAGCGAGGTAGGGATTTAGCTGAGAGTAAGAAATGTGATCAATATAAGGTATTGTATGATAAATATCTGTGTGTAAATTTTTAGAATTTCAAACTACAAAATGTGCACAAGAAGAGAGATAGAAACTTAAAGAGTTGACATGTTTTCTGTAAAGGCACACAGACAGAAAGCTGCAAATAATGTTTCAATCCTGATGGGTCAGTAGGTGGGAGTATCTTTAAAATTTTTCCTTTTGTCTCCCACCATTCTATGTGCTTACGAAATCACCCTGCCAAAGAATCAATATGCACTTCAGGTTTTCAAGAACACAGTCTTCATATTTAGTATCCTTATGGTTTCAGGCAGTTAATCCTAAGTTCTCTGAGCCTTTCTCCCATCACTTAGAAGACAGAAACAAGAGGAGAACAGTAGAATTGTGTCCTTATTTTCAGGAACATCTGACTACTACCTGATTAGAAAGTACTGAAAAGATTGTGAAAAGCAATGGCCAGTATTATTCTCTGCTTACCAATACTATTGTTTCCTAATAATATCTCGTGACTTTAAGGAGAAGTAAGAGCAGGGCCATGAGTACTTGACAAAGACAAGCACCAATCAATTTCAAGTAAACAGATTAAGGAAAGCAAATATCACATCTTTAGCTGCTGAGTTATTAGTGATGTTATTTATGGCACCAGCAAAAGATGGAGTTGAGCTGAGGCTACAGGCCTGTTTTCTCAATGCTGTCTAAGCAGTAAAATCACCTAGGAGCTTTTAAATATATGCATGCACAAATCTAATTTGAGACCAATTAAAACATAATCCTTGCATATGAAAGAAATCCTATGCCAGTTTATTATGGGGAGGGTAAAATTAAGTATATGAAAACATGTGATTTCCTGGCTGATTTATGTGGGTAGGTGAGTGGAGATTGAAAATACTACATCCAGTTGTTGTCTATAGTATTTATATACACAAATGTGAGCACACATGCACACACAAAAATTTTTCCATCTTTATCCAATCACTTCTTTTAGCCCTTCTTTTGGTCATAAGAAAAGGGTTTGGACTTTAATTACACCTCAAATTTAACCTAAACAGGGGGTCTGTTTCATAATTATTACATAATGATGGTGTCATCTATCATGTAGAGAGATTTGCACCCACCACCTAAAATATCTCTTTTAACATTACTAGCAGAGTATTTGAGAATGTATTCAGAACTACTTAAAACAATCAAAGTTAAGATCACCCTCATATTGTCGGGTAAAAATACAAGAAAGAAAGAAAGAAAGAAAGAAAGAAAGAAAGAAAGAAAGAAAGAAAGAAAGAAAGAAAGAAAGAAAGAAGAAAGAGAAAGAAAGAGAAAAACAGAATGTAATGTGCTTAAGCTTGTCATCAAATAGTCCTTTTTCTTTCAGTATTAATCATGAACGTCAATGCCTTATCAGTGTATGAGGGCTAGGAATGTGTGGGAGTTGAAAGATGGGGTTGACTTAACACCCCCATTGTTGAGATGTGGTATAGCTTCCATCTTAGTGAAAACTATTATTAAACATAAATTTGTGTCTTTAATGTTTTTTTTTCTTTTCCAGAAAAATGTCCATGTCCACCCTGTAAGAGGGATACTAAGATTGTTGATTTACAGAAAAAATATGCTAAGATCAAAATGTTATCTTGTCTATAGCCCATTGAAGTCTGCTCTATGTTGTTTCTTCTTGTCGGTTCTCAACTTCTTTGATGAGAGTTTATTTTGTCCCCATACTGGAGACTGAAATTATAGCTTTGCACATTCAAGGCAAACACTTTACCACTGAAAAACACCCCTGCCCCTTCTCACCCCTTTGTCTCACTATGTTGCTTAAGCTGGCACAGATCTTGGAATCTACTTACATTAGCCTTCAAAATTAGAGCCTGTTCTACTATATGCAGAAAGGCATTCCAATATTTTAGGCATCTCATGCATTAGGAATGCATAGAAAGAAGGGGGAAAAAAACGAGTACAGACCATCAAGCCTGAGCTAGTATCTTTGTGCATCTATGGAAGGGAAACAAATGAAAAATTTTAAGTTAACAATTTTCTTCTAAGTAACAAGAAAGGGGAACACATTAATTGGTTTACTTCATTCTGCACATTGATATGGCTGAAAGAAAACATCATGAAGGCTCTCATGTCCACGCCACTATGTTTAAGTCAGAGTCTCTCAAGGAGCCAGACATCTTCAAAGATACATCATCAGAGGACCAAGCCTCAGAACAGTGATCTGAGCATTTTTGAGCTATTAGGAATATTCACTAACTGCTCTAAGCAATAAAAGACACTGGGATTGTAACCTGTGCTTCTGTGGAGGAAGTGAAAACCACTATGAATGCAAGACTACCCAACGTAGGTGGAAGAATTGTAGAACCGAAGAGAAAATGCTTAGAAATCAGGGGCCCACATAAGTGTGAGAAAGGTCTTTGTTGGTGATGCTAAAGAAGACACTGAAGATCATCACATAATCGATTATTTTGGACAGTATGGCAAAATTGAAGTGATGGAATAATGACTGACAGAGGCAGTCAAATGATGAAGCCTTTTGCTTTTGTCACCTTTGATGATCATGCTTTGGGTAGTATTGTTATTCAGAAACACGATGGAGTGAGTAGCCACAGTTGGGAAGTCAGAAAAGCTGTGTTGAAGTATAAGGTGGCAGTTGTTTCATCCAGCCAGAGATGTTGGTGCTGTTTTGGAAACCATCATAGTCATTGTGGATGTGATTTTCATGGCAATGACACTTTTGGTCATTGAAGAAACTTCGTAGATCATGGTGGCTTCAATGGCAGTCATGATGATGGTGCATATGACAACAGCTGGAATAAATCTCATGGATTTGGTGAAGATGGAAACACTTTTGGAGGTGGAAGGGGCTCACTACCTTTGACATTTATAACAATTAGTCTTCAATTTTTGGAACAATGAAGGTAGTAAACTTTAGAGGCAGTTGCTCTGGCCCTTATGGTGGTGGAGTCTAGTACTTTGCTAAGCCACTAAAGGTTGGCTCCAGTGGTAGCAGCAGTATGGGGGTCTACTGCCAGCAACTAAAGCTTAGCAGAAAAGAGCCAGAAAAGTGACAGGAAAGTCACAGGTTACAACAGATTTGTTTACTCAACCAAGTGGTGGCAGGGTCTACCCTTACAAAGAAGACATATTTTAGACAATACTCATGAGTATAGAGGAAAAAAAACAGCAGCAGCAACAACAACAACAACAAAAACAAAAACAAAAAAACCCCCCAGTAATATATTTGTGACTGATTGTAAAACAGGGTATTTTAATTACTGTTCTGTGGAAAGTATAAAGCATTCTGACATAGAGTTTTACTCTATACCCTTTCTCACAGAAGCTGATGATTGCTAAATGCAATAGTCTGATCACAGTACTGAATAAATGTGTCTATAAAAAAAACAGAGATAGGAAGGACATGGCTCTGGTGGATTTTACTATGATCTATCACAGTATATCCTAAAATAAAAGAAAAGCTTCAGCAAGAAAGCAATGTGAAGTTGAGTCTTGTAGGACGTCTTTGTGGGACAGGAGAACACATGGAAAGACCAGGAGAAGAAAGAAATAAATTTTGTCATATGGATCCCATACTCTGAAAAGAGAGTAGCCAAGACGGTGTCCTTTGTGTTGATGATGTTTTCATGATAGAGCAAAGAACTCATCATTTATTCCGATAGTGACTTTAAAATATGCCCAGCTTTTAGGGGAGTGTATATAGTTTTGTTTTACATTTCAGATATGGACCTACTTCTGAGAATGTAAAACTCATGGGAGGATGCATCTGAGATTTTTGTTGTTGTTATTGTTGTTGTTGTTTTCTATCACTCTAATAAATCAGCCAGAATAGGTCTTTCACAAAAGAAAAGAGATCACAAGTTTTGTTGGATAAACATTTTAGATTAGCCTGATAGGCTAGGGTCAGAGGGCAGTGGAGGAGGTCCTCCACTATCATTGGACTAGGAAAGGGGCATGGGAGGAGATAAGGAAGAGAGGGAGGGCAGGATTGAGAGGGGACAAGGTTGAGGCAACAGATGGGATATAAAGTGAATAATTTGTACTAAATAAATTATAATTAAAAAGGACAGAAAATAATAATAATAAAAATAAAAGATTAGACAGTTTCATGTTCTCATACATCTATGAGGGTCTCAAGATAGATCATGACAAGGGTAGACATAATTGTAAGAACAATCACAAGTTCAGCCAGGAGGCTATAGAGATTCAAAACACAGGCCTAGTCTTTTTTTTTTTCTTTAATTATTTGTGTGTTTAGGTGTATTTGTGTATGTGGTTATTTATTTGTTTGGGTAGATGAATGCCATACTTTATATACTGTATGTCAGAGGACAATTTGTCTATAGTTGATTCTCAAATTTTACATTGTAGGTCCTGAGGATTGAACTTGGCTTTCTAGGCTTGGTACCAGTCCCCTGTGCAGGGTAAACCAGCTTGTGGAATGTTGAAGAATATTTGATTATGTTGTAAATCCTGACATTACTTACTGTAGAAATCTGTTTCTAAATGTGTTATGGCTCAGTCTTTTTTTTTTTTAGTGGAATTATTGTTTAGTTTATTGCAACATCATAGTTTCCATGTAATTTGAACATTAAGTTGAATAACTCTTAACTATATCTCAATACTCATGTCAAGCCAGGTACCCTGATGTGGTACACTGGCGATTCTCAGTCCACAGCCTAAAGACCACACTGCTTTTGTGATCATGCTTCTCATAATATATATTTGTACCACTTTAATAGAGTAGAATCTCCTGTTCTCTTCTACCACTATGAATGTCCAAGAAAAGGACAACAATGTGTGAACCTTTCTAATTCCAATAATGACTGTTTCTCAAGTACATTTTGGAGGGGACAGGAGCTTCACAGGAAGATCAATAAAAGCAAAAAATCTGGGCACAGAGGTCTTTTCTGAGACTGATACTCCAACCAAAGACCATTCATGGAGATAACCTAGAACCCCTGCACAGATGTAGCCCATGGCAGCTCAGTGTCCAATGCTCCCTCATAATGGGAACAGGGACTATTTCTGACATGAACTGATTGGCTTGCTCTTTGATCACCTCCGCCTGAGAGGGGAGCAGCTTTACCAAGCCACAGAGGAAGACAATGCACCCATTCCTGATGAGACCTGATAGGGTTATGTCAGATGGCTCAGTCTTTAATCATAGAGCCTTCTGTTTACTGTAAACAAGTACTTGTGGTGTGACTCAGTCCTAGCACACATCTTTAATCCAAGAATTTTCTGTAAACCGGATTAAATAAAGTTAAGACTAGATCAAGAGGTGGAACAAGCAATCAGATTGACAGGAAGTAAACATGGAAAGAAATAGAGAGTGAAAGTAAGGAAGACAAATAGAGAGAGTCAAAGGAAGTAGAAGGGAGAGACATTGAGTTGAAGGGTATTTAACACATCTTTAAAAACGAGCAAAAAAACCTATTTTTTTTTTCCTTCTGGGACATGGGACATGAGCTGAATAGTAAGTTTTTTTTTTTTTTGTTTGTTTGTTTTTTGTTTTTTCTGAGACATGAGCTGGTAGGGAGGGATTTCTCCTTCTGGGATGCTAGCTGAGTAGGAAGGTCAGCTGGGTGCTTCCTGTGCCTCTCTGAGCTAGTAGGTTTTCATCCTTGCATCTAGCTCCTAAGGCTCTATTGTAAAACAGAAGGTTTGGGATTTTCTTTCTTTAAAACAAAAGTGACCCACATTTATTATTATTATTATTATTATTATTTTATTATTACATCATAGTCTTACAGGTACTAATCAGGGAATCATGATAAGTATTTTAATATCTACTGATGACTCAGTCATTTTCAACCAGGGTGTATCTTTTAAAAATTCTGCCACAATCCTAAGAACATTCTACTGTGGATTAATCTCCCCAACTATGAAACCTGAAGCGGTAAGCCAAACCTGAAACATACAAGCATGCCAGATGAACATGTCACAAGGAAGGGATTACTGAAAAACAAATCAAGTTGCTGAGAAATGGTTCGTATTTGAAAAAAATCATACCAATATAAGAAATCCAGTGATTAGTGAAATAGGGAAAGTAACTGTTTGTGGATGCTGATGCTGGTCGGCAAAAGAGATATATTTAATGACAGCCTATTTCATCTTAACATAAAGGAATACCTCTGAATATTAAAGGCACTCCAAAAAAGGATGTTTGGGCCATTGTTTCTGATTAATCCCTGGTTAAGTCTGTAGGTACACATACATATAGTTCTGTAATAGTTTTATTCAAGTCCTCTGCAAATAAAGTGCACTCTGTGTCAGCTCTGGCCAGCACATGCATCCACTTGAATTGGTGGTGATGAAACAACCAAGGTAGGAGGGTCAGTAGCAGAATAACCTTCCTCAAAGGCTGAAAGAAATTCAGATAATGAGAATATTTGTACTAACTCTAGACATATTCTTTCAATTAAAAGCTTACATTGAAGTAAGGGTCATATGAAATCTGAAGGTTTGACCTTGTTACCAAAAGGATAGCATTCAAATACTTCTTGATTGGAAACTTCTGGCAAGAGACCTAATGTTACTTTTCTTTCCAAACATTATGACTCATGCAGCTAAGGTTTGCCATCACAATTTCATCAATGACCCCCCTTTTTTTTCTCTTTCTGGGAAGCAGAAGGTAAAACACAGCTCCTAAAATAAGAAAGCTGACATTCATTCTGAGTTAGACCAAAGCTTACAAATGTAGATGCATATCTTTAAGAATGTACTTGTTGTGATATATTGTATATGCTATAGCCTTAATACATGGTTATAAAATCTATAATATTCTTTGGATAATTATCAGTGGCAACAGAGAATATTTAAAGGCTTTTTGTTTGTTTTGTTTTGTTTTATACAAGAGAGGAGAGCTTCTCTCTCAGTTTAATATCCACTCCAGTGACAAACATGGGTGGATTGGGTCCCAGCGGAACAAAAAGCCAAAGCCACTTTATTTGACATTTCACTTGACATTTTGAATTAATTTGCCTTTGCAACCATGGAACCAGCATAAAATTACAAGATGTTGACTGATGGTCTTAGGGTACCTCACTGGGAATCTGTTAAGTTGGACTAATATAAAATTACCAGTATTTAAGTTTTGTTTTTATTTTCTTTTTCCCCATTCAGTGTCTCACATATCCCAGGCTTGCCTGCCAACTTGCTATGTAGTCAGTTATGACCTTGAGCTCCTGACCCTCCTGTCTCTACTACCCACGTGCTTGTATTACAAACATGCAACATCTATACAATCAACACTTCCAGCAACTGGTGTTGAAAAACAAAGCCTGGACTCTTCATGGTATGACAGTACTCCACCAACTGAGTGACAGTCTCAGCTCAGCATTCAAACATTTAAGCATAAACATGGCAATATACGCAGTGCACTCTCTGTGAAGCAAACAGTTTAGTTTTTGTGGTACCACAGATACTTGAGAGTTAAGTTAGATATTCAGTTTCCTCAGGAATCAATTTTTGTAATCCTATTAAATATGGTCAGTTGCAGTAACCTGTGAGAACTGTAAGGGTTAAGCGAGACACTCTGTGGCAACGCACTTTGCAAATCGTTATTTGCACTGCATTGGGAATCTTCAGCAATTACAGAGAAAATGTTGGGTTTATAAACTTTTACTTCCTACTGGTTAAGTGCTTTCTTGGTTAGAATACACATGGGTTTATGTATTTTTTTTATCTTACTCTGAATATGATATGACTTTCTCTCCATGTAATCTTTATTCTGGAAGTTATTTTCTTCTTCTTTGTACTTACTATATGGCTCTCTTCTGAATGAGTTGAATAGTTATACATTTCATTAACAATATGTACTCAGGCTTTCTGGCTTGTGCACCCAGTGCAGAACTCAGCAGAAACCAAACTTGAGGACCTCCCCCCACACACCATTGGGGAATGGAAATTAATCCCCTTATAATTTTAAGAGCTTGGAGCATTTGTTTTGTTTAGGAGTCAAACAGATGTGCTGCCAAAACTTTTATGACTGTTAATATGCTCTGGCCATTTGTATTGGCATGACGCATTTCCAAGCATCAATCAGACTGGACTTTCAATCTATAAGCTTGACTACAGATAAGCTTCCAGCCTACAGTGATTATATATGTGTGTGTGTGTGTGTGTGTGTGTGTGTGTGTGTGTATATATATATATATATATATATGTATGTATGCACACATCAGTGCATGTGTTTATATCTCTCTCTCTCTCTCTCTCTGGGTCTTTCCCTTGCTTTTCCTTTCTTTCTCTTTCCTGGGGTTTTAACTTCTAAGCATGAATAGAATCAGGGTGACCATTACAAAGAAGTTTTGGGACTGCCGCCATGATTCATCTGACAAAAGTAGTTGCCAAGTAAACCTGATGACCGGAATTTAATCTTTCAAATAAAAGTCAAACACCAGATTGACTGGCATTCGTTTCCCATCCCACAGTAGAAATAATGTAACATGGAAGTCAGAGACAGAACAATCCCCTGGAACTTTTCAAACCAGCAGCCTGTGTATACAGCAAGGCAGATATAAGGCAAAATCTGCCTCAACAAGATGGAAGGCAGGAAGTAATTTCCCAGAGTTAAGGTAGGTACTGACTTCCACAAGTGACCACCACCCCTTAGGGAGGAGCAGCCTTGACAGTCCACAAAGGAGGACATTGCATCCATTCCTGACCTGATAAGTGATTTTCTGATCAAATGACTACATTTTCACTTGATTATCCAATACATGATTTTAGAATATACTTTGGTGAAGAGTTTAGAGACGTGTCCCTGAGGTAGAGCATGTTTTTTTTTCTTTATTAATTACACTTTATTCACTTTGTATCCCCCCTGTGGTTCTCTCCCTCCTCCAGTCCCAATTCCTCCCTTCCTCCACCCTCTGCATGCATGCCCTTCCCCAAGTCCACTGAGGGGAGGACTTCTTTTCCTTCCTTCTGATCCTAGAGCATGTTTTGATTTGGTTTGTTTGTTGTTTTTATTTTTCTATTTTAAAAAATTTTTAATACATTACACTCATGGTTCAATCTTTAGTACTCTCAAAATGTGTGTGTGTGTGTGTTTCTCAATATATATCTATCCATCTGTCACACATATGTGTGACTCATTAGACTCTGTCTTTCCTAATCCCCTTTTTCTTCTGGTCGTAAATCAGTTGATTCTCCTCAAAGCCACATGTGTGTTAGCACGCTGCATTATGTGTTTTATCAAGATGCTGTCCTCCCTACCTCCTCATAACCTGTTCCTCCATTAAGAAAAACTCTTTCTTTTTGACTCTCAAAGTCATTTTAAAAACAGAGATCACATGCCCATTGTCTATGGAGTCCTTTTTCAGGACTCCAGGCAATTTGTCATCATTTCCTCTCATTTTCCCATTGAACAGTGCTCACACTTTCCGTTGAGATGATGCTTTTCCTTGCTTTTCTCTGTCTGTCTAGTAACTGGCAGCCTATAAGGGAAGGACTCTCACCAATCTTTGTTTTCTTAGGTGTGTAAAAACATACTGTTTCAAAGATTAAATGAATGGTAAGGGCCTACCTTTTTTAGTGCAGACTGCTGGTTGACAATAAAGGCTCCTGTTTACTTGGTGGATTTTTCAAAATAGATGAAGGCCTCAGAGAAGGGAACTACTGAAATGCTTTTAAGAAGAAAATGTGCTTCTGATATACAGTGTTCTATATTCTGGCAGAATAGGAAGAAATATGGATGGGATCAGCTGGCTCAAATATGAACATAAATCAAATGTGGGGATATTTGCTTGGCATCTGGGAACCTCTGCCATTTTAGCTGAAATCTGACTAAATTAGCTGCTGTATATGTTTAATGTTATTCAATTACTAACAGCCTTTGTATATTCTCAGCTCGGGAAGTGATTGCTTAACTCTATTGTGCAAGGACAATACCTCTGCATTATTTGGATTATTTAATTTTGACAGTAACAATGTAGAGCTACAATGGGTTCAGAAATGAGAAACTTGAAATATAACAGACATATATGACATCATTAAACTAATAGCTAAAGAAAATGAAGTAATTTAATGTAAAAGAAGGTGACATATTCCAAATTTGAACTACACATTGAAGGAGCTAAGTCATAAAAGATAAAAGAAATGCCTGGCTTGTCCTCTTGTCCTACTTTAACTTCAGAATTTTTCTTTTTTTATTTTTTATGGAGAAAGCAAGTTGTCTCTGTTATAAAAGGAAGGAGCCAAGAATAAGCTGGTCACTAAAACAGGATGAGAAAATCATCTCCTGACTCTAAACAGAAGACAAACTGTTGTCTGTAACAGGAGATATGCTACAAAAAACATATTTCACAAATATTCACACATATGATGTCCTGATATCTTGGTTAAATCAAGATTTTTATGTAGAATACCTTGAGTAGGAGCTTATGCTTTTCATATCTACCAAGTTCTCAGGAAATGATGATGCAGCTGTTGAGTGATGGCTATTGCAGTTGGCAACACACTGGATATTGGAGAGAGAGAGATTATTGACATTCCACAACTGTTAAAAACACAACGCACAGATCCAGAACACCTTGATTTGGGGTTTCAATGAGATGTGATCTTGTTAAACTTCAGTGTCTTGTCAGAACCTTATTTTCCCAACCTGTGTAATAGTAACATTATTTTTTTTCTAACTTCAATTTCCAGAAGGAAACAAACAAACAAACAAACAAAAACAACAACAGAAAAACCCAAATGCAATAGGAACAGTGTCTATAAGGCACGGAGCTCAGTAGGGTCCTAAATGACCGTAAGGGAGCTATTCCCATCAAAATGATGATTGTTTTCCCTCTACAGCACCACATTATTCTGATTAATGTACAAATATATTTACATAATTGGAATATAAAATCTGCCATGTAAAACTTAATTAATGTAGATTCTGAAGTTTAGAGAATATACTGTTTAACAAAACTTTACTTAGGCTCAGCTGAGCACAATTTTATCTATTATATGAAGCACTACCTACATATCAACAGCCAATTGAAAAGCTACTCCCTCACTATGCTATGCCTTTGCAATTGTTCTGAGGGAAACGTTACCCTTTTGTTTGTTTGTTTGTCTGTTTGTTTATTTGGCCTCCCTGCTGAAGCTGCTGAAAGAGTCTCTAATGCATTCATGACAGATTTATGCAATATCTACTTTACTGCAAATGTGTCTGTATCCCCTTAACTAGGAATTCCTCGCATTCAGCATATTTTGAGATAGTTTGAAAACTGACATCAAGTCCCTACAAAGCCAAGGGTTACTTTGTTAGGATTACAGGTGAGTCCCTACATGTCCAGCTCAGGTAATGACTTCTAAACATTGGACCTTGTTTATGCTACATTTAACTGACTGAGCTACAACCAGGTTGCTATCCCCAGCCCAGGTTTCTCCTGTGATGGATAAGTTCATCAGACACTGTAATTTTATTATGTGCATCTAACATTTAGTGTGGTAAACAACAATTCCTTTAGAAACACAGAAGAGAGGAAAACAGGAATGAGTAGATTAATGATTTAAAAGGAGCACAATTTTCCTTTCCAAAACTTTGTGATTTACCCTGCAGTATCTCATCACTTTTTGTCCCTATCTTATCCCAACATACTATGTTGAGAATCTGAATTAATGTATTAATGTGATATCTCATTTGCAATTTCATACTAAAGGTTATTAAAATAAAGTTTAAAATTATTAATTAGATTTTCAACAAACATATCATAATTCTATGATTTTTTTTTCTGAAAAAAGTTCTATTTTAACCCAGGATTGTAGGAGAATTTCAGACACATATGAATGTATAACATCACACAAAAACAAATTAGACTGAGAAGATATAGTTATTAAATAGAATTACAGGCCAATTCAAATGTTCTTTGGTGGTGAATTATCATTCAGTTTGTTTATGTGGTGAGTTTTTACCAGTTTAATAGTAAATATTAGAAAGGCGACTTGTCTGCACTTTTGCTTTCAATTTTTACAAACTACAAATATATTCAGCCTCCGCACCCAAAACCTTCCTGTAGAGTATAAGCAATCACCATTTGAAGAAATAAGAATGGACTCAGAAGTAAAAGCATCTGGTCTATGAGAAATCTTTTTTTTTCATCAATTACACTTTATCCATTCTGCATCCCCCCATAAGCCCCTCCCTCCTCCCCTCCCAATCCCACCCTCCCTCCTCCCTCTGCTTGCATGCCACTCCCCAAGTCCACTAATAGGGGAGGTTCTCCTCTCCTTTCTGATCTTAGTCTGTCAGTTCACATCAAAAGTGGCTGCATTGTCCTCTACTATGGCCTGGTAAGGCTGCTCCCCCACAGAGGGAGGTGATCAAAGAGCAGGCCAATCAGATTATGTCAGAGGCAGTCCCTCTTGCCATTACTATGTAACCCAATTGGACTCTGAACTGCCCTGGGCTACATCTGTGCAGGGGTTCTGGGTTATCTCCATGAATAGTCCTTGGTTGGAGTATGAGTCTCTGGGAAGTTCCCTGTGTTCAAATTTTCTTGTTCTGTTGCTCTCCTTGTGGAGACCCTGTCCTCTCCAGCTCTTACTATTTCCCAGTTCTTACCTAAAATTCCAAGGCACCAACTCCATCCTTTCAATTTCAGAGACAAGAAAAGCAGGATAGCCCATGTCCATAGCATCTTTATGGACCAAAATATTTTTGATTGTAATTCTTTCTTGCAAACACTTTCCAATTGTGAAACAGGAAGCAAAGCAGGATTGAGTTGCAGTTCATACTTAAACAAGTATGAACAAAGTAGAAAGGTCAATCTGTGCAATATTTCATAAAATCAGCTAAGAGCATTAGGAAAGATTTTTCTTAGACGTTGTATTCTTGGTGGTTGGTATTTGGTAGCAGGTGCTTTTTGTTTAACACCTGGTATGTGGCATTTTCTGTTCTAACTTACACATTCAAGTGCATTTGTTCTTGTTTTTTTTCTTTTGGGGGGGTCCCCCTTGTCAAAATTTCATGAAGGATGGGCTACCATCCCATCTCACATATTAGGAATCTAATCTTGTAGGGTGAGTAATGTAATTGACATCACAGTCCTGTTTGCACAGTATTGCCCTACTGCTTTGATACCTAAATCCAAAATTACATCATCACTTGTGTGAAGTCTCAAGGTCCTAAAAGAAGTGGGAGAGAGGGAGTTGTTGTTGCAGCTCTTAAAGATAGTCAGCCATAAGGCTCACTTTCATGTATGTGGACCTATCTGCATTGCCCACGTGGCACGCTGGGGTTGGCTACCCAGAGGCTATTTAAGCTGTGGGCTGGCTTTCCCCAGGGTCAGATGATTGTTCAAGGTTCCTGAATAAACTGCATTGAAAAAAAAAAAAAAAAAAAAAAGAAAGGCAAAACATAAAATTAAACAAAAAGTTAATAAAACAAAAAAAGTAAAACAGTAAAAGCCATTAAACAAAACAAAACAAAACAAACAAACAGACAAACAAAAAAGATAGTCAGCCATGGTGTCTTTTCTGCTAGGTCTTCAGGAAGTGCTTCAGAAGTAAAACCTACACAACTTACTGCACTCCTCGCTGAATATGCTCCTGGAACTTTATTTTCAGAGCCAGCAATGGGATTCTTTAAGCAGCCTGTCTGTATTTTGCAGCTTTCATTGCACCTCCTTTTTTAAGTATTTATTTTTATTTCATACGCATTGGTGTTTTGCCTGCATGTATATCTGTGTGAAACTGTCAGTTTCCCTGGAACTGGAATTACAGCCAGTTGTGAGCTGCCATGTGGGTGCTGGGAATTGAACTAAAGTCTTTTGGAAGAGTAGCTGGTGTTCTTAACCACTGTGCCACCGCTCACTGCACTTCTCATCCTGGCTTCTGTAGCACAAGCCTGTGGGCCACATGTAGCTGCCTGTAAATTTGACCTGGGTAGGAGGCAGCTAACATCAGTGCAGTCTGCCGGAGAGGCATGTGCAGCTCATCTCTCCTGGAGAAAGAATGTGGAGTATTATTTATTCTTTATTTGAGAAGCCTTTAGCTTTTAGATTTTGTTTTTCCTACATTAAGTACAGCTGCAACCACTAAGAAGGTCGATCAGGACCCATAAGCCCAAGTTTGTTTCTGAAATTGAATGGCCTGACTTCATATTCAACTGGAACATTTTTCTTCTTATTTCTACTTTTAGAAAAATCAATAAATGGTTTATGATGCCTTTCAGAGGAATGAATGAGTGGAAATCAGGTTTTGCCATATTATAGTAACCAAACGTCTTGAGATTTTTGGTACAGATCCAATTTCAAATACCTCATCTTGACTCCCAATTACACACTAGGTCAATCATTCCTAATTTTTTTTTTTTTATTATGGGGGCACGCTTTCTTCAACTCATGAAGTAGGAAAGGCAGTCTTTTATCATTGGTTTGGGAGAAGATATTTAGAATATTTACTCTGCACTCATATTCTTGTACATAGACATTACAAGAATAGGCAGTAGACACATGTGCAATGGATATATTTATGGGTGAATTTGCATACCTTTGTATATTTTCCTCTTCAGATGCATTGTGAACCTATTTCCTTAGTCCTAGATACTTATAGGGTTTTTGTTTTGTTTTGTCTTTATTTGGTTACACTTGCTTTTGAGTAGCTGAGGTGGTATTACAATTTTGTACTCTAAAGATTTTGATAGTTTCTGTTTTTTCCTCAATAATTCTATACCCTCAACTTTGCTTTGTTTCTGTTTTATTTTTTGTTTGTTTATTTGGAGTTAGAACCCAGGTCCTTGCATATTCTGAACGTTTACTCTGAACTGCAACCTCATCCCTTGTTTTCTAAGGCAAATTCTTTTATTTTCATGTGTGCCCATTCCTTCTGAGTGCATGCCTCTGGGCACCTGTCTATAGATGACAACCAAGGAGGTTACATCCCCTGAACCGAGCTGTCAGATCTACCCAGGTTCATGTCCTAATGTGGTAAAGTCTTGCTGCTCAAAGATGGAAATTCTGGGCCTCAGACCCATGAGCCTGTGCCTGCCTGAAGAGCCACAGCTGAAAACCATACACTAGTTACCTGGAAGGCTTAGGATAGTGTGAAGGAATGAGATGATCAGTTTTCCTCTTTGTGTTGTCCCGACACTTTCAAATGTCAGTGGGTTTCCTTTCAGCCTGTTTGTGTTTAAGATTCCTGTTGATATGATAGTTGCCAATGAGGAGAGCCCAGTATTCTGCCTGTATTTGCATAAGTAACATATCAATGCATCCATAGGAAGAAAGGCTATATCTTCCAGGCTCATGACTCTCCAATATCTTCTAAGAGTCTCTGATGATTGCTATAACAACAGTAAAAATCCAACATGTTCTTATGAGAACATAATGGATGAAGTATTATTTGGCTTTCACACACATACACACACAAACACGAAAGCCATCATTATAATAGTTAATGAAACAAAGTACACATAGCATTTAATAATTTTATTTGCCAGGCACACCCAATAGATATCATCAAGGGAATCTTTACATGTGTCAGGAAAAGAAAAGTTAAAATAAAATCATTTTAAGACAAATAACCTACTTTGGCTCACAGGATTCAAAATTGTAAGAGTGACCCCTAGTGACTACAAAACTGCTTAAATTTTTGTTCAAGCTCATCATACTGTTAAATGTGACCATCTTAAAGAGAAAAGGATAAACAAGTCTTGTTTTTTATTGAAAAGCCAGACTTTTCTGTTTGACATTAGTAGATGCACTTGGAAAATTATAAATTTTAAACAAAAAAGCCCTGGTTGACACACGCACATTTTCTACAACACATATGTATTTATAGTGTTATTAATTCTACTAATAACATTATTATTGTTGTTAATATCATTGCTATTCCTCTATCAGCACCAGTTAGAATCAAAGGGCCTGAATTGTAAACTCTCTGTACGCAAATATTATTTCTGAGATCACAGAGATAAAGGACCCCTTTGGTACTCACAGCCTCAAGAGGGCAGGCAGGAGAATTGCAGAGCAGTGGGAACCAGATGGGGCATGTGAAAAAAAGGTTGGTAAAATGAGAGGATAAAACCTAGAACCTCTGCTCGGATGTGACCCGTGATAGCTCAGTAATCAATTGGTTTCCCATAGTAAGGGGAACAAGGACTATTTCTAACAGGAACTCAATGACTGGCTCTTTGACCTCCCCACCTCCCAAGGGAGGAGCAGCACTGTTAGGCCACAGAGGAGGACTTTGCAGCCAGTCCTGAAAATACCTGACAAAAGGGAGTCATGAAAGGGGAGGAGGTCCTCCCCTATCAGTGGACTTGGAAAGGGGCAGGAAGGAGATGAGGGAGGGAGGATGGGATTGGGGAGGGAATGAGGGATACAGCTGGGATACAGAATTAACAAAATGTAACTAATGAGAAAAATAAAATTAAAAAAAGTTGGTAATAATAAGAGTGTGATTTTGTTCAATTTTGTTACTAGGATAAAACAAATGAAGTAAGTTTCTCTACAAGAAAGAGAGTTTGCTGTGACTTTCCAGTCAGGCTCAAGGTCGAGCAGAACGATGGGGTGATAGTCCTCTTATTAAGGGATCTGAGTCAGTCAGTGTACGATGTTGTGCTGGAGGGACAGCAAACACACTGCATGTGGGTATGCCTACTTGATATCCCTCCATCTTCGTCTTCTCTCTCTCTTTTTATATATATCTATCACAATTGAATTGGAGCGTCCACTGTAGTATTCTTAATCCTAATAATTTCCCAACTTAGAATACCACAAGCAGATTTTTGTGACCAGATTAATATCAGTGGGGACAGAATTTTGATAAGGAAGCTTTACAGGAAAAAAAATCAAACCACATCCAGGCAATAATAAACCCTGATAGCCCAGGGTCAGAGAGTAGGGAAAGAGGATTTCCCTTATCAGTAGACTAGGAAAGGGGGATAGGGGATAGGGAAGCGATGAAGGAGGACCTACAACTGGGATACAATGTGAATAATTATAAATAATAGTAATAATAATAAGGCTTGAGAGCTGAATCATTTATACAATGATTGTATGGATATACTGCAGGAATGTGGGCCCAAAGAGGAGCCAGTGAGGAAGGAAACAGCAATACTTGATTAGAGATACATGATATAATACAAGTCTGTGAAAACACAGCAAGTATTTTTCTGGGCTGAAGATTAGAGAAAATAGTGATATTAAAATGAAGATGAGCTCTCAGACATAAAAAACAATTTACATACTCCTCATACTCCTTCTACTGAAGGTAATGGAAACAGACTTAGCTTAATAATAATAATAATAATAATAATAATAATGTACATGCAGTCTCAGAGAGATCACCAGTCTAGAGCAGAAAGACCTCTGGAAACAACCAAGACTAGTAGTGGAGAAACCACAAAGAAGGGATCAAACAACTTCCACTATGGACAATGTTGCTTCCTTTTAGCTTGATCAGTTGCTTTAAGCTTCATGTAAGTTTGCATTCCTCGTAGGTACAGCATGTTTTACAGGTGAATAATGTAATAAGTTAATACTAATTTTAGTTTCATGAAAATGAATAAGGCCAAGTATGTGTACATACATATGGGCAAGCTTATCAATAAATTACAAACATACATATATAAGCTCATATTATTTATTAATGCAAAAATGTAGTTTGGCAAAATAGAATTAAAAATAATGATTCTCATATGAGAGTTATATAAACCACACATTTCTTTACTTAAAATTTTTAAATTTTCATTTTTAATGAAATTCCCCTATAAAAAATACTATCTTGTGTGCAATGTGTATGTGTGTTTATGTGTATGCATCACACAGTACATGTGTGGAAGTCAGAACAAATGTATGAATTTTGTTCTCTCTTCCACCTTTACATGAGTTCCAGGAACCGAAATTTAGTTATCAGTCCTTCATGGCAAGAGTGTGCTACACATTAAGCCACATAGCCAGTGATTATGAAGATTTCTAAAGGTATTGAAATGTGTTGAAGACACTCTATGTCCTCCAACCTTTCAAATTGTGTATCAGATATCCATAAACGGAACAAGAAACTTTATGTTGATGACTGAAAGCTCTATTTCTGATGTGTGAAAGTGTTTATTTTTACAATTTGCTGCCTGTCTCGGTTGGCTTGGCTACCCTAATAGCAAATCGTAGCATGGGAATTTAGATTCATTATAGTATTTTTCTCATGGTTCCTGAGAATGAAAGTAAAATATCCTGGTGTACTCTGGCTTGGATTGTCCTGTGTTCTCTTTCATTTGCTTGCAGTGTGCAGCTGTCCTCTCTGTTCTCATTTGGCCCCCTTTTAAAGAATATGCTTCCTGGTGTCTCTTTGTAAAATGACAGTAGTAATGTTGAATTAACATATCACTGTATGGCTCCATTTATCTTTAAACACAATTATACTGGGAGTTCGACTTATGGCTATGAATTTTGGAGGATCAGAATCAATAAAGAAATATTTCAAATTTCTTGGCCAAGAAATAAGGTAGAAATAAATCCTGCTTTCACAATCATACTTTAAGAAACTATCTTGATAAAAAAATATTAAAAAATAAAAAAAGAAACCACCTTGAGTTCAATAAATAAAAGGCTGTTAGTTCCTGGGAAAGGGACCACATTGGAGGTTACAGTAGAGCAGTGGTGTTTCCCTGTGCCCATTCAGACCTGAGCCACTCATTCCTGCAGCTCTTGAATGTAATGTATACCTCCTGTGTAAGCTCAAAATTGAGATTTTTCTCCAGAAGTTTAAAAGCCAAGTGTAAGCACCGTTGGTGATGTAAATAAAAATGGCCCTCATAGACCCATTTATGTGAATGTTTTACTCACCAGGAAGTGGCAATAATGGAAGGATCAGTAGGTGTGGCCTTGTTGGAAGAAGTGTCACATCAGAAGTGGGCTTTGAGGTTTCAAGGGCCCAAGCAAAGCCCAATGGCTTTCTCTCTTTCAGTTACCTGTGGATCTGGGTGTAGAACTCTTAACTTCTTCAGCTACCATGTCTGCCTGGGTACAGCCATGCCTCTTGCCTAATCCTCTGAAACTGAAAGCAAACCATAGTTATATGAATTAAATTATGCAAAAACTGTTCGGTATGTCTCTAATTCTTAACACCTCAGCATTGCCATGAACAAGATAATGCAGGTGGTATATATCAAATCTCCCTGAATAAATATTTTAATCCATCTTAGAAATAGATCTGCACATCACAGATTGTTATCATTCACTTCCATGGACTGGATGAGATGGTACTGAGCACAAATCTACCTCAAATGTCCAAACAAGAAAAAAAATCAATGTGTGATTGTGTGTGTGTGTGTGTGTGTGTGTGTGCGTGTGTGTGGTAAATTGGTTCGCCAATATATTCATAACATGAAACAATATATCAGTGTTATGTATTGGTGATAATAAAATTGTGTGAAATTATGCCATAAACAACTTCTCAAAAAAGATATAAAAGTATCAGTGTAATTCTCCATAAACTATTATTGCATATCCATCACACTTTGTTAAAATACTTTTATTGATGTGCTCCAGATAACAAAATCAATCCTCCTTGAATATTCTCTACGGCTCCCTTTGGATATTTTTCACCTTGTAGGTTTACTATTGTCATGTGACTCCTTTTTCTATATATTCTTATTTTACAAAAAAATTTCAAGGTGAAAGAAAGATATTGTGCTCATTTCCTATCATAGATGAATGAGTATAGGAGAAGCAGCCTGTGTGGAACTGGAATCTTTTCTAAACAAGAGTGTCTGATCTAATATTCAGTCAGGATCTGCTTCACTGTGAGCTGAAAGTACTGTTTCTTCCAGTTGCCTCGACTGTACCTAAACAGAGTTTATCTGGCACAACAACTGGTTTCTAATGATTTGATATACTATACATTTCCTGCATTAAAATAACTTAAATTGATGAAAATTCAGGGACCAGAATAGGATAGATGTACTACTCACACACTTTCTGTAATATTGCAACCATATCCTTGATATTGATTCGTTCTTCTACCAAGAAATCACTACCTGCCTCAGTTGACACTATTATAGATTATGGACACTGAGGACTATTACTGCTGTCATCTCCTTGGCCTGAACCTATTCCCTTAAATCAAACCAGTCCAGAGAGAATGGTAAGAGCAATAAGAGTGCAAAGTAAACTTTTATCTCCAGGCTTCTGCTGGAACATTTCTAATTTTCTCTATGCCTTCCACATAAGTTGATGTTCTCATCTATTATGGGTCATACATTGTTGAGCCCTGGTATTTTTGCCTAACACGTAGAACTCAGCCTGCCTCGGAGAACTGTCTGTAATATTTGGTCTTCTGTTGTGAACAGCTATCTTTCTTGAGATGTAGTATAGCGTCACACTGCTTTGCTATTCTTTGGGATATTTCAGAAATAAATTCTTTTTCAGCAAATCTGAATCACAGTTGTTCAACAGAGAGCTTCTGCTTCCAAGAAGTTCCTTGAACTCAAAACTGCAAGATTATACCAAACTGAGACAGTTGTCTGATGTATACCTAGATGAGAGGATGCAGCCCTAACATGGCAACTAATCTGGGGCCATATCAGAGGGTGTTGAACAACTAAGATTTTCCTATTGACATTTCTCCCAGTACCTGGAGAGTAAATCTATTTTAAAAAAGAATTCACCATCACTGTTCATTACAGCTGAGAATATCTAAGATCTTCTTCATAGGTGAAAAAAAATTAATGTCTTATATTTATTAAAATATGCCATTAAGAAAAGTCAGCATGAAACAGGCACAGAGGTCCACACCTGTAATTCCAGCACTCAGGGAAACAGTCAGACAGATCTCTGCATTTGAGGCTTAGTCTACAAAGTAAGTCCAAGTAAGTCCAGGAGAGCTAAAGCAAAGCAAGGAAACCCTGTGTGGAAAAAGGGGTGCAGCATGTATGGATAAAATAGTGTTCCTCAATGTGTGGCCACCAGAAAAAAAGCCAATATTAGGAAATGTTAAAGCAGAACCTCTGAGAATGAGTCCACAGATATTTCCTTAGTTAGTACTTTCTCCAAGACAAATACCAATTTCTATAGAGAAGTTTACTTAAATGGTTCTTCGTATGCTAATTCCAAACTATGTTTTCTATGTTTTCATGTGTATATGTATACACAACACACACATACACATGTGCGTCTGTGTGTAAGGATTGAATGTTAGTAAAAACTTTGAAAATGTGACACATAAACTTTTTAAAAATTTGGACTTAATGTTTCATTGGCAAGATTTTTTAATTTTAATTTTTATTAATTAAAATTTATTCACTTTGTTTCCCACTGTAGCTTCCTTCCTCTCCCCTCCCAATCCCCCCTCCCTTCCCCTTCTCTACCCGTGCTCCTCCCCCAGTCCACTGATAAGGGACTTCTTTCTCCCCTTCCTTCTGATCATAGCTTATCAGGTCTCATCAGAAGTATCTGCATTGTCTTCCTGTGGCCTGGTAAGGCTGCTCCACCCTCAGGGGGAGGTTATCAAAGAGCAGACCAATCAGTTCATGTCAGAGACAGTCCCTGTTCCCATTATTATGGAACCAACTGGGACACGGAACTGCCATGGGCTACCTCTGTGTAGAGGTTCTAGGTTATCTCCATGAATGGTCCTTGCTTGGAGTAGCAGTCTCAGAAAAGACCCATGTGCCCAGATTTTTTGTTTCTGTTGCTCACCTTGTGGAACTCCTGTCCTTTCCAGGTCTTACTATCTCCCATTCTTTCATAAGATTCTCTGCACTCTGCCCAAAGGTTGGCCATTGCTCAACCATGTTTGTAGCAGCTTTATTTGTAATAGCCATAAGCTGGAAACAACCCAGATGGCCCTCAACTGAGGAATGGATACAGAAACTGTGGAACATCTACACAATGAACTATTACTCATCAATTAAAAACAAGGAAATCATGAAATTTGCAAGTAAATGGTGAGAAATAGAAAAGATTATCCTGAGTGAGGTATCCCAGAAGCAGAAAGACACACAGGGTATATACTCACTCATTAGTGGACATTAGACATATATATTATAAGATAAACTTACTAAAATCTATACACCTAAAGAAACTAATCAAAAAGGAGGACTCTGGCTAAAATGTTCAATCCCCATTCAGAAAGGCAAAGAGGATGGTGAGCAGAAGAAGGACAAAACAGGGAACAGGACAGGAGCCTGCCACGGAGGGCCTTTGAAAGACTCTACCCTGCAGAGTATCAAAGCAGATGCTGAGGCTTATGGCCATTGGGAAAAATTTTAAAGTCTGAAAGTTGAGATACTTTTGTTGTTGTTGTTAAAACAGACCTTAAATGGACATGGATGAAGTCATTGGAAGTGGAATGGGTTCATTTTCATATAAAACAATCACCAATTATAAGTATCTATAAACATCTTTATATATTGAAAGTTATCGGAAGGTTCTAAAGAAATGACTATTTGGTGAAAACATCTTATTAAAATAGTAAGAAAAAGTAAACCCAAGCTCATGATATTCCCATCACTAAAACAAAGGAATCTATGCACACACTGTCAGAGGTGATATAAATGTTGGCTTCAAATAGACCATATTCTTTTTCATCATCACAATGAGTCAAATCCATTATCACTTACATCTCAGTTCTGTCAGCCCCATGCCTTCACATATGAACTCAACGATGTTGACTCCAAATTTACATCTCCATCTGGAACATCTTGGCTAAACTCCAGGTTTATTAATTCAAATGTTTATTTTAAATCTCTACTTAGATTTATTCTAATCACTTGAATGTTGGCATAACCAAGAGCCAATCTTTTATTTCCTAGGCTCATTCCCAGATCCTGTATGGTATTTGGAATACCCCAATTTATTATGCAATGTCACCACATAGAAATTTCCCAAACTAAAATTATGGTAATTAACTTCTTCATTCACTCTACTTGCTTCTTAACAATTCAGTATAACATAAAATTTTTAAGTCTTTTTTATCACTAATTTTGTTTTGAGGTTATGATATCATTACATATCTTGATCCTTTCCTTTCCTTGCTCCAAACCTATCCACATGTCTCTTGCTATTTTCCAAATTCAAGGACTGTTAGTTGTTGGGATAATCTCTTGTGCACTGAGTAAAGTTTGTCTTTGTGTTATTCAGATGCTGACTTGTGTGTAAGCAGAGAGTTGATTACAGGCATATTTTGCTATCGTTATTTTTATGAAGCATCACCTGTCTCAGTGTTTTGTAAACATTTCCATCACCTTCTGGTTGGTTTAATGAAGAGTTGAACAGCCTCTAGCAAATCATAAGAGGATAGAAGGTACTTATGGACAGAGATAGGAACTCTGGAAAAGAATTAGGAAGGGGAAAAATGTAATGAGCCATGTGGCAAAATGTAAATTAGAATAAATACATGACTTCAAGAATCTAAGATAGTTTTCTAGGTTTCTAATACAAAGTATTAATTTTCATTCATAGAATGGGTCTTATATCCAATTGGAGAGCTATTGGTTACCACTAAAGTGTGCTTTCCACTATTGGACCCTTAGGTTATCATGTCATGCTGGTCATTTTGGTTCACGGACATCATATCTAGATAGAAATTTGGTTGCTTTCTTCCTTTGGGAGCTTTTATGACACCAACATTGCCAGTCATATGAGACAACTCCATTTTATATAATATCTATGTAGAAACTTACATGTATCATAGGTGTTTTAAAATAGAGCATTTAAAATATTCTTTGTTATTTTAGCCACATCTCTCAGATGTCACACCCATCAGTATCACACCCATATATATATATGTATATATACATATATATATATATATATATATATATCAAGCAAAATCATCCTGATTTTGATTGTCCAACTTTGTTTTTAAAGTATGTCTTCATATAGGTAGGTAGGTAGATAGATAGAAAGATAGATAGACAGACAGACAGATAGATATAAATATAGATATAGATTTCTTCATGTCTATTGTAATGTCCTTCTTTCATGTTTAATTTTATTGTTTTTTTCTCTCTAAACTCTAGTTAGTTTGCACAAGGATTTGCCATTTTTTTTCCCAAAACAGTTTTTTGTTTGTTTGTTTGTTTTGTAACCTTGTCTATCCTTCTATCCTAGACTCATTTTGTAGACTAGACTGGCCTCAAACTCATAGCAATTTGCCTGCTTCTTCATCCCAGAGTGCTGGGATTACAGAAATGCATCACCACAACTAGCTGAGTTTGCCAATCTTGTTGATTTCATTCAAGAAATATCTCATTGTTTCACTAATTTTTTTTGTAATTTTTTGTGTGTTTTTGTGTTTGTTTTTTAGCCCTGGGTTATACCTTCTTCTCAACACCTCATAGAACTTTCTCTAAAATTGACCACATGCTCAGACACAAAGCAAGTCTCAACAAATACAAGAAATTGAAAAAAAACCTTAAATATTACCTGACTCCTAAGTATTAAAGCTGTTTATCAAAAATAAATAAATAAATAAATAAACAAACAGAAAAGGCAGGAAGCTTACAAACTCATGGAAAGTGAACAACCCACTACTGAACATAAACTGAGTCAATACAAGAATTAAGAAAGAAATAAAAGACTTTCTAGAATTTAATGAACATAATTATACAACATGTACAAACCTAGGGCACACAATGAAGGCAGCTCCAGAGGTAAGTGCCTACATTAAAAGAAAAGACAAAAACAAAACAAACACACACACACAAAAAAAACCTGTAGAGTTCTCATACTAGTACCTTAACAGCATACATGGAAGGTCGAGAACAAAAATAAGAAATCACACCCAAAGGATTAGTGACAAAAAGCAACCAAAGACTCAATGCTGAAATCAATAAAATATCTTTCTAAAAGAATGTAATATAAATATTCATTCATATATGTTTATATTTATATATTTTTATATATTATCTCTATACATATTTTTACAAGGGGTGGGGTGCTACCTAACAAGGCCACTGAGAAATGAACCTGGAATTCTTCAAGAGTGGTATTTGTTTTTAACCACTGAGTCAGAACCCCAGCCCTTGCTTATCATTTATTATACAACAAAGATCTGATGGTATTCAACTTTTAATTATTTCATCATTTGGGGGGTTAAAAGACCATGTTAGATTTGTTTCACTTTTAGGTGCAATATGTGTGTAGAACTCAAACATATCAAATGAAAATATCAAATACACTAAAAGCAAATTAATTTATATCTGGCAGCATTATTTTTTTATTTGTCTGTAGATGCTTTGTCAATGGACTTTGAAATATGCTAATCTTAGCTATTTGTTTCTATTCATATGAAGAATTATGTAAGGTCCTCAAGTTGTGGAAAATAATTTATGAAAGATTAATTATTAGGCACAATTTCCCATAAAGGCAATACCAGTAGAAAACAAAATAACATATAAATTCTGCATTTAATTGCTGTAAATTGCATCTGGCATATTGCAATGTTCCTAAAATAACATGTCTAGAACTCAGAACTCTTAAAAGTCGTACAAGCATATCATTCCATCTGAATGTCATGATCTAACCTATATTATTTAAAAAGCATGCTATAATGTTTACCTTCTACTGTTGAATAAACAAACTGTCTTTGTTCAGAGATAGGTGATCCTCCATTCCCCGTGATCATTCACTCAAAGGTATCATGAATCCACAACCTTGAACCCTTCAAGGGGCTAACTAGTATCTATAGGATGGACAAATACATCAAGAGGTTCAGCATGAGAATAGCTAATGATCATGCTGAATTTTACATAAGTGAACAGTCTCATTGATCTTTCCAGGCAGGCACACTATGAAGTGCAAGTCACATATTTAAGTAAATGCGCATTGTAACTTAAGAGTATGAAGTGATTGGACTTAAACACTTTAATTTAAAATTCAAGTTTTGACAACTAAAAAATTTCATTTGCCCTGATTCATAGAAAATCTGGAATTAGAGACAGGAATATAAATTTGTTATTTAATTTTGGTCTGGATGCCTTCCTGATTCTTTCTTTTGTGGTACTTATCATTAAAATAGTATTAATTTCAGAAAAGACTGAACCCCCTATTAAATACCACATCCTTTAAATAATTCTACCTGATGAGGATCACTATTCAAAATCATTAATATAGAAAATTACTAAATGGAATGCAAGATTAAAGTTTAATTTCCTATCTTCCTGCACAATTCCAGTGTCTATTAGAAAAAACACTGGGTGTCAATTTGTGATATATTCTGTATTCCTATTCTTACATTTTTTTTCATGTTAGTTTAACATAGTTTTAATGTTAGCTCTGCGAAGTGATATACACCTTCAGTCCTAGATATTGAGTAGGCTGAAATTGAAGGACCATTTGAATCAGGCACATAACCCTATTTAATACCACCAGAAACAACAACAGCAATAATAATAATAATAATAATAGTGACTTGCTATATCTAAAAATATTCATATGACTATATGTTTACTAATAATACTACAATTCATCCATAAATGGTATCAGAACTATAAGAACACATAAGTGGAGCTGAGTTATGAATTTGTGTTGAAAATTAAATTTGGTGTATGTATCAACTATAATTAAATTTCTGTTTTCTCTTTTACTGATGATGATAAATATGACTTAATAATTTAACTAGGAGTAACAGTTATGAAGGCAAATATGAAAAACATCAAATTTTTGAAGAAGGTGCTGTGGGGAAAGAATGAGCCAGACAGAAACTATGGCTTAAGAGATAATTAAATTTTGGATAAAATTTACCTGATTGAATAAGGAAGGACCCTCATTATTTACATTTCTTTAAGAAACAGGTGAAGAAAACTTGTCAAGAGCAAATAAAAACCAAACAAAAGAAAAAAAAAAAGAAACAAACATGGAACCAACATTTTTCCAATAACATCCTTAACTACAATGACCCTGAAGAGCAGAGCTTCACTCAGAATTAGTAATAATTAACTTTCTCTCCACTAAATTGTTTCCCTTTGTTTTGAAACCAGCATAAAGGCTGGCATTCCTCATTTTGGTGACTGCCGTCTCAGGCAACATTCATTTGTAGCAGCCTCCTTCTAGTTCTACCTTGGCAACTGCTCGGAAAGACATGTCAGCCACCATATTGTAACTGTCTGTAGCTCTACATTTCTTACTTCCCAAAGGAAGCTTACCAACCTCCATGAGCCATCAGAGGATAAATGTGACACGTCCCATATAATAGCCATATATTAAATAAAGCTTTGTCCTTTTTTTTCTGCTACCCAGGAGTATGTCACAATGACTGCCACCATGTACTACAGGCTACTCACCAACTACATAAGACTTCAGCTCTCTATCTGAAACTTTTAAGAAATATTCATATTCCTCCCTTGTAGGTTTGACCTAACTACCGTATTGCTGTCTATTAATCAATAATTTATTCAATCTATTCAATAATAAATGTATTCAATTTATTCAATAATCTATTCAATCAGTAAATATATTACCCAGAAAGAGCATTTACCTCTGTGTCTCTTTTGAACTGGAGAACTTCCATACGGGAGGCTGATAAAGCTCCCAGCACTGTCTCAACCCACTCATAAATATCATCTTTTTAAGAGTAGAATCAAGTATGATTGTGGGAAGAGGCATGGTTTTCATTCTTCATATGTTCCAATTGGTTTTGAAGATCTAGAATGCCCTGCCTCAGGTAAAATAAAGAGGCCTGTGCTACAGGTTTCTAATAACAAGGAATAAAAACACTTGCTTTGGAAACTGCTTCTGAAATGTTGTGGCATTAAATTATCTGGTTTCAGTTCTGTCTGTTCCTGCCCAACTATAGTGACTAGTGATTTCTTTCTAGTCACAGATTAGTTCCAGTAAGATGAATCTGATTTTCACTTAGTTCTGTGAAGATTTCCTCCTGTGAGCCGCTGCTGGGCTGGCTGGGTCCCTGCCAAGGATGCTTCCTCACCTGGAATCTTATTTAGAGTTTCAGGCAGAAAGTTGGCAGCTCAGCTGCTTGTAGTCATAGTAACTCCAGGGAATGATTATGGATGCGCACTCATGAGCACATCCAGCCCCGTGAATGTCGAGCTGTGTTTTTCTATTCATCTTTCTATCCATTCATTCATTGATCCATTTCCAAAACATTGCTCAATGAGAATACTTTTCATGTTCTGTGATGTATTTAGTACTAGAAATGCAGAGTTGAAATCTTGAAGGGTTTAGGCTTTGACAAGTTTCTTCATCATATGATTCTTGAAAGTATTTTGTTAAGACTTCTGTGTGCCAATTCCTCTTTGATCTTGAACTGTGGGAAAGAAGATCATGGGGTTTTGTGGTTAATCATGTAGTTTGTGTTGTCTAGAAAGATCCAGAAAAATAAAATAAGTAGTTCCTTTGAGCTATATATACTATTCAGTGGTGAATGTTACACAAATTATATATAATCTAGGATGCAGATTATGTAAGCGATGTGAAGCATAACTCAATAGTTGTTGCCTTTGGGCATGTTGAGGATTACTGGTGATACTTTCAGTTATTAAAGCTGAAAGGTGCTATAAGCAATGAAAAACTAGAAACAGTAATATTACTAAACATTTTGCTCTCTCTCAGACAGCATCTAAAGGAAGTAATTCCATAGTCCTAAACATGAATAGTTCCATGCTAAGACTTTTGCTATATGGACATACGCAGATGTCTTTGAGTAATGAAAGAGGTCTTATTTAGCATCTTTGGACAGAAAAGTAAAAGGCATCCAAGGAAATTTTGCTATTCATAACAATGGCTTTTGTTAAAAATGAGTGTGTATTATTTTGTCTGGAATAGTATCAATCCATAGATTAAACTATTTTTATTTAATTTCACAAAATCACTGGCAAATAGTCTTTTCTCTGTGGTTTTGCTAGATCTTTTTAACTCACCTCTTAAGCATATAGAGCAAGTACAATTTATTTTATAAACAAAACATCAATGAAATTACATTTTGCTCGTTTATCCTTTTAGTCTTAGGTCAACAGTGTTGGTCAGATGCATAGCTAAATACATTAGATTCTTGCTGCTGTAACAGAAATCCCAAGATAATTGATGTAAACATAGGAATGTGTGTCTTGGCTCACTTTTCTGTAATTTCAAACCATGGCTGTTCAGTCTCATTGCTTCAGGGCCTGTAAGAAGGCCATGTGTTTGGTAGGAAGGGTTGCCACAAAAAGCTGCATTCAAGAAGAAAGGGGGAGCAAATAAGTGGAGAATTCTCTCCTTCTGCACACATTCCCTTTGCACCAATAACCGAGATTTTCCAGAAGGCCTTACTTGTAAAGTTTCCACTACCAATAAAAAGTGCCATTCTGGAAAATGTGCCTTTAATATACTAAAGTTGGGGAACATTGTAGATAGAACCTACAGTAGCCATTAAATATAATAATGCCTTATTTATAAAGTAACCAAATCTAGCAGAAAACAGTAAAAATATGGAGTCACCAAAACACTCATTTTAAAATAATAATATAATGTTAGAGAGAAAGTAGCATTTGAGAGATGAGATGCCAGATAATATATGATTAATTTTTCATGGCTATTCACAATCCAATACTTTTTGATTCCTTTGACGATTAAATCACTTTTAGTACAGAGATCAGTTATTGGTGAGTGATCTTATCCCAGGACCTGTGATTCCAGTATTAACTGTTCCAAGGAACTAAGATATAATAATGTTTAATAGTAGTTATTATTACAGTGGTATATTTTTCAAAATTATATTTTGATTTACCAAAAATATGGAAAAATTGAAAGTCATGTGTCAAGTTTCTAGTTTAAAACAATACAGTTAAATTATTAAATTTGCTCAAATATAAAAAATAAATATGTCAGAAACTATCCAAAAATAAACATAGACATGAATTTGTGAAATAGCTCAGAAAAAGAGAATAATAAGATATTCTTTCTGACATTTTCTGTTTAATGACAGAGCCAAAGAATTTCTAGATTTGAACATAGTCTTAATTCAGAATCAATGCTTTCAACCTTCATTTGAGTTGTTGAAAATAAATCCATGTCTACCACATTAGAATTTTTATTAGGTGCACATTTACTATATTTGCATCCTTCTAACACTCTTTAGACTAATGGGGGAAGTGGACATAGACATGATTCTGTACAAATCATAGATGAAGGTAAACATTTATATTTTGTTTATTGTTGTTTGCTTGTTAATTTAGTTGGAAGTGTGCCTGAACTGTTGTGTGTGTGTGTATGTGAATGTGTGTATGTTTATGTGTGTGTGTGAATGTATTTGTATGTCTATGTGTGTTCATGTTTGGGTGTATGTCTGTGCATGCGCATGTTGTGCATGTGTGTGTATGTATCAGTGTGTATGTATGTATGTGTCCCTGTGTGTACGTGTGTGTGTGCAGACACACATAGAAGAAGAAAGCAGCATCTTTGCTAAACTGTGTATTAACTATACAGATTATCTGTATGTGAAGGTAGAATTTTTTCACATATAGACATTGACTCTTTGAAATATTCACTTCTGAGTTCTGTGACTTTCTAAAGGTATAAACTAAAATAATCACATAATTCCTGGCCAGCACTGCAAGAGTTTATATCAGCAGTTCTTTTACCCCTTTTCAGGGAAAAGAAAAGTCTAGATTCCTCTTGCAAGATACAGCTTGTCTCTCAAATGCTAGACTAAACATTTTGGGAAAAAAAAAAGGTGAGCTCCTGAAAGTGTACCGAATGTCCAAGGCCAATTTGTTCAGCCTATTATGAGAGCTATTTTCTGACAAACCACAAAAGATGCCGTTCAACAAAGAAGCAGAGCTTATTTATTTTGGTTGTCTTTTCAGTTGGGCTGTTTGATGTTGCTTTGATTCTTGACCTTTTGGGAGAAAATAAGAGAGAAACACAGAAAAATGTTTATTATGTTGGTAAAGCTTTGAGTCTAATTGAGAATTGGAGAACATGTTAACCCAGCTAGAAATCCAAACCTACCTTACATAATCTTTCTCTGCCTTCTATTGCACTTTTCTGCAGGCTCTCTTCCAGCTTGTCTGATACATGCGGTTCATGAGAAAGAGCTGAGAAAAGCAGAAACATGCCAGATTCCTTCAGTTCATTCTTACCTTCTTTATGAGTCTATAGAAAGTCAAAATCAAACTGCTAGGTCATAGGTAGGATTTGGCAATATAATTTTGATGATCATACTCCAGATTAGTAGAATAGACATTCAGGCATCACTATTTCCCTGAACATCTAAATGTTTTTCTGTACCCAATGGCTATTATCCTACAGACTGTCAGTTTTTCCATCATTCCAAAGGGACCTTTTCAGACATATTAAGAAGGCCTTCATATATGGTGAAAAGGAGAACACAAAATAAGTATTTTAAAAGTGAGATTGTTAATATGGGTACTGTGATTTATGGATAAACTATATGATGTGTCAATATTTCACTGTTTTTTAATTAATAAATATATTTAAATTTTTGTATGATTACTGTGCTTGTGAGTGTGTCTGTGTGTGTGTGCGCACGCGTTCACATGTGTGTTTCACAGCATGGTGGTGGAGATCTGAGAACTTATGTGGAGTCATTTTCTTCTTCTACCTTTACTCAAGTCCTAGGAATCTAATACTGGTAGTACAGTACACAGAGAAAATGTTTTTTAACTCACTGGGCTTTGTTATTGGTACCATAGTGATTTCTGATGGAACAATGACATTTACCAGATTTCCATGTATTCTCAAAAGGGTCTCTAAGCACTAGAGAGTTTCCATACTATTAAAATTGAATATAACTATTATCATGTTGCTCATTAATTTTATCTTAGCTATATTATCCAACATAAATACATACATATATATACAAACCAGATTTGTTTGTAATTGATAACAACATTATTTCTATAATCTTCAATAAAACCCTAAAACAAAATTTTACACAGAATATATGGATACTTCAATAAACTACATTTATTTTACAGCAATGAAAATAAATTATGGCAATGAACAATGTGAAAAATCACATCAATCAGTGGACTAAAGGTGTCAAATGTTGAAGAAAATTGGCTATGTGGTAAAAATTATGTCCAATATAAATCCAGGTTTGTAGTGTGTACTAAACCAGTTTACCAGTATATCAGTTGTCTTGAGGACGACAACAGGAACAGTCAGGGAGGAGGATCAGTTCTGACATTGGAAATGTAACACTTCATGATTCATGAGGAAATGCCAGACATACAAGTTCACTTTACAATGGTTCATTAAGTTGTGTGCATTGTATCATTTCACTGTGTACTTTCAATTCAAATAAAACCTTAATTTAAAAAAGAAAGAAAAGTAGACATCTATTAGGTTCATTTGACTTAGGACCTCTGGATGGAACTGGAAGAGAACTCTGGATGGATTACCTGAGGGAGGTAACCCAGAAGCAGAAAGACACACATGGTATATACTCACTTATAAGTGGATATTAGACAGATAATATAGGATAAACATACCAAATTCTATAGTTCTAAATAAGCTAAACAACAATGGTGGACCTTAGGGAAGAAGCTTAATCTTCAATAAAAAGGGTAAATGAGATAGACAGAGAAAGTCGGGAAAGACAGGGAACAGGACAGGAGCCTACAACAGAGGACTTCTGAAAAACTCTACTTAGCAGGATATTGAAGCAGATGCTGACACTCATAGCCAAAATTTGGGCAGAGTGAAGGGAATTTTATGGGAAAAGGTGTAGATAGAAAGACCTGGAGGGGACAGGATCTCCTCAAGGAGACTGACAGAACCAAAAATACTGAGCCCATGGGAGACTCCAGAAACTGATATTCCAACCAAGGACCATGCATGGAGATGACCTAGAACTCCTTCACAAATGTAACCCATTGGCAGCTCAGTGTCCAAGTGGGTTCCTTAGTAAGGGGTCAGGTACTTTCTCTGGCATGAACTCAGTAGCTGGCTCTTTGATCATCTTCCCCTTGGGGGAAGCAGCCTTACCAGGCCACAGAGGAAGACAAGTCCAGATAAGACCTGATAGGCTAGGGTCAGATAGAAGAGGAGGAGGACATCCTCTATCAGTGGGCTAGGGGAAGGGCATAGGGAGAGAAAAAGGAAGGGACGAGTAGGGTTGGCTATAGCCAGGATACAAAGTTAATAAATTTTAATAAATTATAAATAATAAAAATTTTAAAAGGAAAGAAAAGTATGTTAAGGATGATAGTAATAGTCCAAGGAAGGGCTGGTCATAGACCATTATGGAAATCATAAGAATAAATCTTTCTGTTACAGCTGTTAGCTTGGTGTTTCTGTGGAACTCCTAATAGTGGAAATAGCTGTTCTCTGACTCTTTTACCTGATCTTTGGACTCTCTTATTGGGCTTCCTTGTCCAGCATCAATGTGAGTGTTTTTGCCTTGTGTTATGGTATCTTGTTTTGTCATGTTTCCTGTTCCCTCTTGGAGACCTGCTCTTTTCTGAAGAGAAACAGAGAGAGAGGATATGAAGAAGAGAGGAGGTGGGGGAAGCTGAAAGGAATGGAGGGATGGAAACTGTGGTCAGGATATTTTATATGAGAGAGGAATCTAGTTTCACTTAAAACTAGATAGATAGATAGATAGATAGATAGATAGATAGATAGATAGATAGATAGACAATAGATAAAAAACAGACAGGTAGGTAGATAGACAGACAGACATACAGACAGGTAGGTAGATAAATATAGATATATTTTTAAATAATAAGTATATATATATATGATAGATGATAGATAAAAGATGGAGAGAGATAAAATTGTACTATGGTAGAACTGCCGTTTAGACTTGTAACTAAAATTTATTCTTTCTGTTTTGAGCAAACACTCATCAACATTTTTCCTATTCTCTCCAAAATTCCAACCACTACACTTGATATAAGTACTCAACATATGATAAATTAATCAACAGATACTCTGCTTTCTGTTGAGGCTAAAGGTTCTTTCTAGATAGGAAAAAATAAAGAGAAGCAAAGCTGGTTATTGGTTGTGCCTTTCTTATTTCAGCCAAAGGTGAAGTAAACTTAGCTTAGGTCACATATTCTTATAAATGGCCTCCTTAAGACTCACCAACACAACAGTGATTTCTGACACAGGTTGGGAGACTGTCTATGGACAATTAGAACTGATCATAAGCCTTTTAGAGTTTCTGCGGAAAGCCACACTGTAGTAAAAATAGCATCGCATTATCCTAAGTCTGACTGATGGGAACAGTTGCATAAAGGTTTCTTGTTAAGCACATCAAATATTACCCTTTGTGTGACTTTGGTTTAACTTGCCAGTCTGACTAAACTCCATTCACCAGCTGAGGAGGCGACTGATATTTGAATGTCTGATGCTGTTCTGAGTCTGCTGCCCCAGACATTGTGATTATTTTTAGAAAGAGAAGACAAGAAATTGCCAGTTGGTTTATAAATGGTCACCAAGAAGAGAACTTCTGTGGCAGCATAGATAGCAGTTAAGATCAGTGTATTTGTCATCACTTGAGGTACTCTCTCTGCTAGCCATAGCCTTTGTCTGGCTACATAATGCTTCCAACATTTTCCTAAACACTGTCTTTGTGGGAAAGCTGAACTTTGTTTCCTCCATTGTAAGTTGAACCACTTTCCTTTATTTGAATAAAAAACAATATTTCTTTTAAAACAGAGAGATCTCAGGTTTGTGTTATGTAACAAGTTTATAACCTGAAAAAGAGTTTAAGCAGGCAATTTTGAGTGTTGTTCCAGGGTTTAGGACTGTATATTTAACCTTGTCATAGGCACAATGATACCAGCCAACAAGGCTGAATTGTGGGTCCTTCCTTTTCTTAGGTATAAAATGATAGAGTCAATACACACATAACTGTCCTTTTTACTACTACTTGTACAGAGAGAAAATGTACATATAATGCAACAAGTGATTTACTTCTTAGCACATAGAAGCATTATATATTTACCAACTCTCTTTATCCTGTAACTCTTTATGCTGCAACTGCAGCAAGAAATCAGCCAAAGGAGAATAAAACCCATGCTCATGACTTTGCTTCTTTTGAAAGTTTATTGACATCTGCATCTGTGGATAAACTGAAAGGCAACAGCATCTATTGTTCTGTAATCTTCTTCCTTAACATTTCCAATATCCACACTATAGAAACAAATTATGAACTATATCTAGGAAAAGTAACATTTTCTCTTATGACATTTAAATATGTTGACAAAAAACACTGTGTCTCTTCTATAGGACCTATAAATCTTTTATTTTTTGCTTTTTAAATTTTTATTTTTTTATATTATTTACAGTTTATTCACTTTGTATCCCAGCTGTAGTGTCCTCCCTCATTCCCTCCCAATCCCACCCTCCCTCCTGCATCTCCTCCCGTGCACCTCTCTAAATCCATTGATAGGGAGGTCCTCCTCCCTTTTCATCTGACCCTAGCATATTAGGTCTCACCAGAAATGGCTGCATTGGCCTCCTCTGTGGCCTGGCAAGGCTGCTCCCCACTCAGGGGGAGGCAGTCAAAGAGCTAGCCAGTGAGTTCATGTCAGAGACCATCCTTGTTCCCCTTACTAGGGTACCCACTTGGATACTGAGCTGCCATGGACTACACCTGTGCAGGGGTTCTTGGTTATATCCATAAATGTTCCTTGTTTGGAGTATCAGTCTCAGAAAAGACCACTGTGTCAAGATATTTTGTTTCTTTTGCTCTCCTTGTGGAGTTCCTGTCCTCTCCAGGTCTTACTATCTCCCCCTTCATTCCCAAGATTCCCTGCACACTGCCCAAAGCTTGGTTATGAGTCTCAGCATCTGCTTTGATACACTGCTGGATAGAGTTTTTCAGAGGCCCTCTATGGTAGGCTCTTATTCTGTTTCCTGTTTTCTCTTTTTTCCAATGCCAATCCTGTTTGTCTTTCTGAGTGAGGATTGATCATCTTACCTTATGCAGGGTCATCCTTCTTCCTTAGCTTCTTTAGGTGTATAGATTTTTTTTTTTTTTCAATGCAGTTTATTCAGGAACACTGAACAATCCTCGGACCCCGGGGAAAGCCAGCCCACAGCTTAAATAGCCTCTGGGTAGCCAACCCAGGCCTGTATTATATGTCTAGTATCCATTTGTAAGTGAGTATATACCATGTGTGTCTTCCTGTTTCTGGGAGACCTCACTCTGGATGATCTTTTCTAGATCTCATCATTTGTCTGCACATTTCATGATTTCCTGGTTTTTAATTGCTGAGTAGTATTCCATTGTGTAAATGTGCCACAATTTCTGTATCCATTCCTCTATTGAGGGACATCTGAGTTATTTACAGGTTCTGGCTATTATGAATAAAGCTGCTATGAACATGGATGAACAAATGTCCTTCTTGTGTACTTGAGCATCTTTTGGATATATGCCTAAGAGTGGTATAGCTGGATATTGAGGAAGCGCTATTGCTAATTGTCTGAGAAAGCGCCAGATTGATTTCCAAAGTGGTTGTACAAGTTTACATTCCCACCAGCAATCGAGGAGGGTTCTCCTTTCTCCATGTCCTCTCCAGTATGTATTGTCAGTTGTGTTTTTTATTTTAGCCATTCTGATGGGTTGAAATCTCAGGGTCATTTTGATTTGTATCTCTGAGATGACTTAAGGACATTGAGCATTCCTTTAAGTGTTTCTCTGCATTCTACATTCCTCTACAGATAATTCTCTGTTTAGCTCTGTACTCCATTTTTAATTGGATTACTTGATTTGTTATTTTTTTAACTCCTAAATGATTCTGTACAATAACTGATTCTCTGGAGGTATCTCCATCCCTGATCTCAAGCTTTACTACAGAGCAATATTAATAACATCCTCATGGTACTGGCATAGAAAGAGAATGGTGGATCAATGAAGTGAAATAGAAGGCCCAGAAATAAACCCATACACCTATGGATACTTGATTTTTGATAAAGAAGCCAAAACCAAACAATGGAAAAAGGCAACATCTTCAACAAATGGTGCTGGTCTAAATGGATGTCTACATGTTGAAAAATGCAAATAGATCCATACTTATCACCCTTCACAAAACTAAAGTCCAAGGGGATCAAAGACCTCAACATAAAACCAGACACATTAAATTGGTTGGAAGAAAAAGTGGGGAAGACCCTAGAACTCATTAGTACAGGAGACAACTTCCTGAACAGAACACCAACAGCACAGGCTCTAAGAGCAACAATCAATAAATGGGACCTCATGAAAATGAAAAGCTTCTGTAAAGCAAAGGACACTATCATCAAAACTAAACGACTGCCTACAGAATTGGAAAAGATCTTCACCAACCCTATATCCAGCAGAGCGCTAATATCCGTAATACATAAAGAACTAAAGAAGTTAAAAAGCAAAAAATCACGTAATCAAATTAAAAGTGGGATACAGAGCCTGTTAATCTTGAGCCTGAAATGTACTTAATAATTTTTCAGTAATTATCTACTTGAGTTATTCTAAATTAACATTCTTAAATTAAGCTATATCCAAGGAGTAGAGGGCTGGTAGACAGCTGTACAAGAGATGTTGACTCTCAACATTCCTTTAGAAAGTTGAGGTTTAAGAGAGGATTTGCTTTGGCATCTCTACTGGAAAATTATGTTTGGATAGCTGTCTAAGTCTGAACCAATTTTGACTTTGTCCAAAACCTGGTATGATACACTAAATTAGTTTGATATTCTTGGAAAATTTCTACTTGAATTGGAAGGCAAAAGAGAAATTTGATTTTACTAACAATCTGACCTCAAGGATATCACTTAACATTTCTGAGGTTACTGAATTTAGAGCAGTGCCTGTGGGAGAAAAATATAAGTACTTGCCCTTACTAAGAGTAGAGAACCAAAATTCTGTAGTATATTGATTTTAATACTTCCTCTCACATCTTATTTCAAGAGAATGCATGGAGGAATACAGAAGATTTTCATTAAAGTATGAAATATGCAGCAAGAAGATATCAAATTAGTTTGATCATAGTATCCATACTTTGGATTGTATCTGTCTTGACACATATTTAAAAAAAAACAGAAATAAAGGGAAAGAAAATCTTTAATATTGGAAAACAAACAATACAATATATTTCTGAGGATGAAATTTCAGCAGCCAGACCAATACAGACAAGCATTCCAGGTCAAAACTACGTGATTCTTGTAAATTATGTTACCTTGCTAACCCATTGTTTCCATGAAACAGTGAAACAAACAAACAAACAAACAAAAAAAACAAAACTTCATTTTCAAACATTGTACTGATTAGGGAGAAATGCATTTAAAGAATTAAATTTCTCAGTACACACTCAAGACAAAATCAGTCTCAATCAATTCTAGATGCCTTCATGTAATTCTGAATTATTAATGTCGATCAATACGGTTATTTCTATCTACCCCGTGGTCATCATCCATCTAACTAACCATAACTCATGTGTGTCATATTGATATTGAGGTGGGCATTTCTGGCTATGAGATAACTACCAGATTTTAGATGAAAAAGTCTAATGAGTCTTTAATCTCATTATGTTTTTAAAGTTTAGCTCAAATTTCTTTTGAACTGGTCCATTAAATCATGTAATTAATTAATGAGTTAATTAATTAAAATTTGAAATTAAATATCACAAAAATGATTTATGGTTACAATGTCACCAAGAAAAATTTTGGAAAAAATAATAAAGTTTTTGGAAAATAAATATTAACAAGTAAAGAGGGACACACAAGGCTACAAAACAAAGTCCCAAGCACGGGGATTCTGGCAAAGATTCACAGGGCTCATCTGGAAGCAATATAGTTTAGATATAGGCATGCTTATGAATTTGTTCCCCGGAAACTTTTCCCAGATGTTAAGAAGTTGTTTAAGCACACTTTTCCTGTACTTGAGGCTAAATTTCAAAGCATATTTATATACTTTGAACCTTGCTGTAGAAACCAAAGGAAAGTTTTCTTAAAAGAATCAGAGGGACAGGCTGTTCAGAAGGAGGGCAAATTTCATGATTTCCTTATTTTTAATAGCTGAGTGGTATTCCACTGTGTAAATGTACCACAACCTCTGTGTCCATTTTTTCACTGAGGAACATCAATGTTGTTTCCAGATCCTGGCTATTACTTATAAAGCTGCTATGAACATAGATGAGCAAATGTCATATTGTTGTATGTTTGAGCACTTTTCTGATACATGCCTGGGAGTAGTATAGCTGAACCTTGTGGTAGGCTATCCCCAGTTTTCTGAGAAAGTGAAAGATTAATTTTCCAAAGTGGTTGTACAAGTCTACATTCCCACCAGCAAGAGAGAGAGAACATATCCTCTCCAGCATATGTTCTCACTTGAGTTTTTATCTTAGCCAGTTGATGGTATAAGATAGAATGTCAGAGTCATTTTGATTTGCATTTCCCTGATGACTAATAATACGCAAAGGGATGGAACTAGAAAAGATCACCCCGAGTGAGGTTTCCCAGAAGCAGAAGCAGAGAGACATGCATGGTAAATACTCACATATAAGTAGAAATTAGCCATATTATATAGGATAAACACACTAAAGTCTACAGACCTAAAGAAGCTAAATGACAAGGTGGACCCTAGAGAAGATGCTTAATTCTCATACAGAATGGAAAACAGGATAGACACCAGAAGCACTAGAAGAGAAGAAACAGGACTGTAGCCTACCACAGATGTCCCTAAAAGACTCAAATAAGTAGGTGATTGAAGTAGATGCAGAGTGGCAGCCAAACTTTGGACAGAGAGCATGGAGTCTTATGAAAGGGGGGGGGGGCATAAAAGATCCCAGAGAGGATAGGAGCCACACAAGGATACCAACAAAAAAGCCAAAATAAATAGATAGATAGATAGATAGATAGATAGATAGATAGACAGATAGACAGTAATATGTCAACCAAAGATCATGTATTGAGACAACCTAGAACTCCTGCACAGATGTAGCCCATAAACAGCTCATTATCCATGTGTGTTCCCTAGAAAGAGAAGACACAGTCTTTGACATCAACTCGGTTGTCTACTCCTTGATCTCTTCTCCTTGGTGGGGCAACCTAGCGAGCCCACAGAGGATGAGGGTCCAGGTAGTCCTAATGAGACCTGATAGGCTAGGGTCAGACAGTAGGGGAGGAGGACCTCGCCTATCAGTGGTGGCATAGGGAAGAGGGATAGAGTAGGAAGAGAGAGGGAGCATGGGACTGGGAGGAGAAAATGGAGGGGGCTAAAATTGGATACAAAATGAATAAATTGTAAATAATAATAAGGAGGAGGAGGAAGGAGTGGTAAAAGTTGGACACAGTGATGCAGACCTGTAATCTCAGCTATGTAGGAGGCTGGTTCAGAAGGAGAGTAAATTTAGGGCTTACCATTTTACAAAGAAAACTCAAGACTTATTTAGGCAACTTAGTAAATCCTTGTCTCAAAATAAAATGTAGAGACTGAGCTAGCTTGTATTCGGAGACAGAGCATATGCCTAGCCTGCATGCAACATTGGGTTTAATCTTTCATTACTGCCACACATTAAAAAGAAAAGTATGAACAAATATACAAATCCAAGGTGCAGAAAATCGACGATGCAGGCACAAAACAAGGGAAACAGCTGATATAAATGTAAACCCCATGAAAGCTCACAGCAGGGTCTCTGTGAACACAATATTTAGCTTTTTAAAACTTTATCAACTCTTCTGTCTGAATAGGGAATATTACTCCCATTGGTAGTGTTGAAGATTAATATATTTAATATATGTGCATATGTATGTCCATGTCAGTTCATGTACTTCTAAATTTCTCTTTAGCAGTTCATGACATGATGTTATTTAGTCATAATTTTAGGCATTTCTCTGTTCTGTCTAATGCTTCAATAAAAGAAAAGCTTTATTTTTTGTATGTTTTAAGCATGTGAATTCTTTCTGAGACACAACAGTTTCAAAACATTTGTAAGATATCTAGAAAAGACATGCTTTTTTTTTTTGTACTGTGGCATATGACGGCTGTGATAATGAAACATATTAGACCTTTCTCTCAGTAATATTGCTGCCACTGTTAACTTGTAATTACACATGTAATCAGCTCAATGGAAAATGCTTGGATTCCTGCCAGTTCTTTCTGTCTACAGGCCCCACTGATCTGTGGATTCTTTCACATTAAAGGGGAGATAAAAAGTAGATGTTTGTGTACCACACCTTGGAATCCCCACTCCCACAAACTCACAAGCTCTCAGTATAAGGAAAGAGTTTATATACTTCTGCATTCCCATGTCTATTGATTCTGGCATGTAAATAAAGCAGGCTGCAGTAGTCAGAGACATATAACGTTTCTGTAGGCATCAGCCCCATCACTTCCCGTATGGGAAAAAGAGAACCAGACAGTAGGAACTTCTCCTGGACTCCTGGGACCCCATGATGCCTTTTCATTCTTCTCTGTTAAGATATTCCCGTTGCCTAGATACCGCTAATCTTGTGGGAAAAAATGCCACTTAGTTGCTGTCATGATGGGTGTTTTATTACCATGATTTATAAATGGATTATCTGTGGAAATGGGTCTGGTTTTAATCATGCCCTCTGCAGGAAACGGCCTGCTTTCATTGGTGTGTCTCAATGACAGGTCCAGACATCCTGATATTTTACAACGGTTGGCAGATGCTTTACTGCAAATGATATGCATCCTCCAGAAAGAATTAGTTAACTTTTAATAGCATTAACCTCAGGTTACACGCTCTGCCCACCCCCTCAATCTTATTTCAGATTCTGTCTTCCAGAGCACCAAAATCCCCTTAGCCTTCTTCTAGTTCTGTTTTAAGTAGGAAGCAATCAACAGCAACAAATTGCTTCCACCATCTTCCACATATGGGGACCTGGCTTTGATGTTTCACAACAAAAGGATTTCGAGTGAAGAACTGGAGAACATGCACAGCTCCCTCTTTTATGGTTGCACAAAAGGAAGGTGGGGCTACCTGAAAGGTATCTTTTTATTATTGTCAATTTTCTGAGTGAAGCTGACATACAAGATTATTTTGTTAATTCCTAGATTCCCCCTCCTCCCTCCAAAAAAAAAAAATAGACCATCGTCTTTACTTCTAGTTTTTGATATTCAGTTTGCTTAAGTGATATTTTTCAGGGAAGAGTGAGAGTCAATCGAGGTTTCTAGAAAAAGGCCCCAATATTTGATCACCTGGTGTTTGCAAAATTGATTTTCTAAGACACAAGTCCAAATGTTTAATTTCTTACTCATTCCATCACTCAAAATCTGTAAAAGGAAAGAAGAAAGAAAGAAAGAAAGAAAGAAAGAAAGAAAGAAAGAAAGAAAGAAAGAAAGAAAGAAAGAAAGGAAGGAAGGAAGGAAGGAAGGAAAGAAGGAAGGAAGGAAGGAAGGAAAAAAGTTCTCTGGAACATAAAGATTTACTGTATATGATAATATGGTGTGTTCTGGGAGATGATATGAACATTTTTTGTACATATAGTTTTTTTAATGGAATTTTCTCCAAAATTCAGACAACCATGGGATATATATTTGAGTAACATGTACAAGAAAAACAGTATGCATAATGTTTTTGCTTGTTTTAGTTGGTTGGTTTTTGTTGTTGTATTTCATTTTTGGTTTGGTACAGAATATTCCCAATGTTTCCTAGATTGGTTTTGAACATCTAATTCTTTGATTTATCTGCTTCAGCTGTTTCAGTGCTGGGTTACAACATCTAGATTTAGATGAGGGACTGTTAAAAGCTCTCTTAATTACATTATAGTATCTGTATTAGTAGAAATTTTCCTTCTTACCATTACATTTCAGAAGTATGATGATAGGATAGGTGTGTAATATCAATAAAATTCTTGTATTATTACTTCAATGATGATATTTTGCTCTTTATCAGACATGATCTTTAACTAAACACCAATGTCACAGGGGTAGCACATTATTTATTCAAAATGAGGAATAGCAGAGATATTTTTACGCTAAAATTACAGGACTATAAGGTATTTATATATGCCTAAGCATTACCTACTCTTCTGACTTTGACCTTGGGAAGCTGAGTGAATGACATAGGAGTAGAACACGTATTATAACCTAGGCATTCTCATCCCTAGGACAAATAGGTACCAGAAGGATCTGAGAGCTATTTCTGGAAACACATCTAAACGATTTTGCACCACTCCTCCTCACTTTACGAGTTCAAATATCTGAATCGGGTCATCTACCATGCAATATGCTGAGCAGTTTAATGCATTTTGTAAGTAGAAGCTCTACTTTTAATTAACTAACATTGATTTGCATATCAGTTACTCTAACTCATTACAAACAAATTGGACCAAAAATCTGACCATATGAGCATGAAATAAGCACTATTAAGTTTCTATTTGGATAGAGATTCAACTAAATCCTTATTTCTACCATTACAAAGCAAACTTATCTTAAAGTAAGACTTAACATAAAGATAATAATAAAAGCTGCCTCTAAAGTTTTGTTTAATTTTTTCTCATAATTTGGGACTGTCTAATCAATCACCTTAATGGTCAAAAAAATAACCCCAAGTGAACTTCGCATTCAAGAATGAATTTATCAAATTCAAGAAGTTCTTGGATACATATTAACAGTTAAACATTTGCAAGATTTACAGTTTTCTTTAATAATAAAAGAGGAAATATGGGTTCACTCATTTTGTTTAGAAAACTCAGATACTTTCAAAGATGTCCTCAGTGAAACCAAGCTAATTTCACTCTAACACGCCAGTTTATTAGACTAAATTAAATATGTGATCATAAAACCATAATTCATCATGTTATCATGAAATTATTTTCACATTTTTAGTTATGCATATTGATGAAGGGCAGTAATGGTGACAGAGGATGTTAACAATCCAAATGACTTCTATGCTTGACATTTAAAAATAAACAGAAGACAACATAATTAGGAATTTTAAAGCTACCACTATCTGTGTAAATATACCTTTAATTCTAAATATTTATTTGCTTTTTTAATTATGTCTTCTTGTGGGGGAATAGGGGTATGTAAATGTGAGTGAATGTATTCAAGGAAGTTATAGGCATCAGAAATTCCAGGATCTGGTGTTACAATGGTTGTGAGCAGACATACCTGAGTGCTGGAAACTGAATTCAGGTCTTATGTAAGAGCAGAATTGCTGAGCCATCTCTCCAGCTCCATTTTACTTCATACAGTGTATATGTGTACACTTTTATGAGTGTATGTGTTTATATGTGTGCACATACATACAAACACCGACACAGACATATACATACACACACTGTAACTGTAATTCAGTATTAGCATGAGATTAGCTTCAATATTTTCTGTAGATAGCAAACTCCGTGGATTTCAAGCCCTTTATGAAAAGTAGATAGCATCTACACATAACATGCACACATACTCTTATACACTTAATAATCTCTAAATTGTTGATAATCCCCACACAATATTGATCTTATACAAACACATATTGCATTTCACTGCCTATGAAATCACACAGGAAAACATGTAAAATTTTAGCACAGATGCAGTTAATTTTGTGCAAATACTTTTAACATGCTGTTGGCTAAATCTGTTGATATGGAGCCCATGAATTCAGGCAGCCTACTGTACATATGTTTGGAAGTGTCTGATTTAAATCTTACTTCTTAATTAACTGTTTACCTCTCTCTAAGTTTATCAATCTCTATAAGCTTTTGCCCATTTTTACTTGGATTTTGTAAGACACAGTCATTCTTTCCTATTAGCATTTCTCTATTAATTAAAAAATACTTGATATAAAGTTTCCAATATTTACTTAACACAGTTGGAAGTTTAAGCAAGAGGTAGATTCACATTTTATTCTGAGAATGGTACTATATCACCAGATTTTGTTCTCAATAGATTAAGAAAAATGCATTCAGCAAGATGGAGGTGCCGGGACAACTCGACTCAATTTCTGACCAGCAGCACAGCAGGATAGGCACAATGACCAGCAGTCAGAACTTGTGGCCCTAAAACACAAGTGATTGTGTTTCCCAGGTGAGAGGATACCCCACGCTGGGGGATTCAATCAGCTTTAACTCACCCAGCTAAACCTCAGAAGAGATCCCAGTTCCATCAGGTGCTTGGTTGCCAGCCCAGAGCCACACGCCAGCATGCTCTGTTCACTGTCCCAGACTGAACTGTGGGCACCACAACATCAGAGATTGAGATTTCCAGTCAAGAGATAACACCATGGTGCAGGAAACTATTGGGATCGACCTTAGGTCACCCAGACATTCCCTGGAAAACACTTGGGGTTCTATGGGCTCCTAGGAGCCAGCCCAGAGCCAGAGCCAGGGACCCAGGCACCAGCACAGAGTCCTGCCTATGCACCTGACTGGTTGCCCCAGATAGAACTGTGGGCCCCAGGGCACCAGAGACTGATTTTCTCTGTAGGGTGCAAACCCACAGGGAGGGGAAGAGCTGGTCTGATCTCAGAGCACTCAGCCAATACTACCACTTCGAAAAAGTCTCAGAAAAAATTACCCAGTTTTGGGAGACACCCAGGCACCCAATCACCAGAAAGGCAGAAAGGAGGAGCCACATAAGTTGTCTCCTGTGCCAATGTATTCAAGACTTCCCCAATTTTTATTGCAACAGATTTAGTGTGTATGGTTTTATCTTGAGGTCTTTGATTCACTTGTACTTTACTTTTGTGCTGGGTGATAAGTACAGATCTCTGAAGTAGGAAAACATGGACTGATGGTCAGCACTAGAGCTACCATCTATTTGATTCATCACTGTGAATGTATGTTTCCATATGACATGACAGTTGGATTAGAAGTTGACCTCCATCTTGAATACAGATCTGATGCATTAAGTTCCAAGGGAATAAAGTTAAACACATACACACACACACACACACACACACACACAGGCACACACACACACACACACATGCACATTTTATTTTATTTGCCATGAGAATACCCTGAGTTATACTCTCTCCACCCACTGATTCTTTGGATTATGAAATACAATTTTAGATTTCGAAGCTTCTGAAATGATCTTTGGTTTTCCAGAAGATCGGGTCTCAAGTTAATTAGAAAATGCAATTAACTTGTATGTTTCTATTTTCTCTTGTTTTATTTTAATATATAAGCCGTTTTATTTCCATTGAAATTTACACTTTTGAATAATTTGTTTTTTATTTTTCTCTGCCCATCATTTCTCATTATTTAATTTATGAAAAAATGTAAACCACTTTGGCAAAAATAGATAAGGTTTGACCACCCATAACGCATCAGGCATGAAACAAAGCACATTAGAGGGTGCTATGTTCTTGATTTCCATAACTATCCTGGTGAGATGAGTTTGGTTTTCCTTACTGGACAAGTTAACTAAGTGAAGCCCAGAAAGGTTTTCTAAACTGATGTGTGTGGACAGAACTGGACATCAAACATGAGTTTCGGTGACTGCCAACCTCATTCTTTCCACATTTGTTGTATCAAATGCCAATGTTCTCAACATATTTTACATTTAACATGCTATCTATGAAGACTATCTTTTATTTTGCAGGTCCTTAATAAATACAATGATATGGCACCTAAATAAAATGGCATGATGCATCTAAATCATCATCAGAATTTTATTTTGATTTGCTAATGAAACTAATAAGAAATCAGAATAAAAATTAAATCTCTAAATTAGAAACTCATGTGGCTGTCAGCATTGGTATGCAAGAGATTTTTAAAGTTTCTAATATAGAAATACTCCCTTTGTGAGGCTTTTCTGTCATTCCTTGAATTTTAGCACCATTCCTATCATGAACCATCATCAACACATAATAATGACAATAATTCCTTCCATGTGATGCTAGCTCATGTACTAAAGGTGGCTAGCAATGAAGCTATGATCCACAGTATTTAAGGTAGTATGGAAGAGCTTCATGGATAATTCCTCTCCTCTCCATTTTGGTGATCTTTAGGAGACTGTCATTGGAAAACTGAATTTATTGCAATAGTGACAGTTGGTGTTTATCAAAATTAAAAATTCCTTGGATGTTCCTGCTTATGATTTATTTAAAAAATATGATATAATTTAAAAAAGTGCTACAAGTATTATGCACATTGATTATCAGATATATAACTATGACATGGTCTTGTGCCTGTATATGTACCCAGAATTCTATGAACACATACAGCAACATGCATGGTTCTTTACTGATTCCAGTCACTATGTCTTAGGTTCAAACATGATGAAAAATTCTAAGCTGTGAAACTTTCTTTAGGCTCATTAAAATTGTAATATGAATGCATAGGAAATGTATCTTTGCGCATAGGATTTTCTTCTATTCCTGGAGTAAGTTTGAATTCTTGCAGTGTCAGTATAATTACACAGAAGGCATATATGAGTACATGAGCCTGTGATTATCCACAAACTTTGAAGATTTCTAAACAACATGTGCACAGATCTTAATGTGGTAACATGGAGGGGGAGGAATTGTTTTTTTATGATGATATGGGAAGATGAGGACAAGCTAATCATCAAGGAAACAAAGACTAAACAAAACCACTCAACTTTTCTTTAAAGACTTTGGAACATTTGTCATGTGTGCTTCTAAAGTTTCAGTAATTTCTACATTGATCTGGTTCCTTTAAATTAGTTAAACTCTGTGATGAGAATTCTGAGACCTCCCTCTTTTTTTAGTCATAACTTGATACGTTTGTCTCTTCTGTCCTCTATGTTCATTTGGTTTGTGGATTACAATAGAAGAAAATATAATGGCTACAAGTATTGAAGAACTTAGTCTTAGACCTGAGGCAATTGTAACTTTCTAAATTTTTTTTTATATATTTGCTTTAGCAATACTCCTCTCCTCAATAATATTTAACAAGTTTCTCAACACCCCCACACCAAATGACCACAGCTTGATCACTCAATTGATTTAATTGCCATATTTTAGTAATTTTAAATATGATTTTCTTTTATATTACAAATAATGACACATGTTTCACAGAAATCCTGAGAAATCAAATAACACCAAAGCCAAACTCTTACTATGGAGCCAGGAACTGATAGATAGCACCCAGATGTCAGATGCTTTTAACATTTATTTATTATTAATCCTGAATTTACTAGAAGTTCATGAAAGAACACAGAAGCTGAGTAGACATGGTCTCAGAGCCTCATCAGATAATAGCACAATTCTTCCTAAAACCTGTGCACAGACAACAGAAAAGCTGAAGGGTTAGCCATATTCTGATACCTGTGTTGAAGTCAATGTCTCTACCCCTACTCCTGGTTTGGGTGCCAATATGGTATACAAATTTCTCAGTTTGACTCGTCCTAAGAAATGGAGTGAGGGATGAATTTCACTACAAAAAGTCCATATTTGATGGAACAAAAAGGAAGAAAAGGTACTTTGTGTATCAAAGTCAGGACATCAGTAACAACTTAGATGACATTCAAACTGAAACAACTGAAAGGCTGAAGGATTTTCTTTTAAAAAATTATAAATCGAACTATTGAAAAATGAACTAAATGTCTGTTTTGTGTTAACTTTCTGCAGAAAATCAGAAGACAAAAAAAGATGGACTTAACTGTGTAACAGGTTAAATGTTCTACAAAGGAGATTAATGATCAATCAAGAATTGACTCAGGGGGCCAGAGAGATGACTCAGCAGTCAAGAGGTCTTCCTGTTCTTGCAGAAGGCCTGGGTTCAGTTGCACAGCACTCATATGGTGGTCCATAACCGTCTTCAAATCCAGTTTTAGGCATGTACATGGTGCATATACGTATTTGCCCACAAAGAAGCACATAATAATAATTTTAAAAATCATTCAGATGCAAGAAAGAAGTTTTTGTGGGTGCCATGATGTTTCCAGCCATCTTCTACAAGACTAGTCTAGTTAGTGGGTGTTCTCTTCAGTCTCTGTGGCCACTGCTACTAGGAGTCTCTGCTTTAGTACCCCTCATATTCTCCCAGAAGCCTACCCTGACTTAGGTCTAAAGCTTACCACAGAGATATCACCACCATCTGTTTCTCTTTTCTCTATAGGTCTTCTGTCCTCTCACCCTGACTCTCCCAGGTCTGATCTCCACCCTCTTAACACTGAGCCCCTCTCCTTCCTTGTTCCCTCTCTTCAGCCACTACCTCTGTTTATCCTATTTCTTGTTCTGAATGAAATTTATGCATCCTCACTTGGATCCTCTATGTTATTTCTGGTTTTTGGCTCTGTGCCTTGTCATATGGGTATCATGTACTATATGGATAAAATCCACTTATGAATGAGTATATACCATAATGTGTCTTTCTGGGTCTTAGTTACCACACTCAGGATAACCTGTTCTGTACCAACCCACCCACAAAAAATTCTATTCAAAATTTACCCTGCCTATATACAAGATGTGTAGGAAAAAAGGTAGCTCAGAGATAGATGAAATGCCTAACCAATTTCTGGCCTAACCAAGACACACCCTTTTGGAAAGAGAGTGCCAACCACTGACACTATGAACTATACTCTTTAAACTTGTAGACAGGAGCTTGACAGTTATCCTCTGAGGTGTGTTACTCAGCAGCACCCCAAACCAGAGGCTGAACATTAGGCAATGTGTAGGGAGTTTTGTAGAAAAGTGAGAGGAAAGAAGAAAGTACCTAGAGGTGACAGGATCTCCACAAAAAGAACAACAGAGCCAACTAACTAGGGCTCAGAGGGTCTGATGCTCTTTGGGTGGATGACACCTAAATGAACATCAGTACAAAGTCCCAATTTATTTCTAATATCAGAGATCAGACCTCTACTCTTGCCTGATGCGTCTAAAACAAAAAGGGGGATCTGTAGAGAGCTGCGTAATGCCGTGCCTTAAAGATGGAGCTGGTTTCCGCCTTCCATCTTCTCGATGGTGAGTGCTCTCTGTCACAAACAACTCCATATTTGGCTAAGGCTGAGAATCTGGCTTGCTTCCTTGTATGTGGACCTATCTGCATTGCCCATGTGGCACGCTGGGGTTGGCTACCCAGAGGCTATTTAAGCTGTGGGCTGGCTTTCCCCAGGGTCAGATGATTGTTCAAGGTTCCTGAATAAACTGCATTGAAAAAAAATAGTAATATCCTTTTTTAAAATAAATTATATATTTTCAGTTTTTTCAATATCCATTTGGGGATTATCCTGCTTCTGTATTTTTTTTTAAGTTTGTATGTTTTGTCTATTTTTTCTTCTTTAAAATTTTTCATTATTATCATTTATTACAATTAATTCATTTGTATCCCAGCTGTGTTTTTTAACTAATTTATATGAAAAAAAATGTAATTCAGGTTGAATATTTCCTCTGGCATTTTTATATATTTTGATCCAATGCATCTGATCCATTATATGTTTTTATATATTAAGAAAATAAAACAATAAGAGTATAAAAAAATAGTCTATCCAGGATTCTATACACAGGCTTTATGATTCTTGTACGATTCTGAATATCTTAGAAAATAATTTCTAAGGGAGCTCGGGGTTTCTTCTGTTACTTTTGGAGATTGGCTGGACCCTGAAGAAAATTTGCCTTTGTTCCTTCAGTGTCTACCAAACAGTCAGCACTAAAGACACATGTAAGCAACACCATATACACTGAGACCATATTTAGTAATACAAATGTATAGACCTCTACATAAATGAGTGAAATAACTATTAATGAAAAAGAAGGCTGTGGATCTGAAAGAGAACAAGGAGAAGTTTTTTAGAGGGTTTAGATGAAGAAAGTAGAGAAGAGAAATGATGTCATTATATTCTATATGCATATATATAAAGTTTTTTAAAATTTATTTTTTATATTAATCACAGGTTATTTACTTTGTATCCCAGCTGTAGGCCCCTCCCTCATTTTCTCTGAATCCCACCCTCCTTTCCTCATCTTCTCCTTTCCAAGTCCACTAACAGGGGAGGACCTCCTCCCCCTCCATCTGACCCTAGCTTATCAAGTCTCTTCAGGACTGGCTGCAATGTCTTCTTCTGTGGCCTAGTAAGACTGCTCTTCCCTCATGTGTGGAAGAGCTCACTGTTGAGTTCATGTCAGAAATAGTCCCTGTTCCCCTTATAAGAGAACCCATTTGGACACTGAGCTACCACAGGCTATATCCAAGCAGGGGTTATAGATTATATCCATACATGTTCCTTGGTTGGAGAAAAGTCTCATGAAAGACCCCTGTGCCCTGATATAGTTGGTCCTTGTGGTGCTCCTGTTTAATAACTCCCTCTTCTTTCATATGATTTCCTGCACTCTGCTGATGGTTTGGTTATGAGTCTTAATATCTGCTTTGATACACTGCTAGGTAGAGTCTTTCAGAGGCTGTCTTTGGTAGGCTCCTGTCCTGTTACTTGTTTTCTCCTACATCCAATGTCCATCCCATTTGTCTTTCTAAGTGAGGATTGGTCATCCTACCCCGAGTCCTCTTTCTTGTTTATCTTCTTTGGGTGTATAGATTTCAGTATATTTATCTTATCTTTTAGGTCTGTATAAGTGAGTATATACCATGTCTTTCTGCTTTTGGGATACCTCAGTCAAGATGATCATTTCTAGGTCCCACCATTTGCCTGCAAATTTCATGATTTCCTCGTTTTTAATTGCTGAGTAGTATTTCATTGTGTAAAAGTATCACAATTTCAATATACATTCCTCAACTGAGGGACATCTGGGTTGTTTCCAGGTTCTGGCTATTACGAATAAAGCTACTATAAACATGGTTGAGCAAATGTCCTTGTTGTGTATTTGAGCATCTTTTTTTATTTTTAAAGAAACAGATTTGAAAGAAATTCCTATATGTTCAGGTTTATCATTGTACTGTCTATAGTTGATATACTGTGAAATCAGCCTATGTGCCTATCATTCAATGAATGGACATAGCATTTTCAATCAAATGAAAACTTTCATGTGAAAGTTACTCAAAATACAAAAGCATTGGAAGAGCAAGCAAAGCAAAGGAAGCCACCGCCATTCTTAACATGCTTCTAGAATGAAGGACAGGAGGCATTGTCAGGTTGGTAAGTATCCTCTTTTATTTTAGCCTTCATTCATTTCCTTAAAGAGCACTTTTTTGGCCCCTACAGTCCTTTGAAACTTGTATTTTTAAATTTCTACAAGAATTTAGCAAAATAAGCAGTTTAGGATAGAAACTTTTCTTTATAAAATGCACGTGCCTCAACCACAGCATTCCCCCAAATTGTGTACAATGTGTTAATTACAGAGCACCCCAGGTTTTGTTAAGTACAGGCTTTTAATGAAAGAAACATAGTCATAAGACTAACTGCAGCTGTTGAGGAAAAATAAAAATAAAGTTGAAATGATAGGGTTGACTAGAAAAGAGTGAGACAAATAAATCTGCTTGCAAGGAAATTTTTGGACTTGTGCCAGAAAAGTCATAGGGAGGAGGCATTTGTGAGAGTGGTCCCCCTGGTCAGAGGATAATGAATGTGAATGTGCTTCCTCAGTGACACACAGTCCTCAGCATCGCTAGCACGAGTCTGGGATGTCAAATTCATTTATAGCTTAAGCAAGGAATCTGAATCCAGAATCTCTCCTCTGTTGAAAGAGCAATGAGAGTCTCATGGCCACAGACTAGAGAATCTCAGAACACTGGGATGTGTTCACAATCAAGAAGGATGCCCTTTGTTAAGTGTTTTCCAGGAGAGATGCCAAAAAGAACATAAAAAATAACTGTATGCATATGCTTTTAGAAAAGTGGACATAAAAATGTGTATAGAAGTTACAAGAAAGATTAAAAGTTCTGAATTAGTGCAGCCATTATGTAAAGCAGTAGCAAGATACTTCAAGGAAGTAAAAGATCCACTGTATGGTCCAGACATAACACTGCATGGCATACACCAGAAGGAAATAAAGCCAGCATCCAAAAGCAATCCTTGTCTGCTCTGTATTGTCATGGCAATATTTGCAATAGACAAAATATGCAATTAGCCTAGGTGTCCATTAATGGGAGACCTTGTATTCTGTGTTGCTGTGATAAACACTGACCAAAATCAACTTAAGGAGGAAAGGGTGTACTTAATCTTACAACTCTAAAGCCATGTCCATCACTTAAACAATTTAGACCACCAATTAAGGCAACAGCCTAGACATAGGAATTGAACCCCAAGCCATGGAAAAGTGGTGATTATTAATGTGCTCTCTATGGCTTCATCAGCTTGCTTTTCTGTATACCCAGGACTTCATGACGTCACCACCCACAACTGACTGCAGCTTCTCACATAAACTACTGATCAGGAATATGCTGAGCAGACTTTTCTACAGACCATTCTGTTGGAGGAATTCTCTCAATATGGGTGTCTTCTTCCCCAATGAACTTTGCTTATGTCAGTTTAACAAAGCCTTACCAGCACAGTGGATGAATCAGTAAGAAAAGCAGTTTTCTTTTTTTTTAATTAAAATTTATTTTTTGTATTAATTACAGTTTATTTACTTTGTATCCCAGCTGTAGTCCCCTCCCTCATTCTCTCCCAGTTCCACCCTCCCTCCCTCCTCTCCTCCCTGCCCTTCTCTAAGTCCACTGATAAGAGAGGTCCTCCTCCACTTCCATCTGACCCTAGATTTTCAGGCCTCATCAGGACTGGTTGCAATGTCCTCCTCTGCAGCCTAGCAAGGCTGCTCCTCCCTCCTTGGGTACACCACAGGGTATTATTCAGCCATAAGGAAGAGAGAAATGGTGTCAGGTGAAGAAATAAGTGATTGTAACTTAGAATATCATGGAAAGAGAAAAACAGCAAAGAGAAATAATGCCCCATGTGCTCTGTCATATGTAGAAATTAGTTGCTTAGATGAATGATGAACTGAAAATAAAATAGGAACTGAGACTAGAATTGGGAAGATTGAGAAAGTTAATGTAGAGTGGAAGAGGAGAGCGGGCATTATCAATGACCAAGACACATATGTGAAAGCTCACAGCAAAACCCATTATCCTGATCAGTTAACATATGTTAAGAAAATAACATAAAGTACTAACCTGATACTACAAATAAGACACCAAACAATAGAGATCCTCAATTTCTTTTTTTATTAGTAATTACATTGTTATTATTATTATTTAAAATTTATTCAAATTGGATCAACTTGTAGCCCCCTCCCTCGTCTCCTGGTCCCACCCTTCCTCTCTCTTCCTCCCCCATCACTCTTTCTAGTGCACTGCTAGAGGAAGTCCTCCACCCCTACTGTCTGACCCTAGCTTATTAGGCCCCATCAGGACTGCCTGGATCCTTTTCCTTTGTGGACTGGCTAGGTTGCCCCACAAAGGAAAAATGATCAAGGCGCAGGCAACCAAGTTCATGTCAGAAAATGTCTCTTTTCCCCTTACTGGGGACCCGCACTGAGACTGAGCTGTCTATAGGCTACATCTGAGCAGGGGGTCTAAGTCCTCTCTATGCATGGTCTTTGTCGATGCATCAGTCTCTGCCATCTTCCTGGGCCCAGCTTATTTTGGTTTTGTTGGTCTCTATGGGTGGAGAGCCTCACTTTCTATCCTCCTCTGTATGGCCTTTCCACATTTACTGACCTCTCTAGTTAGATCTTCTAGCTGGTCGATGATTGTGAGAAACATCTGGTCTATATTCATAATCAATGACTTTTCCTCTTTCTATCAATGACTTTTCCTTTTTCTTATTAGAAATCTAATCTCATGCTAGCATTTGTCTAAAATATTGATTATGTGTTCTCAATTCTTGTATTAATATATGATACATGTTGGTTGGGCTTGTGATTAAATTTTGAAATAACAAAAGCTACTTACAGGGATGGTCAAAGGAATTTCATCAACTACAAGTCATTTGGAAATTTGGGAGAAGAGAGAAATATACTAAGTGCTTTCCAGCACATATTGAGAGATGGGAGTATATACATGTGAATTCAGTTTTTCCTGTGGCCAGAAATGTTGACAATAAAACCAAATCTTGATTATGCAAAGAGCATGAGCCATGCTTAGTGTGAATGGTCAGAAAGGGAAATCAGGTCTCACGTAGCCACTGCCATGCTGCCCAAGGATTCTTAGACATATTTGACGCTGACTGCATTGCTCCTACCTTTTCTGTTAAACTAAGTGATGAATTTTCATTTCAGAAATAAATTATGTAATGAAAATCATGACTTCAGCATGTTCTGTAATAATAATTCATTTTAGCAAAATGACAGAAAGTTAATATGCTCCTGTTAAATCTTAAAGGTTGTTAAATGACTATGTCTAGACCAAAAACCTTCCTAATCATTTAAAGGTTAGTAAATATTAGAGATTTAAGGATGAGATTATTTCATAGTAATGCTTCTGCAAACCAAGAGCTCACATTAAGTTCAGGAGATGGCATATGATGAGAGCTGGCGCCCTTTAACTCTCTCTGCTCTTCCTCCAAGTTAGCATGGTTAGGAGACTGGCACGGATATGCTTCCACTGGAACGACTCTGCATTAATCAACTGAGCAAGCTAGCCAAAATTATAGCATAGACACGGGAAATTATCTCTGGACTCCACCAGTTTCTAAGGATTTGTGAGTAACTGATAGAGGTTGAAAAAGGGATAATTATTTTTTCTGAGTGCACATATGGATTATACTAACTGGATTAAGCAGAGCATAAAAAAATACAGATGTGAAATTGGGAGGGAAAGTGTTGAGAGAGATATGAAGGAAGCTGGAGGGGATAAATTAGGAGTGAATGTGAACATATTTTATTGTCTAATTGTATGAAATTCTCAGAAAACAAAAAAGTAATTATTAAAAGATAGGTGTTGGCTGAGCACAGTGGCCTAAGCCTTTAATCCTAGCACTTAGGAGTCAGAGGTAGGTAGACTTCTGTAAGGCCTTGGCCAGGCTGAACTATGTAAGTGACTCTGAAAATACCCAAAACTGTACAGTAAACACCTCTCTCAAAAACAAGAAAATACTATTTCCCAGTTTTTACCTAAAATTCCGTTCACCTGCCCAACAGTTGTCCATCCGGCTCAGCATCTGCTTTGATAGTCTGAAGGGCAGAGGCTTTCAGAGGCCCTCTGTGGTAGGTTCCTAGGTTGTTTCCTGTTTTCTTCTTCTTCTGATGTCCATCCTCTTTGCCTTTCCGGATGGGGATTGGACATTTTAGTTAGGGTCCTCTCTCTTGCTTAGTTTCTTTAGATGCACAGGTTTTAGTGGGTTTGTCCTATGTTGTATGTCTATATGAGTGAGTATATACCATGTGTGTCTTTTTGCTTCTGGGACAACTCACTCAGGATGATCCTTTCCAGATCCCACCATTTACCTGCAAATTTCATGATTTCCTTGTTTTTCGTTGCTGAGTAATATTCCATTGTGTAGATGTACCACAATTTCTGCATCCATTCTTCAGTTGAGGGGCATCTGGGTTGTTTCCAGCTTCTGGCTATTACAAATAAAGCTGCTACAAACATGGTTGAGCAAATGTCCTTTTTGTGTACTTGAGCGTCTTTTGGATATATGCCCAGTAGTGGTATGGCTGGATCTTGAGGAAGCGCTATTCCTAGTTGTCTGAGAAAGCGCCAGATTGATTTCCAGAGTGGTTGTACAAGTTTACATTCCCACCAGCAGTGGAGAAAGGTTCCCCTTTCTCCACAACCTCTCCAGCATGTGTTGTCACTTGAGTTTTTGATCTTGGCCATTCTCATGGGTGTAAGGTGAAATCTCAGGGTTGTTTTGATTTGCATTTCCCTAATGGCTAGTGAGGTTGAGCATTTCTTTAAGTGCTTCTCTGCCATTCGGTATTCCTCTATAGAGAATTCTCTGTTTAGCTCTGTTCCCCATTTTTTAAGTGGATTACTTGGTTTGCTGCTTTTCAGCTTCTTTAGTTCTTTATATATACTGGATATGAGTCCTCTGGACAGGGTCTCCACAAGGAGAGCAACAGAACAAGAAAATTTGAACACAGGGAACTTCCCAGAGACTCATACTCCAACCAAGGACTATTCATGGAGATAACCCAGAACCCCTGCACAGATATAGCCCAGGGCAGTTCAGAGTCCAATTGGGTTACATAGTAATGTGAAGAGGGACTGCCTCTGACATAATCTGATTGGCCTGCTCTTTGATCACCTCCCTCTGGGGGGGAACAGCCTTACCAGGCCATAGTAGACGACAATACAGCCACTTTTGATGTGAACTGACAGACTAAGATCAGAAAGGAGAGGAGAACCTCCCCTATTAGTGGACTTGGGGAGTGGCATGCAAGCAGAGGGAGGAGGGAGGGTGGGATTGGGAGGGGAGGAGGGAGGGGCTTATGGGGGGATGCAGAATGAATAAAGTGTAATTGATGAAAAATTAAAAAAAGGGAAAAAAAAAACAAAACAAAAAATATCTTACCAATAGGATCAATGAAACTGTCTGAAAGTGAAAAAAACTGAGCACAGCAGAGGAAAATGTATACACATAAAATATATATATTCATGTGAAAAAAAAACAAGAAAATAAATAAATCTTCAAAATTAGTGACAGTTATGATTTAATCTCAGATTTGGAATAGGCTTATTTTGTCTTACTAAATAAAATCTCTGATGATTTAATATTAGAATGTCACAGATGGAAACAAATTATTATTCCAATTTTTAACATTATTATATAAAGTATTTTATGTGTATGAGTGTATTGTGTATATATGCATATATTTGTGCGTGTGTGTGAGTGTGTGCGTGTGTGTGTGTGTAAGAACTAGGTGCATCTGGAAGACCACACTGGATTCACAATAACTGTGTTGTAGACCATTGTAAGCTATCATGTTAGAGATGGGGAACAGCCTGTGCTCTCCACTATCGAGTCATCTCTCCAGTTCTTTCAACCTGTTTCCTATTAGTTTGTTTATTCATTTCCTTTACATCTTTATCACAGTCCCACTCCATCCTTTCCTCCCAGCCTTACCCTCTTACTTCCTTACCCCCCCATTCCCCTATCTCCTTCTCCTTAGAGAGGGGAAGGCTACCAACCCACTCTGGTATGTGAAGTTGCAAATTACAGCAGGGCACAGCTGTCATCTCCCATGTAAGACAGATAAGGTAGGCAACAGAGTCAGGGATGACATGAAGACAAAGTTGCACATCAGCTACATATGTGTAGGGGGCCTAGGTACAGCCCATGCATGTTCTCTGATTGGTGAGTTAGTCTCTGAGCCCAATGGCCAATGTTAGTTTATTCTCTATGTCTTCTGATAGTGTACTTGATCCCTGTGGCTCCTTCAGTCTTTCCCCCCACTCTTCCAAAAGGCTCTCCATACTCTGCCTGTTGTTTGGCTCATGCCAAGCCATGAGCATGTGGGCTCTTTCCATCTTCTGATATTTTCTTCTATTTATTTCTTCAAAGATTGAAAATTTTTTGTTTGTTTGTTTGTCTTTAATACAAGTCTTTGACTTGCTTGGTTAGAGTTACACCAAGGTACACTATGTCCTTTGTGGCTATTGTGAAGGGTGTTGTTTCCCTAATTTCTTTCTCAGCCTGTTTTTCTTTTGTATACATGAGGACTATTGATTTTTTTTAGTTGATTTTGAATCCAGGTACTTGGCTGAAGGTGTTTATTAGCTGTAGGAGTTTCCTGGTAGAGTTTTTGGGGTCACTCATGTATACTATCGTTTAATCAGCAAACAGTGATACTTTGACTTCTTCCTTTCCGAACTGAAGCCCCTTGATCTCTGTTAGTTGTCTTATTGCTCTAGCAAGGACTTCAAGTACTATGTTAAAGAGTTATGTAGAGAGGGGACAGCATTTTCTTGTCCTTGATTTCAGTGGGGTTGATTTAAGTTTCTCTCCGTTTATTTTAATGTTGGCTATAAGCTTGCTGTATATTGCCTTTACCGTGTTTAGGTATGTGCCTTGTATCTCTGATCTCTCCAGGACTTTAATCATAAATGATTGTTGGATTTTATCAAATGCTTTTTTTTAAGCACCTAAGGAGATTATAATGTGGTCTTTTTCTTTCAGTTTGTTCATATGGTGGATTACATTGATGCATTTCGATATATGGAACCATTCCATTCATACCTAGGATTAAGCCTACTTTGACATAATTGATGATACCTTTGATGTGTTCTTGGACTCAGTTTGCGAGTATGTTATTGAGCATTTTTGCATCAATATTCATAAGAATGATTGGCCTGAAATTTTCTTTCTTTTGGGGGCCTTTGGGAGTTTTAGTTATGAAGGTGATTGTGGCTTCATAGAATGAGTTTGGTAATGTTCTTTCTGTTTCTATATTGTGTAATAGTTTGAAGAGTATTGGTGTTAGTACTTTGACAGTCTGGCAGGGGCGGGTATCCAAGATAGCGTCAACCAGTGTGCACCTTATCTGAGAGGCAAGGTTCTGAAACTCCAAAATTGGTATGTGGAGAGGCAACTGAAGCCTGAAAATTGAATTTGAGACTTCCTGAATGAGAGGGAACATCATATGAGCTGAGACCATTTAATTCAGGTCACCAGCAGACTTCTCCGGGAACAGAGAGGGGTGAACATTCATTCAGCTTGCACTTTTCTTTTTCGGACTTCCCTCCTCCCTGGCGAAGCCAGCCAATAGAGACTCTTAGAGACTCCATAACTGTTAGCACAGAACTCACTGCCTGTGGACTGAGACAGCAGAGGCAGGGCTCCTAGCTCCTCAGCCAAGCCTGCCAGCTGTATCAGCTTTCAGAGCCCCAGATTTGCAGTACCATCCTTGCAGGTCCTGGATCAGTGAACAGTTTTACCGACTCAGCAGGCCTCCAAGTCAGTGACTGTACAGGCCACCCAATCCCTCAGTGGCGGAAAGCCAGCTGTAAAGGCACCAAAGTTGCCAGAACAACCAAACGTCCTAGGTTCACCAGGCCTGAGAGACCACCTAGGTCTCTGGACCACATTTGCAGCACCCCCGTCAGGACTTCCCAGCAGGTACCTGTACCAGCCTCCCAGTTCAGCTGCTGTAGCTGGACTCCCAAATTTGGAGGCTGCAGCACCACTGAGCTGACAGAGCTCCTACCCCTGCATTTGGCCCAGAGAGCCCAAAGCTGAGAGTGGAGAACCGGAGAAACTCCTGTGCTTTCCAATTTGACCTGCTAGAGAGTGAGTGTGCCTTCAAGTGTCTCCAGAGCCCCATATCCATGCTCCTTCTAAGCTAGCAGCCAGACATCAGATCTTTCCCACCCACACACTCACTGTGGGAAACAGAGTACAGTGTTCTTCACATTGAAGCCCCTGTTCTGCAGGTCTACCAGTGGAGATCAGGCAAATAACTCCTGGAGCTCAGACAGAGCTGAACACTAGTGGCATGTAGGTCAGTGAGGTATTCAAGCACCTGCAATCCCTTTGGTGCCTGTACAGGCCCCCTGACACACACTTCAGGCATCTATATCCTCTAACATCCAGTACTTCAAGGCACACTTCCACGCACATGCACACACACACACACACACACACACACGCCTGCCCACAGTTATCCTTCTGTGCCCACAAATCTTCCTCCCTTAGGTACAGCTGAATCATGAATGCATACTCTCAAACCACTGGACTTCTCTAAACTTCCTGAAGAATTCTCCAGACAGTAGAGAAAGAAGGTACCAGTCTGAACTGCAGAACCCAGGAACAAACAATAAAGATTATAGGTAAGCAAATGGCCAGAGTTCAGCATAAGAACACATCCAACAAAAAGCAGGACATCATGGCATCACATGCAACCCCAAAAATCAATAAATTCTCTAATTCATCGGATACACAGGAAAATGATTTTAAAGCTATGCTTATCCAGTTATTAGAGGCACATAAAGAGGAAACAAACAAATCTCTCAAAAAATTAGCCACACAAGTGGAAACAAATAAAGAGGGAATGAACAAAGCTCTCAAAGAAACACAGGGAAATATAGCCAAACCAATAGAGGCACAAGTAAAGCCACAATTAGTGGTATTTATAGAGGAAACCAACAACAACATAGAAAGACAGGAAATCCACATTCAAATAGATGAAGAAAATGGTTCAAAGCATGAAAAGAGAATTAGAATCAATAATAATAATAAAAAGAAAACAAAAACACACAAACAGAGAAAACCCTGGAGCTGGAGAACTTAGAGAAAAGATCAGGAACCACAAAGGTAAGCATCACCAAGAGAATAAAAGAGATGGAAGAGAGAATCTATAGTGCTGAAGATACACTTGCAGAAATAGATACTTCTCTCAAAGAAAAAGTAAAATTGGAAAAGTCCCAAACACAAAACATCCAAGAAAACAAGTATGCCATGAAAAGGCGAAATCTAGAAAAAAATAGGAATTGATGAAAAAGAAGATTTCAGGCTCAAAGGTCCAGAAAATATCTTCAAGAAAATCATAGAAGAAAATTTTCCTAACCTAAAGTAAGAGATGTCCACAAACATACAAGAGGCCTACAGAACACCAAATGGACTAGACCAGAAAAGAAACTCCTCACGTCACATCATAGTCAAAACACTAAATCTACAGAACAAAGAAAAAATATTAAAAGCAGCAAGGGAAAAAGGCCAAGTAACATAAAGTTAGACCAAACAGAATCACACGAGGCTTCTCATCAAGAACTGTGAAAGTCAGAAGGGCCTGAGCAGATATCATGCAAATGTTAAGAGACCACAGATGCCAACCCAGACTACTATACCCAGCAAAGCTTTCAATCAACATAGATGAAGAAATCAAAATATTCCATGACAAAACTAAATTTAAGCAATATCTACACAGCAAAGCAGCCAAGCAGAATGTACGAGAAGAAAAACTCCAATCCAACATAAACAACTGCACCCAAGTAAACATAGAACACAGATAATTTCCCAACAAAAATTAAAAGAAAACAAAGAATGAATCACAGTAAGAACACCAACTCCACAATAAAAGGAACTAACATTCATTGGTCACTATTATAAATCAACATCAATGGATTCAACTCTCCAATAAAGAGACAGAGACTAACAGAATGGGTGTGGAAAAAAGATCTAACATTCTGCAGCATCCAAGAAACACACATCTGCAACAAAGATAAACACTACCTCAAAGTAAAAGGCTGGAAATTTTTTTTTCAAGCAAATGGACCAAGAAAACAACCTGGGGGAGCTATCCTAATATCTAATAAAATAAACTTGAAACCAAAATTAATCAAAAAAAGATGAGGAGAGTTACTTCATTCTCATCAAAGTAAAATTTAACTAGGAGGACATCATAAGTTTGAACATCTATGCCCCAAATACACGGCCACATACATTTGTAAATAAAACATTATTAAAGCTGAAGTCACACACCAATCCCAACACCTTAATAGTGAGCAACTTCAACATTCCACTCTGACCAAGGGACAGATCATTCAGAGAGAAGTCAAAAATGGAAATAAAGATACTTACAGAGGCCCTAAATCAAACGGACCTAATAGATGTCTACAGACTTTTCACCCAAATTCAAAAGAGTATACCTTTTAAGCATCTTATGTAACCTTCTCCAAAATAGACCATATAGTTGATCACAAAGCAAGCCTCAACAGATACAAGAAGATTGAAATAATCCCTTGTATTCTATCTGACCACCATGGTCTAAAGCTGGACCTCAACAACAACAGAAATAGCAAAAAGCCTACACATACATGAAAACTGAACAACTTGCTACTCAATGACAACTGGGTTAGGGAAGAAAACAGGAAAGAAATTAAAGACCTCCAAGAATCCAATGAAATGAAGGCACAATATAACAAAACATTTGGGACACAATAAAAGAAGTGCTCAGAGGAAAGTTCTTAGCACTAAGTGCCTTCAAGAAGAATTTTGAAACATCTCATACAAGCAAATTAATACCTCACCTGAAAATCCTAGAAAAAAGGAAAAGAATCAGACATACCCAAGAGGAGTAGATGGCTGGAAATACTCAAGCTTAGGGAAGAAATCAACATGTTAGAAACAAATAAAACAATTCAAAGTATCAATGAAATCAAGAGCTGATTTGTTGAAAAAATCAACAGGATAGAAAAGCCTGTAGTCAAACTAACTAAAAGGGTGGGAGAAACTGTCCAAATCAGCAAAATCAGAAATGAAAAGGGGGACAAAACAACAGACATGGAAGAAATCCAAACAATCATTACTACTAAAGACAATATGCCACAAAATTTAAAAATCTAAAGGAAATGGACAATTATCTCGATAGATTCCACTTACCCAAATTAAATCAAGATCAGGTAGAAAGATTGAATAATCCTATATTCCCCAAGGAAATAGAAGCAGTCATCAAATTCTCCCTCCCCAAAAAAAGCACAGGACCAGATGGTTTCAGTTCAGAATTATACCAGACTTTCAGAGAAGAGCTAACTCCAACTCTCTTCAAACTATTCCATAAAATAGAAACAGAAGGAGCATTACCAAACTCATTCTATGAAGCCAAAGTCTTCTTGATACCTAAACCATGCAAAGACCCAACCAAAAAAAAGAGAACTTCAGACCTACCTCTTTATTGTACATTGATGCAAAAATACTCAGTAAAATACTTACAAACTGACTCCAAGAACACATAAAAGATATAATCCACCATGACCAAGTAAGCTTCATCCTAGGCATGTAAGGGTGGTGCAATATAAGGAAATCCATCAATGTAATCCACCATATAATCAAACTGAACGAGAAAAACCACATGACCATCTCCTTAGATGCTGAAAATGCACTTGACAAAATCCAACACCCACTCATGTTTAAAGTCTTATAGAGAACAGGGATATAAAGAACATGCTAAAGACAATATACAGCAAGATTATAGCCAACATCAAACTCAATAGAGAGAAACATAAATCAATTCCACTGAAATCAGGGACAAGGCATTGCTACCCACTGTCTCCATATCTCTTCAACATAGTACTTGAAGTCTTCACTAGAGCAATAAGACAACTAAAGGAAATCAAGCGGATAGAAATCAGAAAGAAGTAAAGGTATCACTATTATCAGATAATGGGGTAGTATACATGAGCAACTCCAAAATTTAACCAGATTACTCCTTCAGCGGATAAACACTTTCAGCAAAGTGGCTGGATACAATATCAACTCAAAAAAATTATAAGCCCTCCTGTATACCAAAGACAAAATGGCCGAGAAAGAAATTAGGGAAACAACAACTTTTACAACAGCCACTAATAACATAAAGTACCTTGGTGTGACTCTAACCAAGCAAGTGAAAGACCTGTTTGAAAAAAAAAAACTCTGTCTCTGAAGAAAGAAATTAAAGAAGATATCAGAAGATGAAACAATCTCTAATGCCCAAGGATTGGTAGGATTAACAGAGTGAAAATGGCCATTCTGCCAAAAGAAATCTACAGGTTCAATGCAATTCCCATCAAAATACCAACACAATTCTTTACAGATGTTAAAAGAATAACCAACTTCTTATGAAAAAAACAAAGAAACCAGAATTTCCAAATGATCCTGTGCAACAACAGATCATCTGGAGCAATAGTAATGAAAACTGCATGGTATTGGCATAGAAACAGAATGGTGGATCAATGGAACCAATCAGAAGACCCAGAAATAAATCCATACATCTATGGATACTTGATTTTTGCCAAAGATACCAAAACCATTCAATGGAAAATAGATAGCATTTTCAACAAATGGTGCTGGTCAAACCGGATGTCTACATGTAAAAAAATGAAAATAGATCCATATTTATCACCCTACACAAAACTAAAGTCCAAGTGGATCAAAGACCTCAACATAAAACCAGACAAATTAAATTGATTAGAAGAGAAAGTGGGGAAGAGCCTAGAACTCATTGACATAGGAAACAAGTTCCTGAACAGAACACCAACAGCACTGGCTCTAAGATCAACAATCAATAAATGGGACCTATTGAAACTGAAAAGCTTCTGTAAAGCAAGGAACCTGACATCAGAACAAAACGACAAACTACAGAATGGGAAAGGATCTTCACCAACCCTATATCTAACACCAACTATATCTTTATATATCCATAATATATAAAGAGCTAAAGAAGTTAGAAGGCAATAAATCAAAGAATCCAAATAAAAAATCCGGTACGAAGCTAAACAGAGAATTGTCTTTAGAGGAATATAGAATGGCAGAAAAACACTTAAAGAAATGCTTAAAGTCCGTTACCATCAGGGAGATGCAAATCTAAATGACCCTGAGATTTCACCTTACACACATCAAAATGGGTAAGATCAAAAACTCAAGTGACAACACATGGTGGAGAGGTTGTGGAGAAAGGGGAACCCTCCTGCATTGCTGGTGGGAATGTAAACTGGTACAACCACTTTGGAAATCAACCTGGTGCTTTCTCAGACATTTAAGGATAGTGCTACCTCAAGACCGAGCTATACCACTCCTAGGCATATATCCAAAAGATGCTCAAGTACACAAAAAGAACATTTACTCAACCATGTTGGTATCAGCCTTACCCACAATAGCCAAAACCTGGAAACAACCCAGATGTCCCTCAGTGGAAGAATGGATATAGAAATTGTGGTACTATTATGCAATGGAATACTACTCAGCAATTGCAAACAAGGAAATCTTGAAATTTATAGGCAAATGTTGGGATATAGAAAAGATCATCCTTAGTGAGGTATCCCAGAAGCACACAGACACAAACAGTATATACTCAGTTATACATGGATACTAGACCTAAAAAATAGGATAAACATACTAAAATATGTACACCAAAAGAAGCTAAAGAAGAAGGAGAACCCAGATAAGATGATCAATCCTGAGTTAGAAAGACAATTGGGATGGCCATTGGAAGTAGGAGAAAACAAGAAACATGACAAGAGCCTACCCTAGAGGGCCTCTGAAAGACTCTACCTAGTAGTGTATCAAAGCAGATGCTGAGACTTATAACCAAGCCTTGGGAAGAGTGCAGGGAATTATATGAAAGAAGGTAGAGTTAGTAAGATCTGGAGAGGACAGGAACTCCACCAGGACCAAATATATCTGGGCACAGGGGTCTTTTCTGAGACTGAATCTCCAGCCAAGGACCATACATAGATATAACCTGGAACCTCTGCACAGACCTAGCCCATAGCAGCTCAGTATCCAAGTGGGTTCCCTGGTAAAGGGAACAGGGACTGTCTCTGACATGAACACAATGGCTGTATCTTTGACCACCTTTACAACCCGAGGGAGGAGCAGCCTTGTTAGGCCACAGAGGAGGACATTGCAGCCAGTCCTGATGAGAACTAATTACCTAGGGTCAGATGGAAGGAAAGGAGGACCTCCCTATCAGCAGATTAAGAGAGGAGCAGGGAGTCGATGAGGGAAGGAGGATGGGATTGAGAGGGAATGAGGTAGAGGGCTACAGCTGGGAAAGAAAGTAAATAAACTGTAATTAATATTAAAACAATAAAAGAGAGAGAGAAAAAAAATGTGTGGTAGAATTCTTTGTTGAAACCATTTGGCCCTGGGCTTTTTTTGGATGGGAGACTTGATGACAGCTTCTATTTCCTTAAGGGATATAGGACTATTTAATTGATTTACCTCTTCTTTGCCAAGTGGAATCAAGCAAGAAAAATGATTTCCTTTACATTTTCAAATTTTGTGGCATATAGGCTTTTGTAGTAAGACCTAATGATTGTTTGGATTTCCTCAGTGTCTGTAGTTATGTCCCCCTTTTCATTTCTGATTTTGTTGATTTGGATGGTGTCTCTCTGACTTTTAGATAGCTTGTCTAAGGGTTTTTCTATCTTGTTGATTTTCTCAAAGAACCAGCTATTGGTTTCATTGATTCTTTGAATTTTATTTGTTTCTAATTGATTGATTCCAGCTTTGAGTTTGATTATTTCCATCCATCTACTCCTCTTGGGTATGCTTCTTTTTTTCTAAGGCTTTCAGGTGAGCCTTTAAGTTGCTTGTATGAGATGTTTTAAAATTCTTCTTGAAGGCACTTAGTGCTATGAATGTTCCTCTTAGCACTGCTTTCATTGTGTCCCATAGGTTTGAAAATTTTGTGTCTTCATTTTCCTTGAATTCTAGGAAGGCTTTGAGTTCTTTCTTTATTTCCCTCTTGACCCAGATGCTATTGAGTAGCAAATTGTTCAGTTTCCATGTGTGTGTAGGCTTTTTGCTATTTCTGTTGTTGTTGAGGTCCAGCTTTATTCCATGGTGATCAGACAGGATACAAGGGATTATTTCAATCTTCTTTTAGCTGTTGAGGCTTGCTTTGTGACCAACTATATGGTCTATTTTGGAGAAGGTTCCATGAGGTGCTGAGAAGAAGGTAAATTCTTTTAAGTTTTGGTGAAATGTTCTGTAGATGTCTGTTAGGTCCATTTGATTCAGGACCTCTGTCAGAGTCATTGTTTCTTTACTTAATTTCTGTTTTGTTGACCTGTCCTTTGTTGAGAGTGTAGTGTTAATGTCTCCCACTATTAATGTGTGGAGATTTATGTGTGGTTTAAGTTTTATTAATGTTTCTTTTACTAATATGGGTGCTCTTGTATTTGGGGCATAGATATTCAGAATTGTGATGTCTTCTTGGTGGAATTTTCTTTCCCCATCTCTTTTGATTAATTTTGGTTGAAAATCTACTTTATTAAATATTAGAATGGCAACTTCTGCTTGCTTCTTGGGTCCATTTGCTTGGAAAACCATCTTCCAGCCCTTTACTCTCAGGTAGTACCTATTTTTGTGACTTAGATGTGTTTCCTGTATGCAACAGATTGTTAGATAGATCTTGGTTATGTATCCATTCGGTTAGTCTGTGTCTTTTTATTAGAGAGTTTAGTCCATTGATGTTGAGGGAGATTAATAAAGCGGCTGTGAAATGCTTTCATTTTGCTGTTTATTGTGATAGTGTGTCTGTGTGCTTGGCCACTTTTAGCTTCACTGTAGTGAGTTTATTTGTTTCCTCTATTTTCCTCAATGTAGTTATTTTCCTGGGTTATATTTTTCCTTCTAGTATCTTCTGTAATGTTGGATTTGTGGGTAGGTATGGTTTAAATTTATTTTTGTGTTGACTATCTTGTTTTCTTCATCTATGATGACTGAGAGTTATGATGACTGAGAGTTTTACTGGTTACAGTAGTCCAGGCTGACATCTGTGTTCTCTTAGGGTCCTCCAGGCCCTTCTGGCTTTCATAGTCTCTGTTGATAATTCAGGAGTGATTCTTATGGGTTTGCCATTATATGTTACTTGGCCTTTTTCCCTTTGCAGCTTTTAGCATTTTTCCTTTGTTCTGTATACATACTGTTTTTAGTATTATGTGCAGGAGGATTTTCTTTTCTGGTCTAATTTATTAGGTGTTCTGTAGGCCTCTTGTATTCTTATAGGCCTCTCATCTATGTTGGGGAATTTTTTTTCTGATTATGTTGAAAATGTTTTCTGGGCCTTGGAGGAGGGAATCTTCTTTTTTTCTATTCTTACTATTCTTAGGTTTTGTCTTTTCAAATTGTCTTGGATCTCTTGGATGCTCTTTGTCAGGATTTTTTTTTTTTTTTTTTTTTTGGATTTAACATTTTCTTTGATGGATACATCAATTTCTTCCATTGTAGCTTCCATTCCTGAGATTCTTTCTTTCATCTCTTGTAGTCTATTGGTTATACTTACCTCTGTAGTTCCTGTTTTCTTCCCTAAGTTCTTTCTTTCCATGTTTTCCTCCATGTGTATTCTTTTTCCAATTCTCTCTTCAGATCTTGAGCCATTTTGTTGATTTCTTTCACTTGTCTGACTGTATTTTCCTTCAATTCCTTTAGCTGTTTGAACATTCCTCTGTTTCTTTTATTTCTTTCAGCGATTTAATTATTTCCTCTCTAAAGGCCACAAACTGTTTGGCTGCATCTTCCTATATTTCTTTATGGATGGCCATAATCTGTTTTAGTTTTTCTTCCTCCATTTCTTTCTGCATCTTATTTGTTTCCTCTATCATCCTCTTCATAAGCATAGATATTAGGTCATCTTCTTGAATTTCAAATATGCTGGTGTGTAGGGCTGCTTGCCCCTGGATAACTGGGTTCTGGAAATACTATATGTCTCTGCTTTTTATTGGTTGAACGTTTATGCTGGCATCTACCCATTGGGATTTCTTAGGTTTTGGCTGTTAGTTTCTGATGCTTCCTGGTGCTTTTCTGTCATGGGGAAAATCCCTTCGGTAGGAAGATGATTTTCCTGAAGGAGGCCTTCTCAGCTTTTTGGTATGGTCACTGAATGGCCACTGTTTCCCAGGAATAGCCATACCTCACCTTAGTCATATAGACCTGAGTGGTTACTGTGGTCTTTGTTAGTTAGGAGGGCTTTTCTCTCACCCATTGAATTCCTGGAGACAGCTGTCCTGCTGCTGGTTTTTTTGCTCTGAATTTAGTGAGCTGCTGCTGTTGTTCTTAAGACTGTTTCCAGGCAAAGCCCTCTTGAAGTACCTGGGAGCCTCGTGGTTTGGTCAGTTTATTTATGGGTAACTGGTTGCCCCTTGGAGCAGTATCTGGGGGCTGATCTCAGGGATCCCTGGCTTCTCTAGGTCTAAGGTTGGAGCTCTGTGCCCCAGACCCCAAGTGGTAATCAGTAGCAGGTGACAACAGCTCTCATGCATGCAGCAGGTGGCTAGAGCCTGGAGCCTGTGAGAACACAGAAACTTTTCTCGTGCTTGGTGTCCTGAAGTTGGATCAGATGTTTACCCACTATGGTGTGGTTTCCTCCCAACAGGGAGATGCTTCCTGTCTGTGGTTTTTTTGGGTTCACAGTTCCATTTGGAGTGGAGTGTAGAGCAAGCAGGTGAGTGATGGCTCCAAACTGATGACTGGGCACCTGCAAGAACCAGGGAACTTTTCCCAAGAACTTTTCTGTGTGTGTGTGAGTGGGGTGGGGGTGGGGTGGGGGTGGGGTGGGGGTGGGGTGGGGAGTTTGTTGGCTGAAAGCTGTAAACTTGGACCTGCTGATTTTCTAGCTAAAGGGTTTTATCCCAACAGGGAAACTCAGTTTCTGGTGCCCCAGGCCCACATTTCGGTCTGGGATGTTGCATCGGGCTCAAAGCATGTCTCTGAGGTGGCGGTTGAGTGCCCAACTCTGGGATGGCCATGGAGAGCACCCACTCTGAGCTGGTGGTTGACAACCTTGCTCTGGACTGTTTGCTAGGCAGATGTATGCCTGCTGGTCCTCAGGACATTTTCCAGGGATTGACTGGGTGACCTGAGTTCAATCCCAATTGATTCCCTGACCGTGGAATTTCCTTCCACTTGGGAATCACAGTTGCTGGTGTTTTAGGGCTCAGAGTTCAGGCTCCTGTTCACTGTGCTGAAACTGCTGTCATGCTCCTCAGACACAGTATCCCCCCTGGTGCTGCCATCTTGGATCCCTGACTTGCATCATTCATATTATTTCTTTTAAACTAAAATTTAACTTGATATTCTCCATTTTAACTAGTTATCTGTGAACCAGTTGAGAAATCTCTCAACAAATTCATGTTATTTATTTTTGTTTCTATTTTCTAATAATAAATAAAGGAACACATTAGCAAAAACGCTGTAGTGTTTGTATGTACTATGTCTCTGAAGCAATATTTCTGGACTCTGGTCTTCACCTTGTCTTTTACCAACTATGAGAAATTGGAGGATTCACTTACTTTGTTATTCCAAATTCTCATATTAAAAAAAAATCATAATATTTATCTCACTGAGAACTTGTGAACTAGGAATACATTAGTAAAAAAGATGTTATATATCAAATGCTTAAAACTCCTCATATACTTTTAAGTTTTAGAAAGAGAGAGATTGACTTTCCTTAGAGAACAAGAGAAAACAAACAAACAGAGCTTCACCCTGAGCACAAGAAATTTCTAGCCAAAAAAAGTCATCATCCAGTTATGAAAATTAACCATATCTCATAAGCAAGTAAGTTTGACTCTAGAAATTTGCCACAATTTTCCCACAAAGTAAGCCAGAATCAGAGTGCTCCTGCCCAGTGTGTGTTGGGGGATGGGTGTGTAAACTGTCAGGTTCTTACCCAAATGCATTTGAAAAATAGACTATTTCTTCACATCTGTGGAAATAATGAAAAGATGAGCAGTGGTGACACATTTCAGGAGTAAATCTGGGGAGAATTGTTTCATACAATTTCACAAATGGACCTGAGGGAAGGAGAATCTGTCTCTTCAGTAATTAAGGCTCCTGTCACTTGGGGGAATTTGATAGCTGCTCTCCCCTGGGAATGCCTCACTTTGGGGAATGTGAAGCTGTGCTTATTGAGGCCGTTTGCTCCATAGATTGTACGGGTGATTACAGCATTGACAGCCTTTCTTGTTATTGTAAGATATACACATGCCTTTCATTTATTCTCATACCCAGCCAAGTTGGATTTGTTCTGTGGATGTGGTGAGGTTTTAAATGTTTCAGAAGAAGGATTTCAGGCACTTTTTCAAAACATAAAATTGTGGAATGAAAACCATTGCTATTTTCATGTCCTCTGCATTCACTTATCAATCTTACACGTTAATGCTTTAGGATAGAGGACAATAAGAAGAGTCTGCCTGGTCAGTAAGGATAATTATTTACACTTGATGCAATGGTGTCTGATTGGAAATTGGAAGATGGGGTGAGAGTGATAAAATGAAAAAAAAAATCTGAGATTGACAAACTAAGAAAAATCAAAACCAAAACGTAGTCTGACCAGATGTCTGGAATAAGGTCAGATTGTTATTGTTGACACTAAGGATATGGTACAGAAATATCTAAAATTTGGGTTTTGCAAGGTGGCCAGGGTGTGTATGAGTAGGCAGGTTAAGCAAACTGCCAAACTCAAACACATTCCTCTTAAAATGAGGAAGGGTTAGAATTCCAACTAAAAATTATATATATTTTTTAATAGATTATATTAAAATATTATATTAAAATATTATATATATATATATATATATATATATATATATGTCTGCCCACCTCACCGTTGCCCTACCCAGGTGTAAGAAGTTTTATTTAGCCAATCAAGAGGCAAGGTAACACAAATATTATTTTGGGGTGCATGAGGGTTTTTTTGTTTTGTTTTGTTTTGTTTTTGTTTTTGTTTTTGTTTTTTCAGAACAGTAAGAATATCAGGGTTGGGGGGCAAGATAATTAACAAATAATGCAAAGCACCAGGCCATGCTGCTACAGAGATTGCTAATATTTCAACACTCAATAAGAGATATAGTTGTCGATGCAGCACTATTGTGTTGTTTTATTCTTTTTGTAATTAAATTTTTATTTTTTACTTTAATTACATTTTATTTGCTTTGTATCCCAGCTGTAGCCCCCTTTCTCATTCCCTTCCAATCTCACTCACCCTCCCTCATCTCCTCCCTGACCCTCTCCAAGTCCACTGATAGGGGAGGTCCTCCTCCCCTTCCATCTGACCCTAGCCTATCAGGTCTCATCAGGACTGGCTGCAATATCCTCCTTTATGGCCTGATAGGGCTGTATGATAGCAGGTTAGATGTACTGCTGTGATAATTATAGGGCTAATAATAAACATTATTAGACCATACCACTAAAATAATAGCAACAGATTTAATTGTTTCACTAGTTATCACAGTATTGTTTGATTTTCATGAAGTTACATACAGTGCATTGTGATTAATATATTTGGCATTCAAGTAAATGAGCATTCTTAGTAGTCATTGCATTTTAACTTTTAGCAGTCAGTAAAAATAGTTTTCCGGGCTTCAACTGATGCTAAAGAAGATTACTTATTAGAACAAATCACATGAATTGAAAAACAAAGAACACTAGTATTGAAGAAAAATTGTACTTTCATTTAACTCTACTTTCCCTCAATGTAAACATGGAGATTTTAGGAATGATTCTATTTTCTTTAACTTCTGCAAGATACATAGCTTTGTGACAGTTATAATTAAAAAAAAATTACACGTTCAAAAGAAATGTTACTTCTACAGACTCTAGAACATATAATTGGTTTCATAAAATGTTTAAATACTGTTAATATATTGATGTTAATGTAATATTAATATTATTATTAATGTAATATTAATATTAATATATTACATGTTTGTAATGGACAATACTTGGAAGGTATCCAATAGAATAATCACTAAGTTCTATGATAAATTAAATTGAATTTGTAAAATAAACTATTAGCCAAAGTGTCCCAAAGTGAGACTTGTACATTTTTTAATGGAGAAAATAAATATATAATACTATGTAAAGATACTATGTAAACTAGGATAACAATCCTAGGATGTGATCCCAGGAACATATCCAAAGTCTTAAACCTACAATATTTGAAGATGGACTTTAAGCATTAGCTAAAGGGTAATTAAAATTATAGTCATTTAAAAATTATTGTAATATGACTCAATAATGATTTCTTAGTATTCAAAACAGACTGGCGCAAAACACAAATTTAAAAATGCATTAGTTACTAAAACTTTTACTTGTATTGTTTAAATTGTTAACAGTTTGCATAGCCTCCTTATTTCTGTTTGAGTTAGTACTGTAATCTTTTTAAAGCTAATAGACTCACAGGTACAAGCTTAGGATCTTAACTTTTGCAAGACAGATGTTTTCCAACATTACCAACCTTTCATTGATGTTGATAGAGGTTTCAGTGCATTCAATCTTTGTAATTAAGGCTGATTATATGAACGGAAGGTGAATCAAGCATTTACTGAGGAAACCATAAAAGGAGCATTTTAGAGATGAAAATCTATGTGGTAGCTAAATTTAATTTTCATATGTGATATTATCTACCACCATCAGGCATTCTGCTTTCCCATTTCCAAATCACCTGTTGTTGGGTATACACCCTTGACCTTAACAGTAGAGACAGTGGCCACTTTCTAAAATAGCTAGCTCAGAATTAAATGGAAGTATGTGAACAAGACCATAGGACAATTGCAAGTAAGTTAATTTATAAGAAGATCAAAAGTATGAAAAAAAGTCAGTTAATTTATTACAAACATAAATCATGATCTATCACCACTTGACTTTCACCTTTATTTGGTGGCTTTATGCTATCTGCACTATGCTTCATTTCAGCAGCTCATTCAAAGGCCACATGACCTTTAAATATTTTCCAAAAATATTTTTGTGGCACCAAAATCTGAAACAAAAGAAATTAATGTACGTAACTAAAAACTGGTGAGGGAGAGGAAATTCTTCTGTCTCAAGGCTGAGCCCTGTAATTGGTTACCCAGCGTAAAGTGGTTATCCCTGAAATCATACACACAAGCCACACTGAATGGTCCCAAAAGATTGCATTTACACATTTATGCCTATATACGTAATAATAATAACCCAAGGTCGTCAGTTTGCAAGTCACTAAAAGAGGAATACAAAGTGTTGGAGGGAAGACAGGAAATGGGGAACATGGTATAATTACATTTCAATTAAAAAATTAAGTAAATTAACTGAATAGTATGTTTAAAAGCTGCCAAGGAACTAAAGAGAACAGCCTTGTAGCAAATGCTGATTCTCCACCAATCATAGCAGCTAAATTTCAAGTAATCACAGGCTGCCAACTCATTAATCCCTCTGATTCCCACACAAAGCAAATGCCAAGCTAGTTCCAATCAGCTGGTTCTGAAAGTCACATTCTTCTGTCTGTAATGTCTATTTGCCTTGCTGCACAAAGTCCTCTCTGAAGTAACTGTCTATTCCCCTGGTCTTACTGGTTCCTGAATCATTTATTCAAGTAAATTCATGAGAGTTTAATTACTGTGATTATTTTTCTTGACACAGGAGTTAAACATGAACTGATCCCCTAAACTTTAATTCCCTAAGAGTTAGCACGTTGCACAAGCAAGTTAGTTATAAAGTCTGGTCAGTTGTGAAGAATGTTTATATAATGAAAATCACCTCTCGTTAACACTATGATATTCATTTATCACAAGCATCAAGGGTATAAAATGTGGATCCTGAGCACTTTTAATGTAAAGGAACTAGTAGAAGCTTCCACTGGCTGGTTACAGAACATGCTACGATGCAGAGGATGAACTCTCGCTTTTGATATTCTTGCTTTCTTTTCAAAAGCTAGAATTACAGGCATACATCATCATGCTTGGTTTATGCAATACTGGTTATCAACACAGGGCTGGACCAAAGCTATGCAAACATTGTACCAAATGAGCTACATCCCTAGTCAAGCTTCATTTACATTTTTAATAAGTTCCCATATAGGCTCTACGATTAGAACAAATAAAACATGGGAAATTTGTACTCTTTACGTGATACTGATATGGTGGAGCAAATTACATGTATATTACAGTGTTTTCCTCAAGTACTTAGTGTTTTTTTTTTTCATGTTAAGTTTGAATTGGTCTGTACCTTGTATACAAATACATGAAATCCATCTTAAATTTCTCAAATATGTGACAGTTAGAATTGAAGAGGGAGGTCAGGTAAACAGCTCACTGGGTACAGTACTAACAATTAATGAGATTAGATTCCCAGAACCAGCATAAAACTGGGTAGGTTTGCCCGTGAAACGAGCACTGGGTCAGCAGGAACAGGTCAATCCCTGAAGATCTCTAGCCCTATGACCCAGCTGAAATGGTTTTCTCCAGGCTCACAAGGTGTTGTAGGTCAGAAAATAAGGAAGAGGGTGATATAGGAGGGACCTGCGCATGATCTGTGTGCTCTACGTGTGTATGAACAGGCAAGCACACAGGCATGCACATGCCCAAAGGCACAGTCAACGCACAAAAGCACACAGAACAAGTAAATAAGTTACATGTTTAACTTTTATTCTCCTAAGATTGTTTTTTATAAAAAAAACATTTGATATAATATCATAAAAATTTACTCTTAACGGCAGTCCAGTATCTCAGAATAATTTTAGATAATAGAAGAGATCTTAACTTCTATCAATTTTTTAAGAAACAGGCATAATAACTGCATTTCATCATTTTCTTGGATGTGTGATTTCAACAATAAACCTACTTTATGCACATTTTATCAAGTACAAAACAAGAAAAGATGCAGCAGTAACAACAGGGAATTGATATAATTTCTAATCACAGCTACTTTCAGATTGCCTTCATTGTAATTTAATCCACAGTTATTCTATATTAAATTATGTTTAATAATTTAAGCCAGAATATGGACCCCTTTTCAATAATAAAAATTTGAATGCTTAGGTACTTTACTGTTCTTTAGAAAAAAATGGCATCGTTTTATTTTCATAAATATAAAAATGTATTTTAATAAATGTTCTTAGTTTGAAAATAGCTACTGACTTAAAGGAGTGTATCTTTCTGCAGCTCATTTCTACATAAAATATTTGCACCTCTGATATTTTGCTATCAAAACTCCAAGTACATGACTGAAAAAATATTCCATTTTATTGAAAATAGATTCATTTCTCAAAATATCCCAGTGACAGTTTCCCCTCCATCTATTCAACCTCCTTCTTCCTCACCTCCTCTCCCATCTTGATCTACTTCCTCTCTGTCTTCTCACTAGAAAAGACCAGGCTTCTAATAGAAAACAAAAACCTAACAATTAAACAAAATAAAATAAGTTGGAAAAGACAAACCAACAGAAAGAAAAGCAACCCAACGAAAGGCACACGAAACAAAAACCATCTCATTCACACATTCAGGAGTCCCATAAAAAAAAAAAAAGTTAAACTTAAAGCCTTAATATATGTGGAGAGAATCTGATGCAGACACACACAGAACCGTGCTTGCTGTTTCAGGCTCTATGAGTTCTTTTATTATTATTATTTTTATTATTAGTTACATTTTATTAACTTTGTATCCCAGCTGTATCCCGCTCCCTCATTCCCTCCCAAACCCACCCTCCCTCCCTCATCTCCTCCCTGCCACTTTACAAGTCCACTGATGGGGGGGACCTCCTCCCCTTTCATCTGACCATGTTTTATCAGGTATCTTCAGGACTGGCTGCAAAGTCCTCCTCTGTGGCCTAGCAGGGCTGCTCCTCCCTTGGGGGTGGGGAGGTCAAAGAGCCCACCATTGAGTTCATGTCAGAAATAGTCCCTGTTCCCCTTACTAGGTAAACCAATTGGTTACTGAGCTACCACGGGCTACATCGAGCAGAGGTTCTAGGTTATCTCCATACAGCTTGAGATCAGGGACGGAGACACCTCCAGAAGCTCTGTTCTTGTACAGGATTGTTTTAGCAACTCTGGGTTTTTGTTTTTCCATACGAAATTGAGAACTGTTCTTTCAAATTCTGTACTTTATTGTCAAATCACCAGTATTTTCACAGGTTTCTAGCAGCAGCAGGTATGTAATAGTAAATATAGCACACATGTATGTTACATGGGTATTTGTGAAACATATTATAACCTTTTTAACATGTGTTATTTGAAAATAATGCAATAAGTCTGTTGTAATTCTGTTATTAGGCACATCAAATTCTCTATTTTATTTTCTGCTTATTAATTAAGTAAATATTTACAGTATTTCTTATCAGTTACGTAAAATATTTCATGTACCTTCATGTTTCTATTGGGGTTTGGTGTTTGTACCTGGAGATCAAAGCCAGAGTTTCTGCTTGCTAAGCAAACTTTGCACCATTGAGGTATCTTCTACACAATTTTATTGAAGTTCTGGAGTGCAAATTTAATGTAAAAACTTTAAGAAAATTCTAAGAGTTCTAAAAGTTTAAATTTGTTTTATTATTATCATTTGTTAGAATTTATTCAATTTGTATCCTGGTGTGTCCCTTTCCCTTGTATCTTCCTAATCCTACCCTCCCTCCTTCTTCTCCCTCTATGCCCCTCCCCTAGTCCTCTGATAGGTGGGCACTTCCTCCCCTTCCCTCTGATCATAACCTATAAGGTCTCATCATGACTGGATGCACTGTCTTCTTCTGCACCCTGGCAAGGCTGCACCCTACCAGGGGGAGGTGATCAGAAATCCTGTCACTGAGTTCATGCCAGAGAAAGCCCCTGCTCCCCTTATTAGGGAACCCACTTAGAGACATCTGAGTTGGGGTTTTAGTTCCTCTCCATTGTTCTTGGTTGGAGTATCAGAGTTCTAAATTTTAAGTACCAATTTATAGTGGTTTGAATGTGAGAATGTCTACTCAAAGGCTCAGATATTAGAATACTTGATCCCAGGTAATGGAACTCTTTGGAGAAGATTAGGAGGTGTGGCCTTCCTAGAGGAAATATTTCACTGGGAACTAGCTTTAAGGTTTCAAAAGCCCTGTGCCATTCAGAAAGCACTCTGTTTTCTGCTTAAGTTTAGAGATCTGAGATCTCTTTATAAATTTGGGAAAATTAGTAATATAATTTTATTGCCAATGATACTTACCTCTTCAGTTACATGTAAAATGAATAAAATTTATTTGTTTGATTATCAAAGTTAACTTTGGGTTGCATATTTATTTGACTTCCTCTTTTATAAACTGAGTAACTCAAATAAATGGTGGTCAGTACAATTTTACTCAAAACCTGCAGAAATTGAAACCAGAAATATCCTTCGTTACAAGCTTTGTTGGTGCTACCTACAATCAGTTTTTAAACACTGGGATATCAACTTCCCTTGCACAGTTTTTAAAAGAGTAGGATGGGCGCATTCAAAGGCCTCTGTGGTAGGATCCGGCCCTTCTCCCCATGCTTCCCTCCCTTCTGATGTCTATACTGTTTGCCCTTCTGAATGAGGATTAAGCATCTTCCGTAGGGTCCTCCTTCCTGCTTAGCTTCTTTAGGTGTCCAGATTTTAGTATGTTTATCCTAGATTATATGGCTGATATCCACTTATAAGTGAGTATATACCATGTGTGTCTTTCAGCTTTTGTTACCTCACTCAAAATGAGCTTTTCTAGTTCTCATCATTTGCCTGCAAATTTCGTGATTTCCTCATTTTTAATTGCTGAGTAGTATTCCATTGTGTAAATGCACCACAACTTTTGAATCCATGCCTCTATTGAGGGACATCTAGGTTGTTTCCAGATTCTGGCTATTACAAATAAAACTGCAATGAACATAGTTGTGTAAATGTCCACATTGAATGGTGGGGCAAATCAAAATGACCCTGAGACCTTATACCCATCAGAATGGCTAACATAAATAAATATATAACTTAAATTAAATAAATAAAAAACTCAAGTGACAAAACATGCTAGAGAAGATGTTTAATTAATAAAAATAAAAAAATATTAAGTGACAACACATGCTAGAGAAGATGTAGAGAAAGGGAAACATTCCTTCATTTCTGGTGGGAATGTAAATTTGTACAACCACTTTGGAAATCAACCTGGTGCTTTTTCAGACAATTAGGAATAGTGCTTCCTCAAGATCCAGCTGTATCACTCCTAAGCATATATCGAAAAGATGCTCAAGTACACAACAAGGACATTTGCTCAACCATGTTTGTAGCAGCTTTGTATGTAATATGCTTTGATTTCTAACCTTGGAAACTTTCTCTGAATATTTTAAATGATTTATCAGTTTTCAACATTTAATTATTCTACATCATCAAACATGGCTGCAAGAACATATTTAAAACTATATAATGTTCATTTTTGCAAATACAGGATCATAATCACATTTTTTCTTAAATCAAGTTTATTTTTTCTTTACTCTCGAATGTCATTTAAGTCCAAATTTTCCAGAATTTTTATTTCTGTAAAAATTTTCATTAATAAATGCATGTATAAGTCTTTTTAAACCTGTACATTATGATACAATAGGTAACTGTAAAACGTTAGTTTTATTTTTCTTCCTTATAATTTAAAAGAAAATTACTTGAAACAAAAAACATTGGAATTTACAGTTTTTCAGAATGAATCTTTTGCATATTGCAAAGAAAGTTTTAAATGTATAAATATAATTATAATTTAAGAGAGACTGTTACATTTGAGAAATGTGAAAAGAAGACTTGAGATGGAAGATAAAACATAAAAAGATTTAACAGTTAAAAAATTCAAGATTGTGTACTTGAGCCTCTTTTGGATATACGCCCAGGAGTGGTATGGCTGGATCTTGGGGAAGCACTATTCCTAGTTGTCTGAGAAAGCTCCAGATTGATTTCCAGAGTGGTTGTACAAGTTTACATTCCCACCAGCAGTGGAGAAGGGTTCCCCTTTCTCCACAACCTCTCCAGCATGTGTTGTCACTTGAGTTTTTCATCTTGGCCATTCTGATGGGTGTAAGATGAAATCTCAGGGTTGTTTTGATTTGCATTTCCCTAATGGCTAGTGAGGCTGAGCATTTCTTTAAGTGCTTCTCTGCCATTCAATATTCCTCTACAGAGAGTTCTCTGTTTAGCTCTGTTCCCCATTTTTTTAAGTGGATTACTTGGTTTGCTGCTTTTCAGCTTCTTTAGTTCTTTATATATACTGGATATGAGTCCTCTGTCAGATAAAGGGTTGGTGAAGATTCTTTCCCAATCTGTAGGTGGTCGCTTTGTTTTGATGACAGTGTCCTTTGCTTTGCAGAAGCTTTTCAGTTTCATGAGGTCCCATTTATTAATTGTTGCTCTTAGAGCCTGTGCTGTTGGTGTTCTGTTCAGGAAGTTTTCCCCTGTACCAATGAGTTCTAGGGTATTTCCCACTTTTTTTTCAAGCCGATTTAATGTGTCTGGTTTTATGTTGAGGTCTTTGATCCACTTGGACTTCAGTTTTGTGCAGAGTGATAAGTATGGATCTATTTTCATTGTTCTACATGTAGACATCCAGTTGGACCAGCACCATTTGTTGAAGATGCTATCTTTTTTCCATTGTATGGTTTTGGCATCTTTGTCAAAGATTAGGTGTCCTTAAGTGTGTGGGTTTATTTCTGGGTCCTCTGTTTGGTTCCACTGATCCACCATTCTGTTTCTATGCCAATACCATGCAGTTTTTAAAACTGTTGCTCTATAGTACAACTTAGGATCAGGGATGGAGATACCTCCAGAAGATCTTTTATTGTAGAGGATTGTTTTAGCAATTCTGGGTTTCTTGTTATTCCATATGAAGTTACATTTGCTCAAACATGTTTGTAGCAGCTTTATTTGTAAGAGCCAGAAGCTGGAAACAACCCAGATGCCCCTCAACTGAAGAATGGATGCAGAAATTGTGGTACATCTACACAATGGAATATTACTCAGCAATAAAAAATAAGGAAATCATGAAATTTGCAGGTAAATGGTGGGATCTGGAAAGGATCATCCTGAGTGAGTTGTCCCAGAAGCAAAAATACGCACATGGTATATATTCACACTTATAGACATACAACATAGGACAAACCCATTAAAACCTGTGCATCTAAAGAAACTAAGCAAGAGAGAGGACCCTAACTAAAATGTCCAATCCCCATCCGGAAAGGCAAAGAGGATGGACATCAGAAGAAGAAGAAAACAGGAAACAACCTAGGAAACTACCACAGAGGGCCTCTGAAAGCCTCTGCCCTACAGACTATCAAAGCAGATGCTGAGCCTGATGGGCAACTGTTGGGCAGAGTGAATGGAATTTTAGGTAAGAACTGGGAAATAGTAAGAGCTGGAGAGGACAGGGTCTCCACAAGGAGAGCAACAGAACAAGAAAATTTGAACACAGGGAACTTCCCAGAGACTCATACTCCAACCAAGGACTATTCATGGAGATAACCCAGAACCCCTGCACAGATGTAGCCCAGGGCAGTTCAGAGTCCAATTGGGTTACATAGTAATGTGAAGAGGGACTGCCTCTGACATAATCTGATTGGCCTGCTTTTTGATCACCTTTCTCTGGGGGGGAGCAGCCTTACCAGGCCATAGTAGAGGACAATGCAGCCACTCTTGATGTGAACTGATAGACTAAGATCAGAAAGGAGAGGAGAACCTCCCCTATCAGTGGACTTGGGGAGTGGCATGCATGCAGAGGGAGGAGCAGGGTGGGATTGGGAGGGGAGGAGGGAAGGGCTTATGGGGGGATGCAGAATGAATAAAATGTAATTGATGAAAAATTTAAAATAAATAATAAATAAATAAATAAATAAATAAATAAATGATTCAAGATTGTTACCTGCAGCTGAGACACAGATAGTGGAAATGAAACAATTGCTACAGCAATATTTTTTTTCTCAATGAACCCAAACAAGTTATCAAAGGAGCAACAGAGAAGTGAAATCAGAAGTGACAAATTGAAAATACTGGCTGCCATCCACCTACACATATCAGTGATTTCATTAAAAGCTAGTCAGCTAAATAAATGCCTTAAATAAAAGATAAAGACTGTTACTGAGAAAACAGGCAGGATCTATCTTCTTTCTATATGAGATACATTTTATACTGGACTGCTCAGATGAACTTCAAGGATATGAAAGAAACCATGCAAAAAATAAGATTTAAAAATGCATAACTGGATCTGTTGCTCTCCTTGAGGAGCTCCTGCTCTCTCCAGGTCTTACTGTATCCCTCTTCTTTCATAAGATTCCCAGCACTCTGCCCAAAATTTGACTGAGTCTAAGCATCTGCCTCGATACACTGTGATACCCTGCAGGGTAGAGCCTTTCAGAGGCCCTCTGTGGCAGGCTCTTATCCTGTTCTCTGTTTTCTCTCTCTTCCAATGTCTATCCTCTTGCCTTTCTGAATGAGGATTGAGCATCTTAGCCAGAGTCTTCCTTCCTGATTATTTTCCTTAAGTGTACATATTTTAGTGTGTTTATCCTATATTATATGTCTAATATATCCACTTAAGAGTGAGTATATACCCTGTGTGTCTAAACTGCTTCTGAGATACCTCACTCAGGATGATCTTTTTCAGTTCCCACCATTTAACTGCAAATTTCATTGTTTTTTATTGCTGAGTAATATTCCATTGTGTAGATGTACCACAATTTCTATATCCATTCTTCAACTGAGGCATGGGCGCAGGGATCTTTTTCTGAAACTGATACTCCAGCCAAGGACCCCTGATGGAGATGGGCAGGAACCCCTGTATAGAGGTAGCCTATGACAGTTCAGTGTCCAAGTGTCATCCATAGTAATGGGAACAGGCACTGTCTCTGACATGAACTGATTGGGCTGATCTTTGATCACCTCCCCCTAAGTGGGAAGCAACATTACCAGGCCACAGAAGACAATGCAGCCACTCCTGATGAGATCTGATAGACGAGGATCAGAGGGAAGGGGAGGAGGACCTCCCTTACCAATGGACTGGGAGAGAGACATGGGTGGGGAAAAGGGAGGGTGGGATTGGGAGGGAAGGAGGGAGGGTCGTACAGGGATACAAAGTGAATAAAGTGTAATTAATAAAGTAATTAAATAAAAATGCATAACTGACATGAATATATTAATAAAAGACAAAGTAGATTACATGACTAAAATATTAAAAGAGAAAAAATGAAACATTACATAATTATCCAAGGAACAATTTGTCAAGAAGTTAAGAAAATTCTAAATACATCTTTACCTGATGAAAGGTAATTGAAATTCACAAAGTTGTCAGTAATAATGAGAAAAAATTACATAAATCCTATGAGGTAGTTGGATATTTTAACATCTTGCCTTAATAATCAGCAGGCCTAGTCATTGAAAAGAAATGAGTATATAAAATAACTAAACAACACCCCCAACAGGCTAATGGGCATTCACAAGGAATTACTTTCATAATCCCAGAGTAGCCATGCCTCTCAACTTCCATCCTGAGTGATTTTCCAGCATGTGTTGTCATTTGAGTTTTTGATTTTAGCCATTTTGATGGGTGTAAGGTGAAATCTCAGGGTCGTTTTGATTTACATCTCCCTGATAGCTAAGGATGTTGAGCATCTCTTTAAGTGTTTCTCTGCCATTCTATATTCCACTACAGAGAATTCTCTGTTTAGCACTATACCCAAGTTTTTAATTGGATTACTTGATTTGTTGCTGTTTAACTTCTTGAGTTCTTTATATATTCTGGATATTAGCCCTCTGTCAGATATAGGGTAGGTGAAGATCCTTCCCAGTCTGTAGTCTGTTATTTTGTTCTTTTGACGGTGTCCTTTGCTTTACAGAAGCTTTTCAGTTTCATGAGGTCCCATTTATTGATTGCTGACCCTAGAGCCTATGCTGCCATTGTTCTGCCATTCAGTTGTCAGGCAGTTGTCTTCTGTGCCAATGAGTTAAAGGCTCTTCCCTACTTTTTCTTCTAACAGATTTAGAGTGCCTAGTTTTATGTTGAGGTCTTTGATCTACTAAGTGACCACAAAGAAATGGAAAGGAAGAGGGAAAAAATAGTTGAAAATGAACACTTTGGTGATCTCAGGAAGCCATCATCATTCCACACATTTGGATACTGAAAATGTCAGGAAACAAAAACAACACCAAACAGCAGATTCTCTGTTACTAGATTTGCAGGTTGTTTGAGCCCCAAAGAGGCAATGGGAACCAAACTTAGGTCTTTTGAAAAAAGGAGTAATTTTTCTTAATCACTAGGCATTCTAGACAGTGCTACACTTTAATCCTTAAGTTAGTAAGCAGCTATACACACACACACACACACACACACACACACACATATCTTTGTAATTGTGCCAGCAGCAAAATACTTTACTCACTCATGAATAGTGACTGTTCAAGAAATATATAACATTCTGTTATAGCATGTCTTTATTACAACACTATATCCTTAATCCATCCTAAATTGTTTGTATATAAATTATACTCCATTATGTCATATACACTTTCACATACACACACACTAGCATTCAATATGTGGGTCTATAATCTATGATAAAATTTTCATGACAGCCATTTAATAAAATTTAGGTAATCTACAGTTTATCTATAACATAGAGTGACCTGTGTCTTATATACATTTACCTAGAATGCTCCAAAGGCAAAGACCACTATCAAATATCAGGTGAGGAAGTAAAACCATCCATAGAACATCTAATAATATGTGTGAACATTTAAAACCCACAATTTCTACATTTTAGTTAGTAAAATTTACTTCAGAACACAAAGTTTCTTAGTCTCTGTGATCACCGATATATATTTACAGTCATGAAAATTATGAGACAGTAGTATCACATGTAATATTTGATTTACAGTCTGATAGTACATTTTGGGATGTGGTAGGAGCCATAAGGAAGGTGGATTTTTTCAGAGGACAGGGAAGATGTGTCTTCCATGGAATTTGAAGTTTTCTCATTCTTCTGTGGAAGGCAGTTTGGTTTGCAAAAATTAAGCAATTTTAGTTTTCCTAAAGCATTTTATAAAAATATTTTCTATTGCATTGAAATGGAAAATTCTGTCTTTCTTATTTATTTTCCCAACAAAGTTAGTATACCAAAAGATGGATTTCTACTGTAGTCTGTGCTTTGAGATTTAGCACACTGCACAAATTTAACTATTCCCTCCAAAGAGTGGTGAGCTATTGACAACCATTTTCACATTGCAAATATTTATTTTCTTACGATTGTTTCAGTAAATTGGTCTCACACAAGAAATCTTTTCTGTTAAACACAGCATTATCATTTTAGTTACCTCAACAGATTTTAAACACTTAGTGTAAGGACCATATTTCAAGACGTTTTAGCATCTAGTTTGTGTAATAGTTCCAGTTTAGTGGACAGTGAGTGAAAATTGATTATTTCCTTCTTCTGTCAGAGATAGCACAGTGGGCTTCTCAATGTAAGTGCCAATTCATATAGTGATTAAGCACTGTGTTTATCCATATTCCTATGTCATATATGGTTCTAATGTGGATCGTGTAAAAGTCATCTCCAACGGACTTTGAGCTATGCAACTTTTTCACCATAAGTTACTTTAAATGCTATGCTTCTTTTCATTCCTTACTATTTCATATTTCTCATTTTGTCTGTGGGGTTTTTTTTGGGGGGGCAGCAATGGGGTTATTTAACTGAGGTGTTCAAATAATCAAATAATAGTCCATTGCTATGTAGCTCAACAAAACTTTTTCTAGCAGGTCTAGGAACTAAAAAGACGCTAGTTATATGTATGTGTCCACAAATTCCACAAAGTCAATTACTGCACGTTACACGACCACACACTGCTTTCTGTTTCCACGACCTCTCATTGAAGGAAGAAAATACATGAGATAAAAAATCACTCTTGACTCTAAATTTTATTTACAGAATTTGAAGTCTTCAGAGGGCCTCTGGAAAGTTGAGGACATTTCTTAAATTAAATCCATCCAAAATTAAATATGAAATATGATAATTGCTATTAAATGGAATTATTACAGAAATGATTAGGGATAATTTCTGTAACAGCATTGCCCATATCCTAACAATATAATCCCAAATATAATATTCTATTTTATTTCTTCAGTGTTCATAGTTGAAATATTACTTGATATTTAGCACCATCTTTTCTGAGTAAGGAACCGAATTCTTTAAAATCATACATGTTATCAACAGTTCTTTTACGTCTAAGAAACTTTACATTTCTTAATAATGGAAAGATAGGATCTATACTTTTTCAAATTCCTTCTTTCCTTTTCTTACATCATGAGGCAATTTTTTTTATTCCCATGGTAGAGCAGAGTTCACCTGGCATTTTATGCATAGCATAAGAAAACAGACATTCTCCACAACTTCTCCAGCATGTGTTATCACTTGAGTTTTTGATCTTAGTCATTCTGATGGGTGTAAGGTGAAATCTTAGGGTCATTTTGATTTGCATTTCCTTGAAGACTAAGGACTCTGAACATTTCTTTAAGTGTTCCTCTGCCATTTGATATACATCAACTGAGAATTCTCTGTTTAGCTCTGTACTCCATTTTTTTAATTGGATTACTTGATTTGTTTAATTTCATTTTTTATTCTTTTTATTTATTAATTACACTTTATTCCCTTTGTATCCCCCCAAAAACCCTTCCCTTCTCCCCTCCTGATCCCATCCTCCCTCCCCTTTCTTCACGCATGCCCCTCCCCAAGTCCACTGATAGTGGAGGTCCTCCTCTCCTTCCTTCTGATCTTAGTCTATCGGATCACATCAGGAGTGGCTGCATTGTCATCTTCTATGGCCTGGAAGGCTGCTACCCACTCAAGGGGAGGTGATCAAAGAGCCAGCCAATTAGATTATGTCCCTCCTCACATTACTATGGAACTCATTTGGACACTAAACTGCCATGGACAACATCTGTGCAGGGGTTCTAGGTTATCTCCATGCCTGGTACTTGGTTGGAGTATTAGTCTCTGGGAACACCCCTGTGTTCATATTTTCTGGTTCTATTGCTCTCCTTCTGGGTTTCCTGTCCTCTCCAAATCTTACTATTTCCAACTTCTTGCATCAGATTTCATGCACTCTGCCCAACAGTTGGCCATAAGTCTCAGCATCTGCTTTGATAGTCTGCAGGGCAGAGGCTTTCAGAGGCCCTCTGTTGCAGGTTCCTAAGTTGTTTCCTGTTTTTTTATTCTTCTGATGTCCATTCTCTTTGCCTTTTGGGATGGGAACTGAGAGTTTTAGTCAGGGTCCTCTCTCTTGATTAGTTTCTTTAGATGTACAGATTTCAGAAGGTTTACCCTATATTACAATTCTACATGACTGAATATATACCATGTATGTCTTTTGTTTCTAGGACAGCTCACTCAGGATGATCCTTTCCATGTCCCACCATTTACCTGCAAATTTCATGGTTTCCTCATTTTTCATTGCAGAGTAATATTCCATTGTGTAGATGTACCACAATTTCTGCATTCATTCTTCAGTTGAGGGGCATCTGGGCTGTTTCCAGCTTCTGGATATTACAAATAAAGCTGCTACAAACATGACTGAGCAAATGTCCTTATTGTGTATTTGAGCCCCTTTTGGATATATGCCTAAGAGTGGTATGGATCTTGAAGAAGGGCTAATCCTAGTTGTCTGAGAAAGTACCAGATTGATTTCCAGAGTGGTTCTACAAGTTTAGATTCCCACCAGCTTTGGAGGAAGGTTCCCCTTTCTCCACAACCTCTCCAGCATGTGGTGTCACTTGAGTTTTTAATCTTGGCCATTCTGATGGGTGTAAGGTGAAATCTCAGGGTGGTTTTGATTTGAATTTCCCTAATGGCTAATGAGGTTGAACATTTCTTTAAGTGTTTCTCTGCCATTCGATATTCCTCTACAGAGAGTTCTCTGTTTAACTCTGTTCCCCATTTTTTAATTGGATTACTTGGTTTGCTGCTTTTTAGTTTCTTTAGTCCTTTATATATACTGGATATTAGCCCTCTGTCAGATATAGGATTGGTGAAGATTCTTTCCCATTTTGTAGGCAGTCATTTTGTTTTGATGATGCTGTCCTTTGCATTACAGAAGCTTTTTGGTTTCATGAGGTCCCATCTATTGATTGTTGCTCTTAGAGCCTGTGCTGTTGGTGTTCTGTTCAGGACGTTGTCTCCCATGCCAATGAATTCAAGGGTATTCCCCACTTTTTCTTCTAACCGACTTAATGTGTTGTTTATGTTGAGGTCTTTGATCCACTTGGACTTCAGTTTTGTGCAGGGTGAAAAGTATGCATCTATTTGCATTTTTTTCTACATTTAGAGATCCAGTTAGACCAGCACTGTTTGTTGAAGATGCTATCCTTTTTTCCATTGTTTGGTTTTGGCATCTTTGTCAAAAATCAGGTGTCCATAAGTGTGTGGATTTATGTCAGGGTCTTCTATCTGATTCCATTGATCCACCATTCTATTTCAATATCAGCACCATGCAGTTTTTATAACTGTTAGTCTAGAGTACAGCTTGAGATCAGGGATGGAGATACCTCCAGAAGATCTTTATTGTAGAGGATTGTTTTAGCAATTCTGGGTTTCTTGTTATTCCATATGAAGTTGAGAATTTTTCTTTCAAGGTCTGTAAAGAATTGTGTTGGTAATTTGATGGGAATTGCACTGAATCTGTAGATTGCTTTAGGTAAGATGGCCATTTTTACTCTGTTAATCCTGCCAAGCCATGAGCAAGGGACATCTTTCCTTTTGATATCTTCTTCTAATTCTTTCTTCAGAGACTGGAAAATTTTTTCATACAAGTCTTTGACTTGCTTGGTTAGGTTTACACCAAGGTACTTTATGTCATTTGTGGGTATTATAAAGGGTATTATTTCCCTAATTTCTTTCTCAGCCCTTTTGTCCTTTGTATACAGGAGGGCTACTGATTTTTTTGAGTTAATTTTGTATCTGGCCACTTTGCTGAAGGTGTTTATCAGCTGTAGGAGTTCCCTGGTAGAAATTTTTGGGTCACTCACATATACTATCATATCATCTCCAAATAGTGAAAATTTGACTTCTTCCTTTCTAATTTATTTCCCTTGATCTACTTCAAATGTCTTATTGCTCTAGCAAGGACTTCCAGCACTATGTTGAAGAGATATGGAGAGAGTGGGCAGCCTTTTCTTGTCCCTGATTTCAGTGGGATTGCTTTAAGTTTCTCTCCATTCAGTTTGATGTTGGCTATAGGTTTGCTGTATATTGCCATTACTATATTTAGATATGTGCCTTGTATCCCTGATCTCTCCAATACTTTAAACATGAATGGATGTTGGATTTTGTCAAATGCTTTTTCAGCATCTAGGGAGATTATCATGTGGTTTTTTTTTCTTTCATTTTATTAATATGGTGGATCACCTTGATGGATTTCTGTATATTGAACCACCCCTGCATACCTGGGATGAAGCCTACTTGGTCATAGTGGATGATATCTTTGATGTGTTCTCCTATTCAGTTTGCAAGTATTTTGTTGAGTATTTTTGCATCAATGTTCATAAGTGAGATTGGCCTGAAAATCTCTTTCCTTGTTGGGTCTTTGTGAGGTTTAGGTACCAAGATGACTGTGGCTTCATAGAATGAGTTTGGTAGTGTTCCTTCTGTTTCAATTTTGTGGAATAGTTTGAAGAGAGCTGGAGTTAGCTCTTCTTTGAAGGTCTGGTGGAATTCTGCGCTGAAACCATCTGGTCCTGGCCTTTTTTTGGATGGGAGACTTTCGATGACTGCTTCCATTTCCTTGGCAGATATAGGACTTTTTAATTGATTTACATGGTCCTGATTTAGCTTTGGTAAGTGGAATTGATCAAGAAAATTGTCCATTTCATTTAGATTTTCAAATTTTGTGTCATATACACTTTTTAAGTAAGTCCTAATGATTGTTTGGATTTCTTCAGTGTCTGTAGTTATGTCCCCCTTTTCATTTCTGATTTTGTTGATTTGGATGGTATCTCTCTGCCTTTTAGTTAGCTTGGTTAAGGGTTTATCTATCTTTTTGATTTTTCAAAGAACCAGCTATTGGTTTCATTGATTCCTTGAATTGTTTTATTTGTTTCAAATTGATTGATTTCAGCCCTGAGTTTGATTATTTCCAGCTGTCTACTCCTCTTTCGTGTGTCTGCTTCTGTTGAGGCTTGCTTTGTGACCAACTATATAGTCTATTTTGGAGAAGGTTCCATGAGGTGCTGAGAAGAAGGTAAATTCTTTTAAGTTTTGGTGAAATGTTCTGTAGATGTCTGTTAGGTCCATTTGATTCATGACCTTTGTTAGAGACATTGTTTCTTTGTTTAATTTCTGTTTTGTTGACCTCTCCTTTGTTGAGAGTGGGGTGTTGAAGTCTCCCACTATTAGTGTGTGGGGATCTATTTGTGGTTTAAGTTTTATCAATGTTTCTGTTACAAATGTTTGTGCCCTTGTATTTGGAGTATAGATGTTCAGGATTGTGATATCTTCCTGGTGGAATTTTCCCTTGATGAGTATGAAGTGTCCTTCCTTATCTCTTTTTATTAATGTTGGTTGAAAATCTATTTTATCAGATATTAGAATGGCTACTCCTGCTTTTTTCTTGGGTCCATTTGCTTGGAAAGCCATCTTCCATCCCTTTCACCTCAAGTAATATCTATCTTTGTGATTTAGATGTGTTTCTTGTATGCAACAGATTGCTGGGTTTTGTTTATGCATCCATTCTGTTAGTCTGTGTCTTTTTATTGGAGAATTGAGTCCATTGATGTTGCGAGAGATTAATGACCAGTGGCTGTTAGATCCTTTGATTTTGATGTTGGCTGTGGTCATAAGGTTGTGTGCTTGGATGCTTTTTGTTTTATTGTAGTGAGTTTAATTATTTCCTGTGTTTTCTTGAAAGTAGTTAGTTTTCTTGGGTTGTATTTTACCTTCTAGTGTCTTCTGTAATGCTGGATTTGTGTGTAGGTATTGTTGAAATTTGTTTTTGTCATTGGATATCTTGTTTTTTCCATCTATGAGGACTTAGAGTTTTGAGGGGTTTAGTAGCCTGGGCTGATATCTGTGTTTTCTTGGGGTCTGCATGATATCCGTCAAGGCCCTTCTGGCATTCATAGTCTATGTTGAAAAGTCAGGTGTTATTCTAATGGGTTTTCCATTATATGTTACTTGGCCTTTTTCCCTTGCAGCTTTTAGTACTTTTTTTCTTCTGTATATTAACTCTTTTGATTATTATGTGGCAGAAGGATTTTCTTTTCTGGTCTAATTTATTGGGTGTTCTGTAGGACTCTTTTATTCTTATTTGCCTCTCCTTTAACCTGGGGAAATTTTCTTCAATGATTTTGTTGAAAATATTTTCTGGGCCTTGGAGCAGGGAATCTTCTTTTTCCTCTATTCCTTTTATTCTTCGGTTTTGTCTTTTCATGTTGTCTTGAATTTCTTGGAGGTCTGTGTCAGGAATTATTCAGATTTAACATTTTCTCTGACAGATACTTCTATTTCTTCCATTGTATCTTCCACACCTGAGATTCTTTCTTCCATCTCTTGTAGTCTATTGATTATGTTAACCTCTGAAGTTCTTTCTCTTCACAATTTCCTCCATTTGTGTATTCTTTTCTTTTTCCAATTATATCTTCAGATCTTGAGCTATTTTGTTGATTTCCTTCTCCTGTCTGACTATATTTTCCTGCTTTTCCATCACTTCCTTTAGCGGTTTGTTTGAACAATCCTCTGTTTCTTTTATTTCATTCAGTGATTTAAGCATTTCCTCTCTAAAAGCCACTAACTGTTTGGCTGCAACTTCCTGTATTTCTTATGGATGGCCAAATCTGTTTGTTTTTATCTTCCTCTATTTCTTTACAGATGGCCATAATCTGTTTGAGTTTTTCTTCCTCTAGGTCTTTATGTATTTTATTTGTTTCCTCTGTGATCCTCTTCATGAGCACAGATGTTAGGTCAACTTCTTGGTTTTCAATTATGCTGGGGTTTTTAGGGCTACTTGCCCCTGAGTAACTCAGTTCTGGAGATACCATATTGCTCTGTCTTTTGTTGGTTGAGCTTTTACACTGGCCTCTACCCATTAGGCTGTCTTAGGTGTTTGGAGTTAGATTCTGGTGGATCCTGGAATCCTGTGGTATAGAGAATCCCCTTGGCAGAAAGATGTTTTTCCTAAAGGAAGCCTTCTCAGCTTTTTGGGTATAGTCACTGGATGGCCGGTGTTTTTTAGGAGTTGCTGCTGCTCACCTCAGGCATAGAGACCTGAGTGGTATCTGTGGTCCTTAAATTTGTTAACTATATATGATTCATAAATATTAATTCATCAATAAAGATAAGCATCCTGGTTATAATGTGACAGCAAAATGTCACTTAATGATATGAAGTAGGGAGTATCACAGCTGAATGCATGCAACTGCTGTTATACAGGTCCAGATCTGTATTCATGACCAACATTGAGCAAATTAGTGGGAAATTGGATTATCTCAGTAGAAAAACCCTGTTAGAACTCTAGTAATTAGTGATAGAATTGTTTTGTATGTTCTGTTATATACCTATGAATACACTTACTCATGAAAATGCTATTGTACTAAGTCATGAGTTGGTATGTATAACAAATAAAAACAGGAATAAAGCTTGCAGTTCTAAATAAATATTCTATAAAAGCAAAAAAAAGTGGTTGAGATGCCTTATTTCACATAAAATTCCAGTAAAGTATAAAACCAAAAGATCAGACAATAAGAAGGAGTTTAGGAGATTAAAGGAGATGGGGCATGGTCATCCCAGATAAATGGAAAGTGAATTTACCTTAGAAATGTGGGGTTACATAAGGTTTGCATATTTGAATTTCATGCTCATACATTTAAGGTGAACTCTAAAATAAAGAGTTTGATTTGTTTTCAACTTCTCAGAAAAAAAAGAGGGTTCAAGAGGGTTCTCTTCTCACCTGGAGAAGTCCTGGAGACAGCTGCCCTGCTTCTGGGTTTCTTGCTGTGAATTTAGTTTTCTGCTGCTGTAACCTGTGTGTCCCGTGGTTTGGTCAGTTTTGTTAGGGATAACTGGTTGCCCCTTGGAGCAGTATCTGGGGTTTGATCTTGGGGATTCCGTGCTTTTTTGGCAAATGTCTGTGCCTGCGGCTGGAGCCCAGTTCAGTGATGGTGGCTTGTACCAGCTGAACTACGAAACTTTTTCCAGGGAAAGAGTGGGTGAACCAAGTCAGTATCATTTCCTTCCTTCCCTGTGGATTTTTCTCTGACAGGGACTCCCAGTCTCTGTTGCCCTAGAGCACACAACTCAGTCTGTGCGGGATAGCTGGGCACAGTAACTGTCTGTGCCTGCGGCTGGATCCCAGTTCAGTGATGGCCACTTGTACCCACTGGTCTGTGAGACTTTTTCCAAGGAAAGACTGGGTGATCCAAGTCCTTACCTTTTCCTGCCTTCTCTGTGGGGTTTTCTTGTGACTGGGACTCCCAGTCTCTGGTGTTTCTTGTGCTCACTGATCAGCCTAGGAAGGTGATCAGGACATGCAGGTGTGTGGCTCTAGTCTGGTGACCTAGTGCCTGTGTGACCCGGGATCTCTTCCGGGTTCTGGCTGGGGGACCTGAGAATGGATTGACTGAGTCCCATGCTGTGGGGGTTTCCTCTCACCTGGGAAACACAATCGCTGTTATTTTAAGGTCCAGAGTTCAGTCTCTTGGTCACTGTACAGAAAATGTTGTCCTGCTCCTCAGAGGCAGTGTTCTCCTGGCACAGCCATCTTCTTCCCTTGCTGTTTAACTTCTTGAGTTCTTTATATATACTGTATATTAGTCCTCTGTCAGATTTATGGTTGGTGAAGATCCTTTTCCAATCTGTAGGCAGTTGTTTTGTACTGACAACATGTCCTTTGCCAGAAAGGCAAAGAGCATGGACATCAGAAGAAGGAGAAAGGAGGGAACAAATCAGGAGCCTGCCATAGAGGACCACTGAAAGGCTCTGCCCTGCAGACTATCAAAGCAGATGCTAAGACTTATGGCCAACCTTTGGGCAGAGTGCAGGGAATCTTATGAAAGATCTCCAGTAAGATCTGGAGAGGACAGGAACTCCACAAGGAAAGCAACAGAACCAAAAATTCTGAGCACAGGAGTCTTTCCTGAGACTGATACTCCCACCAAGGACCATGGAGATAACCTAGAACCCCTGCACAGATGTAGCCCATGTCAGTTTAGTATCCAAGTGTGTTTAATAGTAATAGGAACAGGGACTCTCTCTGACATGAATTGATTGGTCTGTTCTTTAATTACCTCCCCCTGAGGGGGGAGCAGCCTTACCAGGTCACAGAGGAAGATAATGCAGCCACTCCTGATGAGAACTAACAGACTAGGATCAGAAGGAAGGAAAAGAAGACCTCCTCTATCAGTGGACTTGGGGAGGGGCATGCATGCAATTGGGGGAGGAAGGGAGGGATTGGGACAGAAGAAGAGAAGGAAGCACAGGGGGGATACAAAGTGAATAAAGTGTAATTAATAAAGAATTAAAAAAGAAAACAAACATTTACACAACACTAGTTCACGAATAGATTCCTCATTTCTGGATGGTAGATGAACTCTTAGGGTTTTTATATGGAAAGTAAGACCCAAATGGAAAAAAAAAATACCAATAGCATTGGTGCACGTGGTAAACTATGTCTCAAGAAGAGCTTCTAAAGGAAATAATAGCTGAATCTGCAGTGTGGAAATTTTCTCTTTTCTGAAATCTTCATTACAGAAGGTAGTTGGACTGTAATCTGACTGATACCAATATCGTCATTACTGTTCTGAAAATCAGGTGGATTCCAGATTATCTAAATCTGTATTGTTGAGCTAAAATTATTACAGTGTTTTCAAAGAAACACTAAAAAATGATTGCAGGTTTTAAAGGCATAATTCTAAAGAGTACATATCAATCTAGAGATAATTTTTATGTTATTTAATATTAGACATAAATACATCTCCAGTGATGAACGCACAGACACTTTATAATTTTTTTGTATAAAGTTATCTTCTCCTCTGCAAAATCCAGTTTTTTTCAACTTTTCCTTTCCTCCAGCTATCATCTTTTCCTATGTAGTTACAAAATGTATCTTTTATATCAGTTCAAGTATTAATTCAAGTACGTTTTATTTTTTTCTTGGCTTATAGGAATTTATATTACCTACACACTTGGTAGGACATACGGAATAGGCAGTTTTCCCAAACATGTATAGAAACTACTGTACCTTCTTCAGAGATCCTGTGTGGGGTACCAACTCCTCTCATCCAGTTCGCTTGGTCCAATTCAATTCAAGCACGGTTTGAATAAACTATAGGCTCTATTTCTGCATTAGGTCTATTCCTTATATCTTCAGAAGTCAGATAGGAATGAAACAGAAACATAGTGAAATGGTTTAAATCTATATATTTAATCAAAGGTTTAAATCGATTTATTAATGAGTTTATTTGTCCATGCATGATGGTCAAATATTTGAGAAATCAAAGAGATACAATATAAACATGGAAAAATAGACATCTCTTTACTTTACCTCCATCATGTTTGGAAAAATAAGATTGTCATATGACACAGAACTTTAGAATTTTATACCACATTGCAATCAAATATATTGGAAAGAACAAACTATTGTTGATCGAACAAATGTGTATGTTTAGATTTCTGAGAAATTATTGTTAAAATAATGGTGACTTCTAATTATTTTGTGTGATAAACATTTATTTTTATATTTAGTTATGCTTATTTATTTATTTTATATGATTCTCTCACAGAGGTCAGATTACAACTATACACAAAAACAATCAGATATATTACACAAATTATTTCATTCTAAAAGGAAGACACAGTCCAAACGTGTAGTGAAAACTAAGGAAGACTGGGTGAAATTTCTATTTCCTTTATTCATGCTGTTTCAGTAATAGTTGATGGTAGCTTCACACAGTCTCCCAAACTTTCTTCAGTCTTCACAATCTTCAATAGCTTAGCAGCTTAGAGACTGTTCATACACGCCTGTTGTAACCATATCTCAAGGACAGCTTTGATAATTGTGGATTAGTGGCCATAGAAAAATATTAACAGTGTCCTGATCAACTGTCAAGAACTGAGATAAATATTGCAAAGGAAATACAAATTCCTTTTAGAGATAATTTTTCAAATTAAGTTTCTAAAAGAAAATAAAGACTCAAAAGTTGACACACACTATAAAATATTACAAGTAAATATTTTATTTTTTGAGCTATGAAAAATTTTTAATTTTAATTTTTAATATTAATTGCAGTTTATTCACTTTTATCCTAGCTGTAGCCCCCTCTCTCCTCCCCTCCCAATCCTACCCTCATCTCCTCCTATGCCCCTTCCAAGTCTACTGATAGGGAGGTCCTTCTCACCTTCCACCTGACCCTAGCTTATCCAGTCTCATCTGAAATGACTGCATTGTCCCCTGTGGCCTGGCAAGGTTGCTCCCCCATCCAGGGGAGACGGTCAAAGAGCCAGCCACTGAGATCATTTCAGAGACAGTCCCCATAGGCATGATGTGTTGTTTCTGTTTTTTATTTTATTTTATTTTATTTTCTATCCTAATATTATTCAGTTTTCTCGTTTTAGTGTTGTTTATTGAATATACTGTATACATCAATTTCCACTAACATATATAGAAAAATCTAAGTTCAGTTTAATATTTGCCAAGTACCAATCCCTGTGTTGACACAGAAAACAATGACATGTGTTCAGGCCTTTAAGAGAACACAGTATAATTTCATGGATGCTTGGAGGATACTCAGTTTATAATGTCACCTAAAAATATTTTGCTTCTGCCCATAGCTTGTTAAACTCATCAGGACTTCTTGGATCTTCTTCCTCCATGACTTAGCAAGGCTGCATCATCAGGGATGAGTGATCAGAGAACAGTCAACTGAGTTCATGATAGAGGGAGCCCAATAGTGAAGAACCCTCTCTCCTTTTAGTGGACTAAGGGAAGGGATGAAGGGAAGAGGGAAGAAATGTGGGACTGGGAGAATTGAGGGAGGGAACTTCAATCAGGATATATAATAGATAAACAGTAAAGGGAAAAAAAAGGAGGACTCTGGGTAAGATGATCAATCCTCATTTGGAAAGACAAATGGGATGGACATTGGAAGAAGAAGAAAACAGGAAACAAGACAGAAACCTACTACAGAGGGCCACTGAAAGAATCTACCCAGCAGGGTATCAAAGCAGATAGTGAGACTCATAAATAAACTTTGGGTAGAGTGCAGGGAATCTTATGAAAGAGGGGGGCAATAGAAAGACCTGGAGAGGTCAGGAGCTCCACAAGGAGAGCCAGAACCAAATTATCTGGGCACAGGCATCTTTTCTGAGATTGGTACTCCAACCAAGGACCATTCATGGGGGTAACCTATAACCCCTGTACAGATGTAGCCCATGGTAGTTCAGTATCCAAGTGGGTTACCCAGTAATGGAAACAGGGACTTTTTCTGACATGAAATCAGTGGCCTGGTCTTTGATCACTTTTCCTGTTGAGGGAAAAGCAGCCTTGCCAGGCTGCAAAGAAGGATAATGAAGCCATTCCTGATGAAACCTTATAGGCTAGGGTCAGATGGAAGGGGAGGAGGACCTCTCCAATCCCTGGACTTGGAGATGGACATGGGAGGAGATGAGGGGGAAAAGGTGGGATTGGGAGGGATTGAGGAGGGAGCTACAGCTGGGATACAAAGTGAATAAGCTGTAATTAACATAATAATTAAATTTTTAATTAAAAATTTGTTTTCCTTTATAAAACACTAGTTAACTCTAGACTATACTGTCTACTTGTATATAACTTTTAATGGTATAATTGCTTTTGATTACTTCCTGAACAAGACAAACAACATTTTCCTTGAGAATGATACTTAACACTAATTGAAATTATTTTCTGAATGTAAACTGTAGAAAGCTGAGTATTAGCATGCCATTTTCATACACATATGCACTGTATTTTGATCATACTCATTCCACCACCCTTTTTATCCTCCTTTCCATCTCACTAATAAGCTACCCCTTTGAAATTGTCTTATATGTTTTCAATCTAGATTTCACAGATAATACAAAACCTGGCATTTGTCATTCTGAGACCGCATTGCTTTCTGTAACATGACAGTCTCCAGGGCCTTCGGTTTTTGTGCAGATGACATGTAATGGAGAAAGAACACTCCATTATATAATATTTACAATGTTGTCTTTTTTTTTTAACCTGTTGATGGGCAGGTAGGCTAATCCCACACCTCAGCTACTGTGAATTTAGATGGGTAAAAATGCATGTGTAGGTATTCTGTGGTGTGCTGACATAGATTGCTGCATACAAATGTCTGTACTGCAGTACAGCTAGATTACATGTAGTTATAAATTCAGCTTTTGAGGAAACCACCCCTTATTGATTTCCATTTTGGCCACATTATATTTCATTCTGACCAAAGTGTATAAGATATTATTTCTTCCACAATCAGTACAAATATTTGTTGTGCATCCTCTCTTTCTCTTTTTTTTCTTTTTAAAACTAGTACAGTATAGCATATTTCCTTAGATATTCTTATATACTGAGGTTTGACTGACCACCACCACCAAATCCTCTCCCCTACTTCTCTGCCCCACATTCACTTAAACACTTCCACCCCATTATTCTTACTTCCCTCATCACAAATGTCTTCTATTATCATCACCTATACCCCTTCCCTAGGGCTTATTCTTCCCTCTCTTGTTGGCCATCACTAATAATGTCTTTGCCTCTACATATACTCACTCTAATTAAAGAGACATTTAGAAAATTGAAAACCTGAGACCCCGAATGGGAAAGAACACATGGAGCCTCTCTCACTGTGCCTGGGTTACCTCAATGGACACAGGATTTTCCAGTTCCATCAATTTTCCTCCGAAGTTTATAACTTCATTTTTTTCAATGGCTGAAAAAATGTCATTGTGGGTATATATGACATATGTCATAACTTTTTATTATGTGGTGGACATTAGGCTGATTAGATTCCTTTTTTTACTGTGAAAGGAGTAGCAGGAAATAAGTATGTGAATGTATCCCTGAGATAGAATATAGAATATATCTCATCTATTTCCAGGAGGGGTACATTTGAATCATAAGGAAATTCTGTTTTTAGATTGTTGGAACTTTCTTCATGATATAACTTTTGACTGAGATGTGAAAGAATATCAAATTAAATTCAATTTTTATTTATTTGGTTAAAGATGTTAAGTATAATTTTGGATATTTATATTTTTTCTTTCTATAACTCTATGTTCACTTTTTGAAGGGAACCCTATATTTCTTTGGTGGTGTCCTTTCTTGTCTCATTTTCTGACCATTTTATATTCTGTGGGTTTGACTCTTTTCTCTTTGACCAATAGCTGGCAAAGATTTGCTGGAGCTTGTATATTCTCTCTCACAGCCAATCTCTCTCTCTCTCTCTCTCTCTCTCTCTCTCTCTCTCTCTCTCTCTCTCTTTCTCTCTCTTTCTCTCTCTCTGTTAATTAATTTATTTTTTTCCAAATTACATCCTAATAGCCACCCCTCCCTCTGCTCCTCCCAGTCCTGTCCTCCCACCATCTTTCTCCTATCCCCTCTCGTTCTTCTCACAAAAAGGGAGCCCTACCCCCATCCACATGCTCAGACACATCAAGTAGCATAAGGACTAAGGGCATACTATTCCACTGAGGACTAACAAGGCAGCCCAGCAAGGAGAAAGTGGTCCACTTTCTATGAGACCTACCTGAAAACCAAGCTGCCCTTTAGCTACATATGTGTAGGGTGTCCAGGTCCAGTCCATGCATGCACTTTGGTTGGAGGTTCAGTCTGTGTGCTCTCATGTTCCTTGGTTAGTTGACTCTGCTAGTCTTCTTGTGAAGTTCTTATCCCATCTGGTTCTCTTTATCTTTCTCCCAACTCTTAATGTTTGGCTGTGGGTATCAGCCTCCTTCTATCTGCTGCTCAGTGGAGCCTCTCAACAGATATCTATGCTAGTCTTCTGTCTTGTAAGCATAGCAGAGCATCCTTAATAGTGTCGGGGTTTGGCTCTCTCCCATGGAGTGGGTCTCAAGTTGGACAAGCTATTATTTGGCCTTTCCCTCAAAATCTTTATCCCTGCACACCTTGTAGGCAGGATAAATTTGGGGCAGGAGGTTTTGTAGGCAGGTCGGTATCCTGATCCTAGTTTCTCTTGTCAACCACTGCCCTTAGTATTTTCCAAGCCATGAGTCTTATTTAGAAAACTCGTGTCTATGCTTCTATGTATAATTGTTTTCTCTTTCTATGTCCCTGGTAGTTTCAAATTTCCAAATGATATGTTAAGGTCTTTGATAAATTTGAGGCTGACTATTGCGGAGTAGGAGATACAGGTCTATCGTCATTCTTGCAAATATTAACACCTAATTTTCCCAGCATCACTTGTTAAAGAGGCAGCCTTCTCTCAAGTGGATATTTTTAGTGAGTTTTTCAGAGACTATGGGGATGCCACTATGTGGGTTTATATTAAAATTTTGTATTCTGGTCCACTGATGTGCACGCTGGTTTTGTAACTATACTATGCTGCTCTTAAAAAACCAAATCATGTTCCTGTTCTATATGACATCAAGCATAGCGATTAGCTTCATTTGTGTGTTGTTTTTTGCATTATTTTTCCTTTAACTTATTCATTTATGTGGAAAAATGGTGCTAGAATTTAGATAAGGATTTCATTAAATCTGTAGATTGCTTTGGATAAGGTAACCATTGCCACAATATCAATCCTCCAGTCTCTATGTATGGGACCTCTTTTGGCTTTCTAGGGTCTTCCTCAATTTATCTGAGTGTTTTAAAGATTTCATTTCAGTAGGGTTTATTCCAAGGTATTTGCATTCATGTGTGTGTGAGTGCTCATGCACACATGAGTGTGTGTGTGTGTGTGTGTGTGTGTGTGTGTGTGTTTTCACGTATCTCTGTGTCATTTTGTATTCGTCCATATTTGGACATGCAGTACTTTATCTGGGTTTTCCTGATTTTTGTTATTGTTGTGTGGTAAAGCTGTTGGACTGCTTGTTTTCTTAGTGAGAACTATAATGCACAGGGATATCACATATCAGTGTAATACTGATTTTCACCGATTTTATGACTAAGGATACTGAACATGTTTATGTATATTTTTGCCATTTGCACGCCATTAAAGAGAGAGCTCTCAAGAAATTTCATTATTTAAAAACTTCACCAAATTTTTCCTATAAAGATTGACCAATAAGTGCTAATTGGAATCATGTTTCTTCATGGGTCCTCCCAGAGGTCTTTCTATAAAGAAGGGAACATTTGAATTGGGTTTTGAAGCGTATGTAAGAAAAACCTTCAAAGAGTAGTGTTTCTGATGATATTTGACATAATATTCTCATTTATTAAAACTCATTAAGCTGCTAATGTGAAAACATAGATATAGGATAAAGAATAATGATCTATGACTCTATCTCTCTCCCTCCTTCCTCTTAAGAAAAATAAAAAGATACATCTGTTAAAATATAGTTAATTTACAAGCTTTTGTGTATATATTATGAGCCGTGTCACCACAGTAATGATCTTGATGAGCAAGCATTGTGAAGGATTGCATTTAGAACAGTTCAATAATCCTTTTATTGCTTTATTAAGCACATAACCATTATCTTCTTTCTCATGCCTATGACCTGATATCAAGATTTGTACATGACCTCATAGTCACCAGTCTCTAAATGTTTGCTGAATGAGTAAATTTTGTTTGGATTTAATGTTTTTCTCTTGGGATCATTAAGTGCAAGCTAGTTAACTATTGTCATGAAAAGTCTAAACACAGTTAATTTCTGATATACATGCTAAGTAGGGGATTTATATTCAGTTGGTGTTTGTTCTAACTTTCTATCACTTCAAATAGACTTATGTGGCCAAAGTCCCTTCAGAACAGAACAGAATTGATTATTTTTTTTCCTCTTAAAAAAGCAATAACAACTATATAAATTTTACTTGTGTGGAGAAATGTTTATATTCAAGTGTGACTGCTTCTGTCTGCTTTAAAATGCATATCTCCCAGCCCATTAACAGTATATTTAAATATTTTCCATGTTTTGGCTTTGTACTTACTTTGACCTCTGACTAAAGCAGTTTGTGATCAGTATAATAGTCATGCCAATTTAATCAGTCTAAAGAACCTGATCAAAGCAAATATCCAAGGGAAAGCTATCCATTTTTTTAGAAAGCTAGCAAAGTAGTCTTGTTAAATGATAATCTAGGTCAGACAGAGAAAACAAATAAATTCTAGAGAAATCCGATTTATTGAGACAAATATATCAAACAAAGAAAACACAAGTGTTCCTTTTTTTTCTTGTTTTGTTTTTGAGAGAGGGTTTTTTTTTTCTATGAAGCACTGACTGTTCTAGAACTTACTTTGTAAACCAGGCTGACCATGAACTCACAGAGATTCACCTGTCTCTGACTCCTGAGTGCTGAGATTAAAGGTGTGCATCAATCCTCCTGGTCATGCTTTCCTTAGTTCCAGGCATTTAGCATCAATGTACTGACAGCACACTCACCAAAACTAGTGCAGCATTATAAAATATGTTTCTAAACATCTCACCTACAACAGTAGCAAGAGGAAAGAGGCAAATGGGTATCTGAGTTGAAGGATGTTTTTACCGATATTGTATTTGGAAACTTTCGGTCACTTGTAAAATTATCATCATCTACTTTAAAAACTTCATAGGAAAACATTAATGACATTCAAATAACAAAGAGGATAAATGAGTAATGTGTGGTGGAGCAGAATATAAGCCTCAAATCTAAGACAAGGAGCCTTAATATTCCAGACCTCTCTAGGCTCTGTGGAGATTTCCAGACCACCTTGAGATAAGAAAACATAAAAAAGGCAGAAGAAAGAAAAGTAGGCTATTTGGGCACTGGGGTCTTTTCTGAGACTGACACTTCAACCAAGGACCATTCATGGATATAACCTAGAACCACTGCTCAGGTGAATCCCATGGTAGCTCAGTATCCAAGCAGGTACCCTAGTAAGGGGAACAGAGACTGTCTCTGACCTGAACTCAGTGGCTAGCTCTTTGGTCACTTCCCCTGGATCAGGGAGCAGCCTTGCCAGGCCACAGAGGAGGACCATGTAGCCAGTTCAGATGAGACTGGGTAAGCTATAGTCAGATGGGTAGGAGGACATGCCCTATCAGTGCACTTGGAAAGGGGCATAGGAGGACATGAGGGAGAGAGGGTAGGCCTGGGAGGGGAGGGGGGGGGGAGTTACAGCTGGGATACAAAGTGAATAAACTGTAATTAATATAAAAAATAAAAATGTCAGAGGCAGTCCCTCTTCCCATTACTATGGAACCCACTTGGACACTAAACTGACATAATCTGATTGGCCTGCTCTTTGATCACCTCCCCCTGAGGGGGGAGCAGCCTTACCAGGCCACAGAACATGACAATGCAGCCACTCCTGATGTGATCTGATAGACTAAGATCAGAAGGAAGGAGAGGAGGACCTCCCCTATCAGTGGACTTGTCATGAAGAAGGGGGAGGGAGGGTGGGACTGGGAGGGGAGGAGGGAGGGGCTTATGGGGGGACATAAAGTGAATAAAATGTAATTAATAAAATAAAAAAATAAAAAAATGGTTATAGACATAAGATGAAAGAAATAAGATCCTCTGAATCATAGAATAAATACATGTTACATGACAAAAGATAAAAATGTAATTTAAAAATGTAGGGAAATATTCAAAATGACCATAATAAACTTTAGCTTAAACACACACACACACACACACACACACACACACACACACACACAAATAAAAAAGAAAGAAAGAAAGAAAGAAAGAAAGAAAGAAAGAAAGAAAGAAAGAAGTTAGTAATCTGGACAATAATTTTCTTGAGTTTTTGAAACTCATAATATTATGGTATGGAAAGAAAAAAATAAGAAATAGTCAAGTAACATTATAAGATAAGTGCAAAATATAGAAAAAAAACTTATATGGAAAAACATTGAAACTATAGATAGATAGATAGATATAGATATAGACATAGACATAGACATAGACATAGTCATAGACATAGACATAGACATAGATATAGATATAGATATAGATATAGACATAGATATAGATATATTGTGTGTGTGTTATTTCCATCTATGAGTAAATATCCATCACTATGGAATGAAGCAATGCTAAGCGAACGTTCATTCTTGAGCCACAACTGTAATTCTGTATGATCAATTTCGTTTTTCTCACTCCTGCACAATGACTAAAGTCCACACTAAATATTGACTTTTTTTTTTTAGGGTTTCAACATCAGTGTCTTTCAGTTTCCCATTGTGTCTTGGACTCTACATGACGACACTACTTTTGAAGGTACTAGAAAATTCAAGAGTGGGCATAACTGAGGACAGTCATTGGAGGTGATTGGAGGCATGTTCTTGGAGGTTATATTTCTCCTAGGCACAGTGTCAATCACTCTTTTCTTGATGCCCGCCACAGGGGAGCTTTTCTGCCTTCACATGCATAACTTGAAAGCAGTAGCACAGAAATAGCCTACCTGCTAGGACTTCTGAATCTCTAAACATTGATGTCATTCTTCAAGTGTTGCAGGAAAAAAAAAATCCTAACTAAAACAATCCGTTATTGAAATCTAACAGGAGCCAAGTGTTCATGTCACAACGTACCAGATTCTAAATCACTTAAAAAAAAAAAGAAGCAAAGGAATCAACTATGATGGAAATGTATCTGTGCTGTCTTGTACTTGAAAACATCTTCCCCCCCAAAATTAATTTTTCCAATCATAGTCACAGAAACAGCCTAACTTATAGCCACCCACTAAGTTAAGTTCCTTATGGACTAGAAGACTGGCAGAAGAGATCTGCCATGACCTGTTGTCATAGAAAAAAAAAAAAAAAAGACTAAAGGTATACATCCATTTGCATCAAATTCTTAACTCATTATCTATTGGGAAGAAAAACAAAAGAGAGAGAGTGCATGTCTGCATTTGTGAGAAAATGAAAGACTTAATTTGTGAATATTCTACCTCTTAGAGTATGACAGTTAAGTGTATTGGAGGCATTAAGAAGTTGATTTAAGTACCCTCCACATGTTTTATTTGTTTGTTTGTTTGAAGAGCCCATACAAGCTATATCAGTAATACTAGAAAATTCTTTTCCCAGAGAAATAGCCAACCATGCTCTAACTTAAAAGTAGTGATTAAAAATAATATGGGTTCTAGAATCAACGAATCCTGTGTAATAGATTCAAAACTGTCAGAAATGCTTTCCAAAGGCAGTAAGTTCTCTGTGTCCTACCATGGAGCTGTTTTGGACATTTTATCCAATCAATACAGCTCATGCTTCAGTCACTAAAGAAAGAAATAAGTTATTTATGTTTTGTTTTGATTTGTTTTTCATGGAATCTGTTGTAAAACTGCTAAAACACCCTCCTTCTCGCTTTTTCCTCTGTAGGGACATCAGGAAAAGACTATGACAGATTATGACAAGAAACTGGCATGCTAAAATGTTTAATCCCCATTCAGAAAGACAAAAAGGGTGGCCATCAGAAGAAGGAGAAAGCAGGGAACAGGACAGGAGCCTGTCACAAATGACCTCTGAAAGGCTCTACCCTGCAACTTATCAATGCAGATGCTGAGACTTATGTACAACCTTTGGACAGAGTGCAGGAAATCTTATGAAAGAAGTGAGAAATAGTAAGACCTGGAGAAGTAAGACAGGAGCTCCACAAGGAGAGCAACAAAACCAAAAAATCTGGGCACAGGGGTCTTTTCTAAAACTGAAATTCCAACCAAGGACCATGAATAGAGATAATCTAGAACTCCTGCACATAGCCCATGGCAGTTCAGTGTCCAAATGACCTCCATAGTAATGGGAACAGGGACTGCCCTGACAGGAACTGATTGGCCTTCTCTTTGATCACTTTCCCTATGAGGGGACAGCAGCCTTACCAGGCTACAGAGGAATACAATGCAGCCCCTCCTGATGAGACTTGATAGTCTAGGATCAGAAGGAAGGAGAGGAAGACCTCCTCAATCAGTGGACTTGGGGAGGGGCATGCATGGAGAAGGGGAAGGGAGGTTGGAATTGGGAGGGGAGGAAGGAGGGAGCTACAGGGAGTATGCAAAGTGAATAAAGTGTAACTAATAAAAATTAAAATAACAAAGAAAATCATGAAGGGATTTGTTACCAGAAACTCATAGTCCTCTGATCTTGATATAGAAGGTCCAGTCTCTTTACTGACAACCTGCGAAGTTACGTTGTCTAGGCCATCTAATGTGAAGTGGTTTTAGTACAACAGTCCGAGAAGACTAATGTTACTATATGTATTAACTCGATGACTGGGAAAGTATTTAAACATGCTGAATTCTTATTTCTCATCTTCAATCTGATAATCCAACTCTAACGTCTTTCATACATAAATTTACTAAATTAAATGAAATAATGCCTATAAAGTTCTAAACATTAATACTCATGAAAGTTAAATAAATTTAACTGATGAAATTTGGTACGCTATATTTCTGAAAAGTCAGACTAGTGAGAAGAAATAGTTTCATAAAACCAGCATAAGTATTAAATTACATTCATGCAGGAAAGAGTTTTACGATCTTGAAGGCACCCCACAATGAATCTTTTTAATAAAAGAAGGTTGATAGCACCACAACCATGCTACATTGTTCATTAGTAATATAATCATATTCCAGAATGGCTGTGTACCTTGACAACGGGATAGTATAGATATTTGACATAAGGATCATGACTCTGAGATGTATAAATTCAAGAAAAGAAAGAAAGAAATAAGAAAGGAAAGGAAGAGATCATAAATCTCAATCAGAAGGGGAACTAGAATGGACAAAGGTGATGGTGGAAGAATGAGAATATGGACCATCAAAGCCAGTCAACCAGGACCCAGAGGGTCTTATTGGAGTCTGAAGCACCAAGAACAATGTATAGTCTGGACGTAGGTCCTCTACTTATAAATACCCAATGAGCATTTTAGGTTTCATGTGGGCTCAATAGTTAGGAAAATGAGGGATATCTCTGACCTGGACTATGTTACCCTCTTTTTGATCACTTCCCCCTGATGGGACTGCCCTACCAGACCACAAGGGAAGAAGATACACTCCATCCTCATGTGAATAGATGAGCTGGGGTGTCTGGATATGGGGGCTCCCCTATTGTGAGGAAATAAGGTGGATGCGGAAGGGTGAGTGGGACTGGGAGAAGAGAACAGAAGGACCTATGACCAAGATGTAAATTGAATTAATTAATAAATAATTTTCTTGCATTTTCCCAACACCTTCATTGGAAGTGATTAAATAAAAATAGACATTAGGAAAAAAAAATGGTCAAGAATATTTCTGCTTTCTACATCCAGCTAAGTCTTGAGAAAAATTATCAGAGAACTTAAATTCTGAGTAAGCTTCATTTTCAGCTCCAGATCAGTAAGGACTTATTTCTGACTAAGATAATGAAGAATTAAAACCTAAATTTGAACTTATTTTATAGTTCCCATTTTTTATTCTCAAGCTGTTTGTCACAAATTGTCGTTACTCAATAAATGCTCATGTGTTCTGCATATTAGGTAAATTCAGAACTTAAAATTCTCACATATTTTAATCGAGTGCCTGAAACATTTCATTTACCTCTTCTTATAGACCCTCCCTGGCACAGATCCTACTCCTCTGAGATTGCTTTTCAGCAAACATAGGTAGATATTTAAACAAAACTTCTCAGTATGTCTAGAAAATGGCAATTCTTGCAGAACATGAATTTCAGCAGCAGCTTATGAACATATTTCCATTAAATACACAAATTCTTAATGATAGGAGTGCAAGACAAAAAAAGATAATCTTTAGTGAGCATGCCTTTTCTACATGTGTGTTTTCCTCATGACACTGAACTTTGTCTTGACTTCACTGTATTTTCATATTATTGCTTTTAAAAGTCAAGTCATCTCTCATCTTTTTAAGGCCTGAACTTCACTTTCTCTGTGTCTGTTTCACAAAGTATGATCAATTAGCTTAGGACTCCTTCCCAAGTGAAATTGTCCTTATTCCCGCATAACTAGGTACTCAGTCAGGAGCACACAGGATCTAGTTTGAAAACAGCCTCATAAAATTCTAATCAGAGACTGGCATGTGACTGTTACAGATGAACAGTGCTCAGTCATTAATCTGCGTTCATGACCAAATGTAGCTGAAAATTCCAGTATGGCAAGCACTTGGAAAAATACATTTAAGCACTTGTTGCAAGTCTGAAAATACTAATGCAGGAATCTCTTCAGAAATAAAAATAGTTTTACACAGCATAGCAGAGAATAAGAGCAAAAGGTTCTACCTTGGTCTGCTCTTTATCTTTTAAAGAATGTGGATGTGACCTAAGGATGAGAATGTACAGTCATTTTGCTACTGCTAAGTTTCTTCCTGGGACTTTCTTCCCAGGTATCTTTAAGAATGAGTCAATTACAATATCTCTAGGATACTTAAAGGTCAAGAATTGATGTCAAAGGCATATACTGTGTAGTTTTATAAAAATAGATTTAAAGCCAGGAAATCCAGTCCATATCCTTGTTCATGAGTTACAATGTTTTGACTTTTGACAATGTAACTGCCATTTTCAGCCTCATTTCATCATCTGCAAAATGGGGATAACACCACAAGCCTGCAGGTTGTTAGAACTTTCTAAAATGATGTCAATAGTTTAAAGTTTTCTGCATACTAAATTGTGAGCTCGGACTCATAAACTCACTGTGAGCCTTTCTAATTCAGTCTGTATTAACCCATGCATGTCCTGATTCTCTGTGGTTGGCTGGAATTGGGCACATGCCAAAAGCTAGTGCAAATGGCTGTTAACTAAGAAAGATTTAATTTTGACATATCTTTTTGATAGGGTATATTTCAATGTTAACCAACCAAAGTAAAAACTGCTTTTTTCACTACCTTTCACTTTTGACCACATGTCTGTATCTGTATCTTACGTTGAATTTGCTATGCGTAGATAGCTGAGAATTCATGTTGTCACTGGTTAGAAATGAGATTCAACTATCTAAAGAAGGTTTATTAAGCATGTCCTTGCTAACTGGCTTCCTACCACCACAGCTATTTGCCCTCAGTGACTAGTAGTGCTCTTAGAAGCACTGCAGAAAAGGAACAGATTTTTTTTTTTTTTTAATGCTCATGGGGGCTGAAGACAATTTCCAGCCAGTGTGTAAAAAGTCTGGAATGAAAGTATTCTTTTATGAAAGGAAAGGCATTCTGAGATGGAAGAATCAGATTCTGGTGTGACAGGGGGACAATTTATTGCCTTGAATGAAGGCACAGAGCACCAATTCCTTCTGAGTTGCAGGTGACCCCTACGCTTATGGAGGATATGAGTATAATCACTCTCCTCCACGTGGAATGGACCTTTCATTTTGAAACCAGGCTGGCATAGTGATCAGTTCTCCTAAGTGACTCTGAAGAGACCCATTTGTTTAGTACTGCACGTAATTTTAAAAGAAAGGACATGTCAGCAGCGAGGAGGCAAGTCAAATGAGGTCACTAGTGAAAGAGTAGAATTCTGCCTGCACCTCTGCCTTGTTTTGTTCTATTCCATCTCCAGTGACCTATGCTGCTGAAGATGGATGCAGCAAGTAAATGGAACCTTCATTTTCTCATTCACCGAATGACCAGGGCACGTCCTCGGTGCCCTGAGAAACAGATCTTCATTTCTCTATTTTTGAGGATATCACATTTAACCCTTTATGTGGTAAGGCAGTTTACATTGCCCATTCTCTGTGGGTATGCACTGGTAGTCTCACAGAAGTCCTGTATGCGCAGAAATCACATCTCAGAGATGGTATCGATCCATGTAGGTGGTAGAGCAGTGTGTATGCTACTCCTGTAATAACTGGAAAATACCCTAGGCAAATCCTCTTCACTTCTCAAACATAAGAATCCAGCAAATTTTCCAAGTACTGTCTTTTTGTTCACATTGATCATAAACGCAAAGTGACCTGAAAACCAAATTATCATCATAGCCTATTGCAAACCCACTCAATGAATCAAATTTACCTGAAAACATTCATACAATACAGGTATCATTGCATTTTTGCAAGTTATAATTTTTAACTGAAAATAAAAGACAAAAGCACACTAAACATCACAGTTGACTTACAACATTTTCACCCTAATATTCAGGGTGTCCCAGTGTCCTAACCTCTATTGTCTGTTATTAGCTGTCTTTTGCTTATGTGTTCCTGTCATCAATTTAGCAGGAAATCATGAGCAATGTTACATGTGACAATCACTCAAAAGTTTGAATTGAGTTAAGCATATTTTAAAAAGAGAAGAGCTTTAAACTATGAGCAAAAGAATTAAGAAGAAAAAAGGCATCACTATTCACACATTTCTCTTCTGTACTGTAGCTGTGGACTTTTCAGTACAAAAGCTTATCTTATTTCTGCCTATTATTTACCGCTCTGGTTATCAGCTTCTTGAGTGCTTCTTTGAAGAGGTTTTGATGGATCTCATTGGCTTCAGCCTTTCTGAGCTACTTAAAAGGGTTTGAAAATTGAAAGCTTTGAGGGGTAGGGATTATAACTTCTTTTCAGTTGTCTATTTTTTTTCTGGAAACACTAAATGGAAGTCAACACAGGAATTCATATTTCTTTCTTACTTGTTCCTTTCTTGGTTGTGTTCTATTTTGGTATCAACATTTACCAGGGAATGAAGTTTTCATAAACAAACAGTCAAAGATTTCAGAATGGATATTTCTATGAGATGTAGACTACTGATGAAAGAGCTGCATATAGTGGGTAGTGACCAATACCCACTTTACCTATAGATATGAGGCTGGTATATAAGATGTCAGAAATTAAAGATAAACTTAGAATATTGATTCAATCAGGTAAGCAGTCTCTCCAGAACCCTTTCCTAATCTATAAAAATGGAAATAATACTAATTCTGGGGAAAAACATAAAAGCTAAATGTCATAATACAAATCCATTAACTCAACTTTTGCTAGAATACTGTCAGCATAATATATACCAAATAATTATATGTATAAAATTGGAAGTGGAAGCAAGAACAAATTAGTTAAGAACCTGCTAATGGCTTGACTTCAGACAATTAAATGATTCAGAAACAATCCAAGAAACATTCTGAAGAAAAAAGATTTTTATCAGAATGTTAACTATTTTCCCAGAGCAATTCCTAAAGAAACTGACCTGGATCTGGAGTCAAAGCAGTTCATCTTGCCACATGCCAAGGTTAGATGTGAAAAAAAAAATTGTAGAAAAGCTATTCAGATGAACAATTGGAAAGTGCTTTATCAAAGGCACTAGCAAGGGCTTAGGGCCCCAGAAGGGCAGTTTATGGTGGTGTTTGAGAAAAAAGGCTAGATTGAAGTAGGTTATCAGTGAGGGTGGACTGCTGTTAGCCGAGGTCTAGACCCTGTGGAGAATGTTAATTGTTTCAGTATATATTGTATATTGAGCTTAAAACATATTCACCCTCACTCAAAAGTACTCACATTTTTCCAGGGATCAAAAAGGAACCCTATGTCTCTCTTGGGTTATATTTAGCATGGTTGTTTCTGCCCCACTGGGTGATCTGCAGACCAGCTTTTCCACTCTGAATCCTATCCCCAAGAAGACTGTTGGTGTAACTTCCAAGGTAAACTTCTCTAAGGCTTTTAAAACCTCAGAATTTGTGGGAACTCCAACAGTTCTCTAACAGATATATTGGAATCTGGTGAGATTATCAGCAACACAGGAGGACTGAGCAGATAGCTCCTTCTGATTGTATCCTCTTTCTGCCACATGGCCTTTTATTTTACTTTTTTCTCCCCATCTCTTTCTCTCTTCCTCTCTCCCTCTTCGTCTCCTCTTCTTGGACTCTCCCTTTACCTCTCTACTTCTTTTTTCCTAGCCACCTTTTCCTGTCTCTATGAAAATTCTTCCAAATGTGAAAGGAGAATGAAAAAAAGAAAACACTTTTCAGTCATTACTCTAGCACACACACACACACACACACACACACACACACACACACACATATAAGAAAAGATCACATGAAGTGAGGAAATTAAGCATAAATAAAAGCTGAAAGAGACAATAAAAAATAAAAATTAAATATGGGACCTCAAGATAAATAATATTCCAGAGACCTTAAATATAAATAGTCACCACACCTAAGAAACCTATAATTTTAACATAAAACATCCCTCTCTGTTCCCACTGTGGTTCCCTTGGATCTTGCCTTCTTTGACACTGATTTCTGAGACAAGAACTTGTATCAGATCACCTATATTATATGTGCTTTCAGACTACATTTTGTAATAAAGAGTGGATTGTCTGACATGAGCTCAGTGGCTGACTCCTTGATCACCTTCCCCTGAGGGGTCAGCCTTATGAGGCCACAGAGGAAGACAATGCAGCCAGTCCTGATAAGACCTGATAGGCTAGGAACAGAGGGAAGGGGAGGAGGACCTCCACTGTTAGTGGACTTAGAGAGGGGCATGGGAGGAGATGATGGAGGGAGGATAGGGTTGGGAAGGAATGAGGGAGGGGGGCTACACCTGGGATACAAAGTGAATAAAGTATAATTAATATAAAAATTAAAACTAAAATAGACTGGATTCTTTATCTTTCTCATCTAAAATAAAATGTGTCTGTAGCTCTCTGTGTACATGTACAGCATTAAATGCACATCTCTGTGCTGGCAGATCTATGCAGTGGGACTCTTAGACCGTTTACATTGTATGGCTGGGAATATCGTGGGTTCTCCACTCTGTTAGTGACTCTGAAAATTGTTCCATCCTATTGCTTAGAGCAGTTTTTGTGGCACTGTGGAACAGCTTGCAGCAACAAATGGGCCACTCATATTTCACACTAATGAGGATGACGGGCAAGGCTAACACATAGGGATTACATTGAAATTGACATGGTGAACAAACTGGAGTTTCTGAGAGTACCATGATCAGTGATGATTCATAAACATCTGAAAAGCCCAGATGGTGACAATTCATAAACTGCAAAACCTGAGCCCTGTAGACTATTTGCACATATCATGACCAGTCAGAAACTCTTCCTCAGGGAGTATACCATATCATTAATCCAGGAAGCTCAAGTAAGCTTGTGCTTTTGCAGATTATAAAACTTTCAGAGGAGCCTTTATGATTGTGTAAGTTTCACCTTTCCCAGATGTGTGACTTTGGTCTACTTCCTGAGCCTCATTGCTCTTCTGGATGGACTGTCTCAAATAGAAATATGCCATACAGTGTTACATGGGTTGAATCTATATTTTTAATTTTTTTCTTCACAATTTATTCATTATATATCTTGATTGAAGCCCTCTCCCTCAGCTCCCCCAGTCTCACTCTCCCTCCCTCTTTCCCTCATCCTCTTCCCCTAGTTAACTGAAAGGGGAAGTTGAATCTTAAAGGGGCTCTTCAGACTCATGTTTTGGAACACCTGGTCCCCAGGTGGTACAGCTGCTATGAGGGATTTAAAAATCTTTATGAGGAGAGACAATGATTGTAAAGGAAGATCAGTGGAGAAGGTCTTTGAATGTATAGCCAAGCCCTGATTCTGCTTTATTTATATCTGCTCTCAGGTCAGCTGGAATGCCAAGATTCCTAGTGTCTCATATGTCACCATTAGTGCCATACACCTTCCCTATTATAATGGACAGAATCCCATGAAACAGAATAAAAATAAATCTCCCCACTTGCAATTTGCCTCTGTTAGGTTATTTTTACAAAAGTACTGATCAAAGTAACTATTGTAGAATGTACTAAACATTGTACATGCGATATTTTAGCCTGCCCTGGCCATGCTTTAAGGTCTATTCGTACTGCCTTGGTTTATAGCTATATACCTGAAGTTCAGAATAAAAATGCCCCAAGGTCACACAGCAAGTGGTATGGTTTTAATTTAGGCACAGACGAGCATACTATATCCAGAATGCATGCTTTTAAACACTATTCTGTGAAGCCAAATCTAATTGTATCTTTATTTTCTTGAAGAAAAAAAAAAAACTAATGGACTAAGATAAAACCAAAGACTATAAGTTATATAATCGTATCTAAATGTATTAAATCACGCCATTTATTTCTAGTTTTATCTGACTACAAGATTATTTGGTTACTATTGTCATTATGTATTCAACAAACTTTTGTTATGTTGATATTGTAAATGGTTCTGCAACAAAAAGCACCTAAAATACAGCCATGCTCTACCCAGATGCCAATTTCTATAAGCTATTGATGATGATTTTTATTTCAACTTATTTTCTCTTGAAAGATTCTAGAGTTAATATCCAGGTTCTACACCTTGCTCCATAGGCCAGTATCACTAGCCCTTGGAGGTTTTGTTAAAAGCCCAACACACAATATTCCAGGACCATTATTATATGCTTTCAGAAGCATGGACTGAATAAAAATGGACACATTACACAGTCATGGTTCCTCCAACAGAGATTGGAAATAGATCGAAAAAGCTGCAGCACTAACTCAACCAGGCATTCCATCATCAGCTTGTCTCAGGGTAGTAATAAACTTCTCGGTCTGCTAAATTTATGGAGTGCAAGTGTGAGCACAGCCTCCCCACACTACCCACAGCTTTGCTCAGGCCAGTAGCAGTGATCTGAGGGTCCACATGCTGACCATTATAAGTACCATGTTTCAGCAATGTTCTGTCATTAGTGATTACTTCCACAGTAACTTGTTAGCTGAGAAGACACATCAGGCTGTCTTATCAGAGAAGATGGAAAATGCTGCCCTACAGAAGTGTTTTTATATGATATTACAGAGACTGATTCCATTGTAGAATTATAAAATTAACAGTTTAACTTACAGACACCCTTTCCGATAGGACCAGCCACAGAGGGCCATGAAAGAGTTAGAGAGATGCATCAATGAGTCATCTTCCCCTCAAATCAATGTACCATCTCTAGCTTAGCAAGGTGAGAGTACATTACAATATAATCAGTCATTGAATTATAAACTTAGCAATTCAAAATGCCCACACCTATCCCTTCTTCACAGTGCAGTTGACTTTCTGTTATCGAAGTGTGAAGAAAATTAGTACTTGCAGATATAAATATGTGTATATATACTGTATATATACATATGTGTATGTATGTATGTGTGTGTGTGCAATTAAGAGCTAAGCAACAAAAGAATACCCCAAGTAACTTTTCTTTAAAAGTTTATTTGTTAAATGTATGTTTCTTAATTCTTTGAAAATTTCACACAATACATTCATCATATTCACATACAACTAATTTTACAACTCCTTCCAAATTTATCTCCATATCCTTAGGCCCCCACTCCCACTTCATGTCTTATTTTTATATTTTTAATAACTAGGTCAATTCAAATTTGTGTTACCCAGGAAATTCTGGGTGTGAAGCCATCATGTAGAATGTGACCAACCTACCAGAACAAAAACCTGAAAAGAAATCGACTCTCCCTTCTCCAGAGCCTATTACTTGCCCATAGCTCCTCAGCTGGGAAAGGTGCATCATAAACCTCTTCCCACTTACGGTGGCTTGATTTGATGCGTGCAACAACAGCTATTCTTTGTTTAAACCTGCAATCTCAGCACTCTGGAGACTGTGACCTGTGGATTGCTATGAGTTGAGGCTATAGAAAGAGTGAGAGTGATGTCCTTCCTCAGAGAGGTTAAAAAGGGGGCAGGGAAGAGGGTATGGGAGGTAGAGATAACAACAATGATTAAAAGGAGTGTTTCTAACTGTTTTAAAAATATAGAGTTTACTTTACAAGATGCTTCTGGGTTTATAACTATACATAAATCTGCATGGTTTTCATATGCCATCTCAAGAAACAAAGTAAATTCCTTCTGTAGATTAGAAAGGATGACTGGAGCGTAACATTTTTAATGTTCAGCAGGGACCAGTGTTTCCGTAAGCCATTGCTACACTGTAGTTACAGCACAAAGAAAATAAGCTGAGTTTAGTGAAAAACTAGGCTCTTGGATATTCAGGGTGCACACGCATTGCATGTGCAGGATGTTTAAGTAGACACCAGAGGACTGTCTGGAGAACAGTTGGGTGTTAGAGGGAAAACTTGGAATTCTCACAGCAGCATGTTGAATAAAAGCCAAATACAATACAGTACATCTGGCCTGCTTTCTAGAGAGATCTAAGAAATTAATTTTTCTGTAAACTAGAGTTGGTTTCTATTGATTCCCTCTATGTAAGCACGTTAGAATTGATCGTAGTTAGCTTTTACTTGTGTGTGTTTTGTTAGCTAGTTCCTAATTTAAGGGGGAAAAAAAGAAACAGTACATTGCATATTTAATAACAGTTTACTGTTTGCACACCTTCAGGCCAGCACAAGATCCACCACTTGCTGAAGAGTAGGGTGATTTGACAACCCTGTTCTGGAACAACCAGACTATGAATAGACCAGCTCTTAATAATCCCTAAATATAAGACAAGCTCGTGAAATTAAACAACTAGCCACACGTACTCAAAGCTGTAGAAATCAGAAAACTGGATATTTCTCATTTTCTCAGCAGTTCTGGAGCATCATGCTATAGCCTGAACATCATACCTCAGAGGTTCTCACAGTGTGATGGCCAGGTCAGCAACATCAAATCAATATAAAAATTTAGCAGAATTGAAACTTCTCAGCTCCCACACCAAACAAACTGCATGAAAACTGTGAGAATAGGGTCCACAATAAGTATTGTAGCAGGCAATTTTTATGATTCCTGTGGTCACACCAAGTTGTGAACAGCATCTTGGATTCACATAAATCCTGTTCAGTTCTTATTCCTCGATGCTGAGTTCATGATGTCATATCCATTCTGTCACTAGTTTTTTCTTTAATTCTGAGTTAGAGGTAGAATAAACTACATTTAAGGATAACTGGGAATATGTGTAGCAGACAGATCAGTCAGGTACAACTAGCTGCAACATCAAGATTTCACATTCACTAACACATCTCTAGACATCAAATTCTACGCTACACATATTTGTCAATTTCATTGCAGTGTGTCCTCGGAACAAGGTTGTAAAATATTAGCCCATTGTTTAGGAATGTCTCTGAGAATCTGGGAGATTTTAATAATTGTATGGTTGTACACTTCAAAGTAGATTTCCTTAAGGCTGGAAACTGCAGAGCTCTAAGTAAAATGCCACAGTACTTTCAACCATTTAGAAATTGGTGAGGGATCAAATATTTGACACACTGTAGCTTCTCAAATCCTTCCTATCTTCTTTCTACTCCTTCAGTAAATAGAACAACTTGTGTTGTAATATAAATATGCACAAATTTAAAGTCATAATTGAAGAAAAATTAAAATGACATATTTCTTTGCCTATTTTATTTTCCTGTTGTTTTCAGGTTTCATCATATAACAATTTAAAATCCAGGTATCAAAGAAATTAAAGGACTTGATACTACCTGAGTCTGAGGACTGGAATATATTCACATTTCCTGTTCTTTGATTCTTTATCCTTTATATTCTCTGATGTGTGTGGGGATTTGAAGTGCCTCTATTCAAACAAATACTACAAAGTTACTCAAAAGTCACTTATTTGGTTATATCACATGAGATTCTAACTTCATTGTTCTAACAGAAAATTCCTGAAATGTTACTGTTTTATTTTTAATCACATTGTATTCATTTTATATGTGAATTTTGGGGTTACAGGTGCCAAAACATGTGTTCAGGCAAGAGCACAACTTTCAAGAGTTGATTCTCTCTGTAAATCACATGGGTTCCAGAAACGAAATACCTGTCATCAGTCTTGGTGATAGGGTCCTCTACCCACTGAGCCATCTCACCAGTTAGTTAACTGTCAAGCTGACACATTCACTGTGGAGACAATTTCCTCTGAAGACTCTCATGTTGCAAGAGATTAAATGTGGATTCCTGTTGGCAAGCAAGAAGGCACAGATGCCCCTAATCTGACAGTCCTTGAGAAGGTCTTTGTGTCTACAAGCATATTCTCCCAGTAAAGTTGTAGATGAGACATGAATACTGGTTATATTCTAAAGACAGAATCTACAGCAAATGATCCAATAGAACCAGTCACATATTTATCAATCACCTTCAAAATATCAGGCGTAATTCACATTTATATATGTTATACATTTTAAATCCCTAAATGTGTCATCTGGGAATAGACAATGCAAGGATGAAGTACTTGCAATCACAGGCCTCCTGATAGTTACTCCATGTAATTTTTCTTTTAGGTTTCAAAGTAAGTCATGTTTTCTTCTTCTAGAAATAATATTAGGATAATATTATATAAACTCTCTTCTTAAGTGACCTGCTCTATTTCTTTCTAACTTCCATTCACACATGTCTCTGATCATATCACTATGTCATTTGTTTATTTCCCCACACTGACAGTGAAGTCTGTCCTTCCTTCCTTTCTTCCTTCTTCCCTCCCTCCCTCCCTTTCTTCCTTCCTTCTTTCTTTCCTTCTTTTTGTCCCTTCTTTCTAAAAACTGACGTTTTTGAAAGAAATGGCTAGATATCATTTACCTCCCTCCTTTGACTCCATCTACAGTTCACACTGGGAAACAATGAATTTGGTGGACTGACTTCAAAGCATGTTTGAGGGAATTATTGACAGGAGAATGGGTGACCCACGGTGCAGCAAGAGATAGTCTGTGACCAGCCTGATGATATATTCACCATAATCAAATAGAAAGACACCTTTCCATAGTCCCTGCAGCCTGTGTTTTTAACCTCTCCCTGAGGCTTCAAAGCTACTTAGGGCAGAATTTCATACATTGTCTAGGAAAAGAGGCTGGGAACTTACTAGTTTAATGACCCTCCCCATACCTATCCTGCAAAAGGAATGACAAGGGTCAACAAGTCAAGTTGTCATGAACTTTATATTTAATGTTTTTATTTTTATTCACTTTATATATTTGTTGTAGCCCCATGCCTCCTCCACTCTCAGTCCCACCCACCATCCCTCCTCCTTCCTATCTCCTCCCCCCCACAAGTCTTTTCCTCAGAGAAGGGGAGCTCCCTTTCCCATCTATCCCAGCTCATCAAGTTGCATCAAGGCTGAGCCTCTTCCTCTTCCTCGGTGACCTGGCCAGGTAGTCCCAACAGGGAAAAGTTGTCAAAAGTCTGACGAATGAATACCTGTCCTATGTAGTTACCCTTCCCTTACTAGAGGACGCACAGGAGGCCTAATCTGCCTCTCTGTTGCATCTTTGTATGAGGCCTAGGTCCAGTTCATGCATGGTCCTTGGTTGATGCATCAGTATCAGCAAGACCCTCTGGGCCCTGGTTATTTGGCTCTGTTGGTATTCTTGTGGAGCTCCTGTCATTTCCAGGTCCTTTTCTCTGTCTTTCACAAGACTCTGAAGACATCACCCAATGTTTAGCTATGAGTCTCAGCATCTGTTCTGAGGTGCAGCTAGGTAGCACCTCTCACAGGACAACTCTGTCAGGCTCTTGTCTGCAAGTTTAGCAGGGTATCATTCATATTGTCAGGGGTTGGCACTCTCCCATCATGTTGGTCTTTGGTTGGGCCAGGCATTGGTTGGGCATTCCATCAATCTCTGCTCTATCTCGATCCCTGCACATCTTGTAGGCAGGGTAAATTTGGAGTTGAAGTTTTTGAGGCTGGGAGGGTTGTCATTCCCCTCCCTTTGCTAGGAACTGGGTATTGTCTAGTAACTGGGTATTGTTTTCAGGCTCTGTGGCCTCTGCTACTAGGAGTCACTGCTTGAGTAGCCCCATATCTTCCAAGAAGGCTACCCAAACTTAGGTTTCCCCCATCCTCAATTTCTCTTTTCCCTACAGACTTTCTGTCCTCTCACACTTCCTCTCCCCAGACTTATTCTCCACCCTAATAACTCCCTTAGACTCCCCTCCTACCTTGTTCTCCCTCTTCAGTCACTACCTCTGTTTATTCTATCTCGCCTTCCAGGTGACATTTATACATACTTTGTTGAATCCTCTGTGTAACATATCTTCTTTGAGTCTGTGCATTCTACTATGTCTATCCTGTACTACATAAATTAAATCTACTTATAAGTGAGTACATATCATATGTTTCTTTCTGGGTTTGGGGTAGAGGTAACCAAGATAACTCAGGATGATCTTTTCTGGTTCCATCCATTTGCTTGCGAATTTCATGATTTCCTTGTTTTTTAATAGTTGAGTAGTATTCCATTGTGTAGATGTACCACAATTTCAGTATTCATTCCTCAGATGAGGGACAGCAGACTGATTTCCAAAGTGGTTGTACACATTTGCACTCTCACCATCAATGGAGGAATGTTGCCCTTTTTCCACATTCTCTCCAGCATGTCCTGTCACTTGACTTTTTGATCTTAGCCATTCTGACTGGTGTGAGATGGAAGCTCAGTTATTTTGATTTGCATTCCCCTGATGACTAAGGGAGTTGAGTATTACTTTAAGTGCTTCTCAGCCATGGAGATTACCCTTTTGAGAACTCTGTGTTTAGTTATGTGCCCCATTTTTTAATTGGGTCATTTTGATTATTGGTGTTTGATTTCTTGATTTCATTATATATTTTGGATATTAGCCCTTTGTTGATGTAGGATCAGTGAATTTTTTTACAATCTGTAGACTGTCATTTTATTCTGGTGACAGAGTCCTTTGCCCATTGTAAGCAGACAAACCTGTTCTCATGAGATGATAGCTTTTCTGTTTAGAGCAGGGTACCATTCAACACAACCTAATTTTGTAGCCTTGGGCAGCTTCAAACTCAGATCCTCCTACTTTAAACACCTAAATTCACGATTTCTGGGGTTCACCACCATGCCTTTATCCCTGCTGAAACTGAGATTACTGCTTCCTTGCTTTTTTTTTTTAAAGTTATTAATTACACTTCATTCACTTTGTATCTCCCCATAAACTCCTCCCTCCTCCCCTCCTAATCCCACCTTTCATCCCCCTTTTTCACATATGTCTCTCCCCAAGTCCACTGATAGGGGAGGTACCCTTCTTCCTTCTGATCCTAGTCTATCAGATCACATCAGGAATGGCTGCATTGTCATCTTCTGTGGCCTGGTAAGGCTACTCCTCCCTCATGAGGAGGTGATCAAAGAGCAGGCCAATCAGTTTATGTCAGAGGCAGTCCCTCTTCCCATTACTATGTAAACCACTTGGACACTGATCTGCCATGGGTTACATCTGTGCAGGAGTTCTAGGTTATCTCCATGCATGGTACTTGGTTGGAGTATTAGTCTCTGGAAAGACCCCTGTGTTCAAAGTTTTTGGTTCTGTTGCTCTCCTTATGGAGTTCCTGTTGTCTCCAAATCTTACTATTTCACACGTCTTTCATAAGATTCCATACATTCTGCCCAACAGTTGACCATAAGTCTCAGCATCTGCCTTGATAGTCTGCAGGGCAGAGATTTTCAGAGACCCTCTGTGGCAGGCTCCTGACTTGTTTCCTGGTTTCTTCTTCTTCTGGTGTCCATCGTCTTTGCCTTTCTGCGTGGGATTGAGGATTTTAGCCAGGGTCCTCCTTCTTTATTAGTTTCTTTAGAAGTTCAGATTTTAGTAAGTTTATCATATATTATATGTCTATATGAGTAAGTATATATCATGTGTGTGTTTCTGCTTCTGGGACAGCTCACTCAGGATGATCCTTTCCAGGTCCCACCATTTACCTGCAAATTTCATAATTTCCTTATTTTTCATTGCTGAGTAATAGTCCATTGTGTAGATGTACCACAATTTCTGCATCCATTCTTCAGTTGAGGGGTATCTGGGCTGTTTCCAGCTTCTGGCTATTACAAATAAAGCTGCTACAAACATGGTTGATCAAATGTCCTTATTGTGTACTTGAGCCTCTTTTGTATATATGCCTAGGAGTGGTATGGCTGGATCTTGAGGAAGCACTATTCCTAATTGACTGAGAAAGCACCAGATTGATTTCCAGAGTAGTTGTACAAGTTTACACTCCCACCAGCAGTGGAGGAGGATTCCCCTTTCGCCACAACCTTTCCAGCATATGTTGTCACTTGAATTTTTGATCTTAGCCATTCTGATGGGTGTAAGGTGAAATCTCAGGGTCATTTTGATTTGCATTTCCCTGATGGTTAATGAGGTTGAACATTTTTTTTTCAATGCAGTTTATTCAGGAACCTTGAACAATCCTCGGACCCTGGGGAAAGCCAGCCCACAGCTTAAATAGCCTCTGGGTAGCCAACCCAGGCGTGCCACGTGGGCAATGCAGATAGGTCCACATACATGGAAGCAAGCCAGATCCTCAGCCTTAGCCAAATGTGGAATTGTTCGTGACAGAGAGCACTCACCATCGGGAAGGTGGAAGACAGAAACCAGCTCCATCTTTAAGGCATAGCATTCCGCAGCTCTCTACAGTTCCCCCTTTTTGTTTTAGACACATCAGGCAAGAGCAGAGGTCAGATCTCTGATATTAGAAATAAATTGGGACTTTGTACCGATGTTCATTTAGGTGTCATCCACCCAAAGAGCATCAGACCCGTCTGATACCTTTTTCTCAGAGGCGGGACCTGGGGCATCAACCCGCATGCAATCAGACATGCTCTTCTCTAGGTCGAAAGCTGCTGACCCTGAGTGCAGTGCTTAGCCTCGCATCCTGAGCGTATCATTTTAGCTTTTTATGGTATCCAACCATGCTTGGGGAGAATGTCCTGCTTCAATGGCTGTAAAGGCCTGAATGATCATGGCTGCATCACACTGTTGTGAGACTCTAATCTTGCATATATACCACAGGCAAACCAAGGAGACCAACATCAGAAGGCCTGCTAACGCTCCCATGCCCGCCCATTCCTTCAGATGATTCATGGCTGCAGCAATCCATGTTGATAATCCTGTGGCTAGTCCTGTGTCCACTCTGGTAGAATTTACTGTGACAATGGCCACTCTCAGCTGCTCCATCGTAGTATCGAATTCTCCAGTCCAGTTACCTAAAATATAGCTCGACAATTGTTTAGACAGATTTGCAGCACAGGAAAAATTCTCATGTTGTATGCTAGTGACACAAAGTCCAGCATACTTTCATTGACAGCCAGGTTGAGCGATTTGCCATAGGGTATCAATTTGCTCCTGCAAGAGGTCAATCCTCTGATTGAACACCATCAAGCTTCCTTTTAGTTGAGCATTAATTCCTTTATGTACAACTAAGGCATGAGCTACATTGGCTAAATGATTATTCAGGGTCTGAGCAGTCTGCACAGTATGACTCATGGCTAATGCCCTGGTGGTAGCTCCAACAGCCGCCAATGAGATGGTAGTAACAATGGTGGCTGTAGTTCCAAGATCCCTTTTCTGTCTGAAGAGAGTCATAGCGTGAGGGGCATCAATGGGCACAGGCACCCAATGAGGCATGCGAGTAACCAGGGCATTGAGTTTGAACATTTCTTTAAGTGTTTCTCTGCCATTCGATATTCCTCTACAGAGATTTCTCTGTTTAGCTCTGTTCCCCATTTTTTAATTGGATTACTTGGTTTGTTGGTTTTCAGCTTCTTTAGTTCTTTATATATACTGGTTATTAGCCCTCACCTTGCTCCCTGTTTTTCTCCATTCTTTGGGGTCCTGGAGCTCTGCTTCCAGACAGAGAATGAGGGTTCCATTTTTCTCCAGGGTAGCTAGAGCACTTTAGGGCAATGCCCATGCACCAAGCCTCTGTGTGGAAAAGGTTTTTCCACAGAGGGTTACACTTAGCTCTTTTAGCATGAGATTGCCAGTGGCAGTGGAGTTCCAATTCCTCTGAAAATACCAAAGAGTTACAGCTCTTGGTCAAGCTGTTATGCTAAATGCAGCAGAGGTGCTGACCAAAGCCCATGTCTGGTCAGCTTGCAGCTGAGAAACAGGCTTGGTAAGGCCCAGGCATGGAAGGCTGGGGGGTAGGCCTGGTGAGAGGAGTCTGGCAGAGGATGAATGATGAATCCCAGATGGTTTTGAAGTAAAAAATTTCATGCCTTTATTCATATGAAATCAAGAGCAATATTAACCCTGAGCAGGGGGAGGGATTTTGAGGGTAAATGTTTTGATTCGCTGGGGACAGGGGTCAGGGATACTTAATGGCCTTATCATAAGAAGGAAAATATAATAATTATCCTATGGGTGGGGAGGGGTGATCTCCAATCACAACTGAATTGATGGACTAAGATCCTTAGCAGGGTGGGACATTTCTAGGAATCCCTAGATGCTTGCTATAGCAGTTTCCTTATCAGGGAAGGCTCTGGCCTACAATCTGCTATAAGGGCTATGTGATGCTCCTTACAAGACCTGGGGTCACCCAATCAGGAGAGACTTTTAGATCCACACTGAGTAAAGGGAGTCTATAATGACTGAGCACAAGCAATTGGCTATCCAGAGATGACCTACTTCAACCTTATCCAGCAGAGCCCCACACCCACCACTGCCCCCCCCCAAATTTTTATCTACATAGGAGACTCCATATATACATACATAGAATATTCATTACATCAGTAGTATTAGTGCAAAGATTATGGCTCTCATATTAAGGAGAATAAGAAATTATTTATTTTTGAGCCATTTAAATGACCATGGTCTGGGAACACAGATTTAAATCATCTCAAATTTTGTGTTCTACATGGAAACAGTTTCACAAAGTTTTTATTGTTTTACAGAACAAAGAAACTCATAATCCAAGGCAAGTTCAAAATATATTGGTGGCTGCATCCAGAAGGCAGGAATAGTGAGATGGAGGGAGGGTTTATATAAACCTAAGATACTGTAAAGATATTCTTTGCTTTTAAATTAATGAAAGTCTGCAAATTTCATGATTTCCTTATTTTTCATTGCAGAGTAATACTCTATTGTGTAGATGTACCACAATTTCTGCATCCATTCTTCAGTTGAGGGGTATCTGGGCTGTTTCCAGCTTCTGGTTATTACAAATAAAGCTGCTACAAACATGGTTGAGCAAATGTCCTTATTGTATATTTGAGCCTCTTTTGGATATATGTCTAGGAGTGGTATGGCTGGATCTTGAGGAAGCGCTATTCCTAGTTGTCTGAGAAAGCACCAGATTGAGTTCCAGAGTGGTTGTACAAGTTTAGACTCCCACCAGCAGAGGATGAGGGTTTCCCTTTCTCTACAACCTCTCCAGCATGTGGTGTCACTTTGATTTGCATTTCCCTGATGGCTAATGAGGTTGAGCATTTCTTTAAGTGTTTCTTTGCCATTCGTTATTCTTCTATCGAGAGTTCTCTGTTTAGCTCTGTTCCCCATTTTTTAATTGGATTACTTGGTTTGTTGCTTTTCAGCTTCTTTAGTTCTTTATATATACTGGATATTAGCCCTCTGTCAGATAAAGGGTTGTTGGCATTTGCAGGTAAATGGTGGGACCAGGAAAGGATCATCCTCAGTGAGCTATCCCAGAAGCAGAAAGACACACACAGTATATACTCACTCATATAGACATATAACATAGGATAAACACATATAACATAGGATAAACCCACTAAAATCTGTACATCTAAAGAAACTAATCAAGAGAAAGGACCCTGACTAAAACACTCAATCCCCATCCCGAAAGGCAAAGAGGATGGACATCAGGAGAAGAAGAAAACAGGAAACAAGTCAGGAGCCTGCCACAGAGGGCATCTGAAAGGCTTTGCCCTGCAGACTATCAAAGTAGATGCTAAGACTTATGGCCAACTGTTGGGTTTAGTGCATGGAATCTTATGTAAGAAGTGGGAAATAGTTAGATCTGGAGAGGACAGGAACCCCACAAGGAAAGCAACAGAACCAGAAAATTTGAACACAGGAATCTTCCCAGAGACTCATACTCCAACCAAGTATCAGGTATGGAGATAACCTAGAACCCCTGCACAGATGTAGTCCATGGAAGCTTAATGTCCAAGTGAGTTACATAGTAATGGGAAGAGGGACTGACTCTGACATAATCTGATTGGCCTGCTTTTTGATCACCTCCTCCTGAGGGAGGAGTAGCCTTACCAGGCCACAGAAGATGTGACAATGCAGCCATTCCTGATGTGATCTGATAGACTAAGATCAGAAGGAAGGAGAGAAGGACCTCTCCTATCAGTGGACTTGGGAAGGCACATGTGTGATGATGGGGGAGGGAGGGTGGGACTGGGAGGGGAGGAGGGAGGGCTTTATGGGGGGTATACAAAGTGAATAAAGTGTAATTAATAAAATAAAATTAAATTAAAAACTAATGAAAGTCAGTGGTCTGATTAATTAATTGGTTCCAAAAGGTTTCTGTCTATTATTTGACAATATATTAGTTTTGATACAGAGGTGGGCAAGGACTGGAGGACTAGGATTAGTCCAAGATAAAGCAATTAGTTTCTGGACCTGCTGCCTTTCCAACCTCTCCACAGTACAGGGATGCTAATCATGAAACCAGTCTCTGCAGACACAAACTCTTTTCAGTTCTCCTTCACAGTAGCACATTTACAATAAATTAAGTCAACACAGACTGTTAACTCTTTCAATAGAGAAATCCAAAGAATTGTGCTGACACCAAACAAGCTAGTTCTCAGTGTTTGCAATCCTTTTTCAGACTCTCTTCCTGTTTTCCTCTTCTTCCTTCTTCTCTCTTTTATTGTAAGTGACCCCACATCAGAGAACTTTGTCTTGCACTTGTTTTTTTCTTTTCCTCACAATTTTAACTTTAGCTCAGTGCCTTCTGATGTGACTCAGTGACGGTTTCATTCACACATTTACGTACTTAAGTACTTAGAACTAACCATCTCTTCCTTTGTGGTGTTAAACACTTCTGAAAATGATTCCTCTTGTCCTTTCCCTGTTTTTATTATGTGAGCCCCTTGGGTAAGTCACGTTGGTTGATATTCTCAATGGCCAATCTAAGCAATGCCTTCACAGTTGAGTTTCAAGGTTGATTGCCACAACAGAGTCATATATATTCATTGACGTAAATGTGTAAATGGAAAGATTTCAGAAAAAGTTCAAAACTCACAGATGGTCCTTAAATAACTTTTTCTTAGGAGTAAAAACCCAACATGAGGCAGGCAAGCTTGGGGAATACTTTAGTAACCTGGAAATCTACTTGACTTAGACCATCAGCTCTTAACAACCAGTTGAACACCCTGTTACAAACGTTGTCTATGACCATTGGAAAGCACAAATATTTGCATTGTGATTCATAGAAGTAGAACAATTACAGTTATGAAGTAGAAACATAAATAATTTTATGGCTGGGAGTCACTATGACAAGAAGAACTGTATCAAAGATTCATCTCATTAGGAACATTGGAAAACCACTAATTTAGACTATGCACATATCTGCTTGTCTAATAATTCATTTGACATCCTACCTCCTTTGCTTGCCCATACTATGAATGGACAGTCCAGTTTGAACAATGTTCCTAGCAACCTCAGATACCAGACTATATTAGGCTGAATTTACCTACTTTGAACAATAGAAATAATTTACTCTCTTGTGTTAGTGTCGTCCTGTTTCTGTGATAAGACACTCTGACAAATGAAACTTAAAGAATAAAGGGCTTATTTAAGTCCATAGTTCAAGGTCATGGTCCATCATTGGAGATAAGTCAAGGTTGCAAGAACTTGAAGCACCTGTCATAAATGTCTATAGTCATGAGACAAGAGTAACAAATTAAGATGTGAATAAACACTAATTAATCTCCCTTTCTACACTTGTGAATCTCTAGTCCTGCCCACAATTAAGATGCATCTTCCCATATGCACAGTGAGGCAAAACTATGCTCCCAAGCAAACTTTTAGGAAAAATGCCTCTCTTCTCAAGCACCTTATGCCTAAGCATACTTAGGTATGCATATTTTTTAAATAAGAAGTTTTATATGAAGGGGTATGTTTATTAGATAAATAATTTTATGTATTACTCAAAATAGAGAAAAACCCAAACTTCAGCCCTAGTACCAAGTGTTCCTGAGCCTCATAAAATCAAACAATAACTATGATCAATGAGCATCGTGTTGCTCTCTTGCAGTGTATGCTGACTTTTTCTATTCATTTATTTTAAGTAAAGATTTCTTGATAATTCTGAAAATCTTAGTGAGCTCTTATTTCAGCTACTTAAATAAGAGCCTAAAAACCCAGAAGCATCTGACCCTGACCACAAGTAACAAACAACTTCTAATTTAGTCATACCATCCCATTCTGCAGAGACTCATGCCTTTATCTCAGGATTCTAGCCTTGAATACTAAGTTATGTGTTGACCATTTCTCTTATGAAAATTCTCATATTATCCAGAATCCTATTCCAAAATAAAATAACCCCTGTTCTCTCAAAGTTCTCAAAGACTGCCTGGTTCTCTTCTCCAGCTATTTCAGATCTAAGGACAGTTTCTTGGGTAGACTCATATATCAAAATACTCCACATAACTACACAAAAATGCAAGATTTTATACTGGATAAAAGTAAATTTAATATAGGAAAAAAACAAACACATTTTGATTTTTGTTTTGTTTATTGTTTTGGTTTTTTTGTATGTTTGTTTGTTTGGTTTTTTGAGACAGGGTTTCTCTTTGTAGTCTTGGCTCTCCTGCACTCACTTTGTAGACCAGGCTGGCCTCTAATTCACAGAGATCCACCTGCCTTTGCCTCCCTGAGTACATGGATTACAGGTTTGTACCACCATGCTTAGCTAACATACACATTTTGAATTCAACAAAAGAGTACACACACTTTTTTTAGATCCAGAAAAAAAAAAAAGAATTGCAACATTAAAAAAAAAAAAGTGCACTACAGAATATTTGGAAAGTTTAAGTAGTATACATGACTAGTTGCTGTATGAATGATAGTTAGTTTATACTCTTAGGATACAGAGACCCCTGTGAATATTTGAAACATTCATGACTACAATGTAAGGTAGAGGATGGATAAAATAGTACAAAGAAATAGGAAAGGAAGTCGACTAGCTAGTTGTAAATCATAGTTGGAGATTTTTTCTTTTACTTTTTGTTGATAGTTTTGAATTTTACATCATCCACCTCAATCCCACTCTTCTCCTTGCCCCTTCGTTTTCACCCTCAGCCCTTGCAACCTACCCCCCAAAATAAAATTACAAAAAAAAGATAGAATTAAAAATAAATCTTGTCATGGAAACTATAAGGCATCATCCAGTATTCTCATTCTCCCCACATGTTTACTTGTAAATGTTCACTTCAATGAGTCATTGATCTGTTTTGAGGCCTGTTCCTTCTGCTACACCATATATACTGGATCCTCATAGAGACTCCATGCTAAATACATTATATGAAAACAGTTCTTTCTCAGGCTTGCTTGTATCACTCCCTTGTATGCAGAATGGGGTCTAGCACCAGGTTTCTGTTGTCTCGGTATTTGTAAAATGCTTGTCTGTGCCTTACAAAGCATTCTGTCACCCTTCTTTCTCTTGTATGTGTTCTTGCAGACAGCGTCTCAATTATAATGTCCATTGTAACCCCTTCTGTGAGACACTCAGCTTGATTTATATTTTGCTTTCAGCTGTCCATCTACCTGACACAAGCATTTTCTGTTACCATTAGAAATCTTTTATTTTAAATATAACCCACTCACGTGTTTACCCACTTGAGACTGAACCTTTCTCTGACTCTGCCTCTCTCACTGTGTTGTTTATAGTCTCTTCTTGTCCTTCCTTACATTCCATCTTTACTTGTGATTTGTGGATTCAGGACACTCAATACGTGAATGAGAATTAAATGAGCCATGCTATGAGTTTATAGTTCTGTACCTGACAAGGGACAGCAAAAGAGACATGAAAGTTACATCAATTGCCCAAGGACACACTGGTATGCTTCTTTCATTTGCTTGAAGGGGAAAAACAAATCAATAGTCTCCAGTGCCTTTCAAATAAATTAAGCACATATGGATCATTTTCATATCTAGAGAGGAAATCTACACTGATTCGGTCTTGAAGTAAAAATGAGCTTCACCCATCAAATATCTCTTAACACCAATGAGTTAACAGTTCTTCGAGTCATGACAGGTTTGAAAATGTGCTCTGCTCTCATGGCAGCTCATCTGATACAGACTCCCCTTATCTTTTCAGGTCGATGATCTCCATACAGTTTGGTTTGGTTCACTCCCCAGGTGTGTTAGTTTTATTCAGGCTGACAAAGCAGCAAAGGAAAGAGAGCGTTGGCCAGATAGAATCTTTGTTCACATTACTCTCCTACTCTTGCCTTTGCTTTGTTGAATTACAATTGTGTCATCTCTTCCTTGAAGAAGAGAGAGAATAAAAGCTCTCACTTGTGTGGATAAAGGGCTTGGGTTTCTTGAAGTCACTCCAGCAGTGCACAATGGAGTTGTCTGTAAGATCAAGAGCAATGTACTCTGACTACACAATCATCTTCCAGATGCTGCCTTTGGTGCTGTTGGGATATTCTCTGATTTGTTTGAAAAAAGAAAAAAAAAACTGACACGGAAATAAAGACATGCAAGAGATACAGAAGTTTTTGCATACAAAATAATTACCAATAGGATCTTGTAAATGAATTTCCCTGAAGCAATGAGAAATAGATTATATGCCTGTAGGAGAATACAGAAGGCAGTGTCATGCAGAATTCATTACTAGAATCCCAGGTTTCAGAGATTATGACAGCACTGTTTTGTAAAACATCTGCACAGAGTAATCTCCTTGGAAGTACACACTTCTCAGCCCAGTATATCTGGGTTAATGAATGTGCAGTGTGTCGAGTGAGTGGTGTGCAAATAGGTGGGAGGGAGCAGCAACATTACTAAACACTGGCACTTACGCTTCCAGCCCTGTACACAATTACTTGTCTGAAAGGATTTTCCCTGCGTTTGTGCTACACAGTACACAGGCTACAATCTGTACCTGCCTGGTACTCTCCACACAAACAACACAAACATTAAAAGTCTAATTCAAGATTTCTTTGGGTGGTTTACCTTTTATACACCTTACTAAACCTAGGAGCACAAATGACTATATCACTTTTGTTCAAAGTTTAAATATCTAAATATTATGTCAAACATTTCTGAATCTACTAAATATCTGAAAACATGGATGTCATTGCATTAAGAAATGAGCTTAAGCAAGCCTGCTCCCCAAGTTTTCCACAGAACTCTGTTAGTAGTAGCAGCCTGGAAAGGGCAAATGCTGCCTTGAGTCTAGATCTCCTCTGTCACATTTTTATTTCATAATTGATTGGAAATTCAAGCATGACAATAAAGCTTAAAAGAAACATTTTTATACTCAAGTCAACCATTCACAGACATAACTTCTCTAAATCCAGTAAAATTGTACAGTTCTGTGCAATCAACAAGGCAGAATTAATATTATAGCTTTCCTTTGCTGACATGCTTGTTATTTATTACTTCAATCTGCATGGTTACTTTTTCCATTAGATCTTATGTTCAGGACTGGATTATATAAATGAAAAATACAGAAGTACAAGTTTTGTGTTCAAATGTAGTGACAGGGGTCTAGAAATGCAGCTCATTGGGTAAAGTGCCTGCCTAGTACTCACAAAGTCATGAGTTCAATCTCCAGTACCACACAAACAAGCCAGCAATGTGTACAACTGTAGTTGTAATGGTTAGGAAGTAAAAGTAGGAGGACCGGAGTTGATTCTAATGGATATGCATATCATATATATATATATATATATATATATATATATATATATATATCCTACTCAAGATAAATCCACCAAGTATGATGTGCACAGTGACAGCAGCAAGCATGGTGAAAACTGTCTGTTATAATATGGTTGTAGAGAACCACCCATATACACTTCCAAGTTTGTGACATCCAAACTACCTGGATGTGCTTGACAGGTTACAGGACAAATCTTGGTTTCTTTAATTATACTCTGGCTGGAAATAAAGCAAGATTTTTAAGCTCTAATGAAATATAATTGATAAATAAAGACTACATACATTTAATGTTTATAGTTTGATAAACTGAACATGGACATACATTGCTGTGATAACAGCAATACAAGAAAGGTACATGTATCAAATACATGTATGACTTCCAAAGAATTTGAATGAGTTTTAAGAAAACATAATGAAATTTTAATTCTCTTCACATATTTTAAAATGCATAATACTGTGCCTTCAGCTATAGCAATTTTCTTTTTGGTATGGCAAAGTTCTAGAATTTGTTCAGCTTGCACAACAGAAAACTGAAAAATTAATTTCTGTCTTTCCTTTTCCACAAATCCATGAAACCATCTTTCCAAATTTTACTTATCTAATTTTGATTATGTCAGACAGCTCCTATATATTTTAACATGCAATATTTGTCCTTTTGCATGACTAGCAAATCTGACTAGCATATTAATATTAGCTGTGTATTGTTATCTATATCATTGCAAATGGGTGGATTTACTTGTTTATAACAATAACGCACAATACAGATACACAGGTAGATATAAACACACATAATCACACAAACACACATGCACACATTTAATAAAATTATTCACTTATCTATAAACACAGATATTTGGGTTGCTCTTATATTTTGGTTAAAATGTAACATCACAGACAGCATGGGAAATAACATTTAATAATCATCCATTTTAAACTAGAACTATAAATATTCTAAAACCTGTACACCTATATCAGCTAAGCAAGAATGAGGACCCTAGGTAAGATGATCATTCTTCATTCAGAGAGGCAAACTGGACAGACATCAGAAGAGGGAGAATACAGGAAACAGGACAGGAGCCTACCACAGAGGACCTCTGAAAGATTCTACCCTGCATGGTATCAAAACAGACAGTGAGACTCATAGCCAAACTTTGGGTAGAATGCAGGCAATCTTATGGAAAAAAAAAGAGGGAGAGAGAAAGACCTGGAGGGGACAGAAGCTCTACAAGGGGAGCAACAGAACCAAAAAATCTGGACCCAGGGGTCTTTTCTGAAACTGATACTCCAACCAAGAACCACTCATGGAGATAACCTAGAACCCCTGCACATATATAGTCCACAGCAGCTCAGTCTCTAGGTGGGTTCCCTAGTAATGGGAACAGGGACATAAACTCAGTTGCTGGTTCTTTCATCACCTCCCTCTGAGGGGTGGGAGCAGCCTTACCAGTCCACAGAATGAAACCAGTCTCGAGGAGACCTGGTAATCCAGGGTCAGATGGAAGGGGGGGAGGACCTTCCCTTGGGGAGGGGCATGGGAAGAGATGAGGGAAGAAAGGTGGGATTGGGAGAGGACAATGGAGGAAGCTACAGCTGGGATACAAAGTGAATAAACTGTAATTAGTGAAAAAAAAAAGAAACAAAATAAAACTAGAACTACTTCATTATATGATTATATAATTCCTGGGTATATAATTTAAAGCACAAAGCAATCCATTTGTTTATCAAAACTCCAATGAAAGGATAATAAAGGTGATAAATATTAGCCATAGGTATCCATATGCCCAGTAAATTACAGTCCTGGCCTAGTCATGATACCAGAAAATCCAGAACTTTCTCACAGCCCATTCCCTCATATATAATATATATTTCATAACAGCACTTGGAACTTACTGAAGAATAAATTTGATACAATGCATTTGAAGACCTCAGAGTCTTCAGTGCCTAACTTTCACATAGTATCATATGCAATAATGTATATGAATGCAAGGAGAATTATTTTTGTATCCTGCCACTTTGCTGAAGGTATTTATCAGCTGTAGGAGTTCCCTGGTAGTAATGGGAAGAGGGACTGTCTCCGACACAATCTGATAGGCCTGCTTTTTGATCACCTCCCCCTGAGGGGAGAACAGTCTTACCAGGACACAGAAGATGACAATGCAGCAACTCCTGATGTGATCTGACAGTCTAAGATCAGAAGGAAGGAGAGGAGGACCTCCCCTATCAGTGGACTTGGGAGGGGCATGCATGAAGAAGGGGGAGAGAGGGTGGGATCGGGAGGGGAGAAGGGAGGAGCTTATGGGGGTGCTAAAAAGTGAATAAAGTGTAAAAAATAATAATAATTTGCTCAACCTTGTTTATAGCAGCTCTATTTGTAATAGCCAGAACCTGGAAACAACCCAGATGTCTATCAACGGTGGAATGGGTACAGAAATTGTGGTATTTTTATACAATGGAATACTACTCAGCAATCAAAAAGGAGGAAATCATGAAATTTGCAGGCAAATGGTGGGATCTAGAAAAGATCATTCTGAGTGAAATATCCCAGAAGGAGAAAGACAAACATGGGATATACTCACTTATATAGACCTATAAGATATGATAAACATAATGAAATCTATACACCTAAAAAAGATAATCAATTGAGCGGACATGGGGTAAGATGATCAATCCTCGTTTAGAAAGACAGATGGGATGTGCATTGAACGTATGACAGGAGTCTACTGAGCGCATCTGAAAGACTCTAACTAGCAGTGTTTTCAAAGCAAAGACTCATGACCAAACCTTTGGCAGAGTACAGGGAATCATAAGAAAGAAGGGGAGTTAGTCTGATGGGGAAAGGATAGGAGCTCCACAAGGACCAAATATATCTGGGCACAGGGTCTTTTCTGAGACTGACATTCAACCAAGGACCATGTATGGATATAACCTAGAACCTCTGCTCAGATGTAGCCTGTGGTAGCTCAGTAACCAATTGGTTTCCCAAAGTGAGGGGAACAAGGACTGTTTCTAACAGGAGCTCAATGACTGGCTCTTTGGTCTCCCCACCCCCCAAGGGAGGAGCAGTCCTGTTAGGCCACAGAGGAGGGCTTTGCAGCCGGTCCTGAAGATACCTGATAAAACAGGATCAGATGAATGGGGAGGAGGTCCCCCCCATCAGTGGACTTGGAAAGGGGCACGGTGGAGATGAGGGAGGGAGGGAGGGAGGGACTGGGAGGGAATGAGGGATCGGGACACGGCTGGGATACAGAGTTAATAAAATGTAACTGATAAAAAAAAATAAAATAAATAAAAAAAAAGAAAAAAAAATAATAATTAATAAAAAGCAAGAGGAAAGCCAAGAATAATGTGAAAACAAAACTGGAAAGACAAAATATTCTCATTGGAAATAGGGAGATAGCATGTATGTGCATGGCATGTTTGCCTAATATAAGAAGATAATCTACCATTTTGGCATGTAAGCTAACGCATCTACTCAGCCATCAGAGTGCTTCTTGAACCTTCAACATTGTAAATGAACAGACGGAAATCTTATACATGTCTGTCAAAGTAAATGTACATTACCTATGGCCCAAGAGAGTGAGTAGCCTGCTCACTAATTTTAAATGAACTGCAGGCTTCTTGAAGTCTGAGGCACATTTACTCATATCTATACTTTTAGCTCTTGTTAGTATGGAATGAATGGTCTATCATTTGGTTTTTATTTTGAAATTATTCAAAATTCTATGTGTTTGGTAAAAATGTAACCATCCTAGATAATACACTTAAAATAAAGTTAAAATTTTGATATGCAATAGATATATTCTATTTAACTTTTAAAATTATTCATTCTTTTTTATTTTTATTTTTTCTTCACTATATATATATCCCGATTGAGGCCCCCTCCCTCAACTTCACCCAGTTCCACCCTCACTCCCTCTTTCCCTATCCCCGTCCCCTAGTCCTCTGATAGGGGGAGTTTTCCACTATTGCCTTCTGCCCATAGCTTGTTAAGTTTCATCAGGACTGCCTGGATCCTTTTTCTCCAAGGCCTGGCAAGGCTGCATCATCAGGAGCAAGTGATGAAAGAGGGCTGCGCCCAGCTAATTCGATTTTTTTTTTTTTAATTTGTAACACGGATTCAAAGATGCTGGTAGAAAAAAACAAAATAAATTAAAAAAAAAAAACACAAAAAACAAACTTCTTTCTGCCTACATTTTCATTTAACTTGTTGCTTTTGTATTAAGCCCACAATGGAATAATGTATTTGAAAGGTTTTCTGCATTTTTCTGTAACAATATTAAGGAATTCCTTTCAGAATCTTAAAAAAGAAAAGAAAAAGAAAAAAACCTTGTTTGACGTCAGGTGGCTTTGTAATCCATTGCATTACCAATTTTATTGTACCTTTTATATAGATCCTAGCACATTCACAACAAAAGGTAAATACATGGGAGGGAAATGTGTGAATCATTTTGAAAAAATAATGAACATCTTTAAAAACATACATGCAGCCTAAAACTCTCAAACACTGATACTGTTTACTCTTTCTCAGATATTTAAATATTGAGAACTCTTTTCATTTATTTATTTATTTATTTTTAATTAATTAATTTATTATTATTATTATTATTATTATTATTATTAGAGAAGAAATAGTCTCTGTCTAGTTTGCTGTTTAATTGGTATAATCCTTGTTTGGGTCCCATAAAGGCAGCCACAAAGAGCACACTATTAAGTTTTTCAGTGCCAAATGGTCTCCCCAAAAACATACATACAAGAAACATTACAGGGCAGGGAAGCAGATCGACTAATGGCAGAGCTTCATTTCTTCTTCAGTTCCCCAAACACCAGACCCCAAGCCTTATCCCCATATCTGTAGCATACTACCTTCTGTCACCTCCTTTCCTCCTCTTACCTCCTTCTCTAGTGAATCACACAGATCTTCCCTTACAAACTTCCTTTTCTCCATTCATTGTGTAATCATAGCCTCCAACCCCAGCAGGGACTCCATGGGAACCCACAGACCATTCTAGTCAGGGAAGACAGATAAACTAACTGTAGATCTTCACCTGTGTCTCTGCTCCTCAGAGTTGAAGCCCCAAGTCTGTCTGTAGTAGACTGCCTTCTTCAGCCTCCCCTTCCTCTCTTTTCTGATCTCTAGTGGATCACCAGATCTTCCACTCCAGAATTCTCTCCAGTCATTGCTTTGTCACAGACCTCAACACCAAGAGGCATGTCTCCCATAGGCCACATGGCCCTATGGGCCAGCAAAGCAAGTTCGCCAATTTCAGGCTTTCACTTCTCCTTCCATTTCCACAAATCCAATCTGCCTTTCTCATCACGAGGTCTATGCAGTCATTCTGTTATTGTCCCTCATTGCTCTCTAGTCCTGTTCCCAGGGTACTAATCAGATCCAGGGGACCATCTTGATTTTCTCCCTCCTTTTATTAGCCATTTCCTTTTTCATGTGTTAGCTTCTAATCCCTTGAAAACCACACCTAAGAAGATGCCAGGATAAATTTTACCAGGCAACACACAACCATCAAACTCTCCTAAAAGACAGAAAGGACAACAAAACCTGAGAAGCAAAACACCTCCCAAGACTGGATAGCATCACCTAGAATTACAGTCAATAATATCCAGATGTCTCCACTAGAGCTCAGCAACTTTAAAACATTAGGCCCAGGGTACTGCAACGTAGCCAAAAAACAAGGAAGGACTTAAAAAGCCCTCATGAGTATGATAAAGGTCTTTAAATAGGACGTGAATAGATCCCTTAAAGAAACTTATGAAAGTACAAAAAATAGTGGAAGGAAATGCGTAAAACTGATGAAAAGCTGAAAGTCGAAATAGAATCAATAATAAAAACCCAAATTGAGGAAAATATGAAAATGAAAATTTTAGGAGCATAAACAGTAACCACGGAAGCAAGCCTCACGAACAGACTATAAGAGATGAAAGAGAGAATCTTAAGCACTGAAAACATGAGGGAAAATTGATACCTTTGTTTAAAAAAAAGTTAAATAAAAAAAAATTCTGAAACAAAACATCAAAAAATCTGGGACACTATGAAAAGTCCAAATCTAAGACTAACATGAATAGAGAAAACAAAACTCAAAGCATAGAATATATTTTCAACAATAATCACAACAGAAAATTTTCCAAACTTATGGAGAGAGATGCCAGTCCAGGTACACAAGTATGCAGAACACAAAATAGACAGGAACAAAAAAAAGGAAATCCACTTGGCACATCATAATCAAAACACTGAGTTACAGAACAAAGAATTACTATTAAAAGATACAAGGGGAAAAAAAAACTTGTCATATAAAATCAGTTCTATTATCACAATATCTGACTTCTCAATGGAGACAATAAAAGCCAGAAGGGTCAGATCAGATATTCTACAAAATCTAAATGAACACAGAAACTTACCCAAACTTGGATACCCAGCAAAACTTTAAACACAAAACAAGAAGAAAATAAGTTATCTCATCATAAAAACAAATTTAAGCAATATCTACATACACAACCAGCCCAACAGAAGGAGCTGGAAGGAAAACTCTAATCTCAGTAAGTTAATGTGGGCCTTTGCTGGATTGAAGTCTGACATCTCTGGATAGCCATTTATTTGTAGTAGGTCTATCATGATGGACTCCCTTTTCTCAAAGCCCTAAAACTCTCTGCCTCTGCCCCAATCTCGGTGAACTTTGGTTTTGTAAGGAGCTTCATATAGTTCTCAAGGCAGATTACATGCCAGACTCTTCCCTGATAAGGAAACTGGTCCAGCAAGTATCTGGGAATTCCTAGAAATGCTCCCATTCCTGATAAGGATCTTAGTCTTTAGCAATTACCTTCACTTGTACTTGGAGATTTTCCCCTTGTCCCTAGGATAATTAGGTTCTGTGTTGTCCTTCTTGAGACATGGCCATGTTACTTCATGAAAAATGAGGCACTATATCACCACATGTAAATCAGGCATCCATGTACTCCTGACACCATCGAATCAAACACGTTCACCTTCTAAATCACACACACACACACACACACACACACACACACACACACTGCCTGAAGGTTTATAAATCTCTGATTTCAAATAAATGTGCTGCTGGTGGTTTGCATGCTTCATGATACTTTCAGCCTTCCACCATGGCTGTCTGAGATTCGTCATTTATCTCCTGTTGGGCCTCATCTTACCAGGTCTGCTCTCCCTCTGGCTCTGTTGGCCTCACCAGGCCTGAGCCTCACCATGTGTGGTCCTTGGCTGCCAAGGACCATCTTTTGCCCACACCTCTGCCATGCTCAGGACAGCAGCTTAATAAAAGCTTTATCACTTTTATATCACTATATGCTCTGGAATGCCTATGATTCCACTTCCCCCAGTGGTCTTATTCCAAAAGAGCTAAACTGTACCACTCTGTGGAAAGCCTTTTTCACAACTGGCCTTAGGTACGTGAACCTCCCCTAAAGAGCTCTAGCCTCTCCTGAGAGAAATGAAATCCTGTCCTCCATTCAGAAGCAAAGCTCCAGGACTGCAGCCGAGATCCATGCCCCCACCAAACAGACAACAACAGGTTAACAACACACAAGAATACACAAGGAACAAATGATACCAGAGCAAAAAAATAATTAAGAACACACACACACACACACACACACACACACACACACAGAGGAATCAACAAAAACTGACCCTTAATATCTCTCAGCATCAAGAATTTGAATTCCCCAATTTAAAAAACAAAACAAACAAACAAACAAAAAAAAAAAAAACAAGCAATAGTAATAAAACCTGCATGGTATTGGCTTAGAAACAGAATAGTGGATCAATGGAACCGAACAGAAGACCCAGAAATAAACCCAAACACCTATGGATACTTGATTTTTGACCATTCAATGGAAAAAAAAAAAAAAAAAAAAACAGCATCATCAACAAATGGTCCAATAGGATGTCTACATGCAGAAAAATGGAAATAGATCCATATTTATCACCCTGCACAAAACTAAAGTCCAAGTGGATCAAAGACCTCAACATAAAACCAGACACACTAAATCTGTTAGAAGAAAAAGTGGGGAAGAGCCTAGAACTCATTGGCTCAGGTGACATCTTCCTGAATAGAACACCAACAGCACTGGCACTAAGAGCAACAATCAACCAATGGGACCTCATGAAACTGAAAAGCTTCTGTAAAGCAAAAGACACTATTGTCAGAACAAAATGACAGCCTAGAGACTGGGAAAGGATTTTCACCAATCCTCTATCTGACAGAGGGCTGATATCCAGAATATATAAAGAACTAAAGAAGTTAAAAGCAACAAAGCAAGCAATCCAATTTAAAAAATGGGTACATAGCTAAACAAAGAATAATCAGTAGAAGAATACAGAATGCCAGAGAAACACCTAAAGAGATGCTCAATGTCCATAGCCATCAGAGAGATGCAAATCAAAACGACCCTGAGATTTCACCGTACACCCATAAGAATGGCTAAGATCAAAAACTCAAGGGACAACACATGCTGGAGATGTTGTGGAGAAAGGGAAACCCTACTCCATTGCTAGTGGGAATGTAAACTTTTACAACCACTTTAGAAATAAATCTGGCGTTTTCTCAGATAATTAGGAATAGTGCTACCTCAAGATCCAGCTATACCGCTCCTAGGCATATATCCAAAATTTGCTCAAGTACACAACAAGGGCATTTGCTCAACCATTTTTATAGCACCTTTATTCATAATAGCCAGAACCTGGAAAAAAACCAGATGCCCCTCATTTGAGGAATGGATACAGAAATTATGATACATTTACAGAATGGAATACTACTCAGCAATTAAAATCAAGGAAATGATGAAATCTGCAGGCAAATGGTGGGACCTAGAAAAGATCATCCTGAGTGAGGTATCCCAGAAGCAGAAAGACACATATGGTATGTACTCACTTATATAGACCTATAAGATAGGATAAATATACTGAAATCTATACACCTAAAGAAGATAATCAAGAAAGAGGACCTGGGGTAAGATGATTAATTCTCACTTAGAAAGACAAATGGGATGGACATTGGATGTAGGAGAAAAGAAGTAACAGGAAAGGAGCCTACCACAGAGGGCCTCTGAAAGACTCTACCTAGAAGTGTATCAAAGCAGATGCTGAGACTCATAACCAAACCTTGGGCAGAATGCAGGGAATCATAAAAAAGAAGGGGGAGTTAATATGGCCAGAAGAGGACAGGAGCTCCACAAGGACCAAATAAATCTGGGCACAGGGGTCTTATATGAGACTGATTATCCAATCAAGGACCATGCATGGATATAACCTAGAACCTCTGTTTGGGTGTAGCATATGGTAGCTCAGTATCCAAGTGAGTACCCTAGTAAGGAGAACAAGGAATATTTCTGACGTGAACTCGATGGTGGGCTTTTTTACCCCCCTGAGGGAGGAGCAGCCTTGCTAGGCCACAGAGGAGGACTTTGCAGCCAATCCTAAAGATACCTGATAAACCAAGGTCAGATGAAAAGGGAGGAAGTGCTCCCCTATCAGTGGACTTGGAAAGGTGCTGGTAGCATATAAGGGAGGGGGGTGGGACTGGGAAGGAATGAGGGATCAGTATACAGCTGGGATACAAAGTTAATAAACTGTAACTAATTTAAAAAAAAATAAAATGAATAATTGAAAGTGAAAAAAAAACAAGCAAACAAATATACAAAGAAAATAGAAACAAACAATCAAAACAGGATCCATCTGTCTGCTCCATCCAAGAAACATGCCTTAATATCAAAGATTGATATCTGATTTTTGACAAAGATGCCAAAACCATACAATGGAAAAAAGATAGCATCTTCAACAAATGGTGCTTGTCCAACTGGATGTCTACATGTAGAAAAATGAAAATAGATCCATACTTATCACCGTGCACAAAACTGAAGTCCAAGTGGATCAAAGACCTCAACATAAAACCAGACACATTAAATCGGCTAGGAAAAAAAGTGGGGAATACCCTAGAACTCATTGGCACAGGGGACAACTTCCTGAACAGAACACCAACAGCACAGGCTCTAAGAACAACAATCAATAAATGAGACCTCATGAAACTGAAAAGCTTCTGTAAATCAAAGGACACCGTCATCAAAACAAAACAGCGCCTACAGATTGGGAAAGAATCTTCCCAACCCTTTATCTGACAGAGGACTCATATCCAGTATATATAAAGAACTAAAGAAGCTGAAAAGCAGCAAAACAAGTAATCCACTTAAAAAATGGGGAACAGAGCTAAACAGAACTCTCTGTAGAGGAATATTGAATGGCAGAGAAGCATTTAAAGAAATGCTCAACCTCATTAGCCATTAGGAAAATGCAAATCAAAACAACCCTGAGATTTCACCTTACACCCATCAGAATGGCCAAGATCAAAAACTTAAGTGACAACACATAATGCACCATTTTATCTGTGTTTAGAATAGATATGTTTTATTTACAAGTATGTTAAAAGGTTTTCAAGCATCCATCCTCTTAAAAAAAAAAAAAAAAAAAAAACAAAAACAAAAACTAAACACAGAAAAGCTTGCACTAACTGACTATATGAACCAAGTAGACCTAACAGATATTTACAGAACATTCCACCAAACACAAAGTGTATATTCTTCTAAGAACTTCATGACTTTCTCCAAAATTGAGTATATACTTGGACACAAAGCAAGTCTAAACACACAGAAATATTAAACTAACAGGCTGCATTTTATTTGACAACCATGAATTAAGGCTGCATATCAACAGCATCAACAACAAACCACGAAAGAGCTTAGAAATTCATTGAAAATTTAGAACTGAGTACTGAATAAAATAAAGGGACAGTACAGACATGAAGAAAGAAATTGAAGAATTTTGGAATTGAAATAAAATGAATACATAGCATAACCAAACTTATGAAGGTAATTCTAAAAGACAGGTTAATAGCACAAAATACTTATATTAAAAAACAAAAAGCAAAAAAATTAGAGAGATCTCATACCTGAAACTTAACAGCACATGCTCTAGGATAAAAGGAAGAAATCACACCCAAAAGAAGAATATTGAAAGAAACAGACAAATTCAGCACTAAAATTAACAGAATAGAACAAAAATTATAAAGATTCAATAAAAAAGTTAGTTATTTGAGAAAATCATTAAAATTAACAAACTTTTTATTCAAATAAACTAAAAGGTATAGAGAGAATGTTTAAATTTAAAAAGTTAGTAATGAAAAGGAAACCAGGAAAAGGAAACCAGGAAAATCCAGAGAATCATGAAGACTTACTTTAAAATCCTGCATTCCTTGTTGTATACTTGAGCAGCTTTTGGATATATGCCTAGGAGTGTTATAGCTGGATCTTGAGGTAGCACTATTCCTAATTGTCTGAGAAAGCGCCAGATTGATTTCCAACGTGGTTGTACAAGGTTACATTCCATTCAGCAATGGAGTAGGGTTCCTCTTTCTCAACATCCTCTCCAGCTTGTTTTGTCACTTGAGTTTTTGAGTCATTCTTATGGGTGTATGGTGAAATCTCAGGGTCATTTTGATTTGTGTTTTCCTGATGACTAAGGATGTTGAACATTTCTTTAGTGTTTCTTTGCCACTTGATGTTCCATTTTTTAATTGGGTTACTTGATTTATTTAACTTCTTTAGTTCTTTATATATTCTGGATATTAGCCCTCTGTCAGATATAGGTTTGGTGAAGATCCTTTCCCAATCTGAAGGCTGTCATTTGCTCAACCACGCTCCTAACAGCTTTATTTATAATATCCAGAAGCTGTAAACAATCCAGATGTCCCTCAGATGAAGAATGGATACAGAAATTGTGGTACATTTACACAATGGAATACTACTCAACAATTAAAACAAGGAAATCATGAAATTTGAAGGCAAATGGTGGGAATTAGAAAAGATCATCCTGAATGAGGTATCCCAGAAACAGAAAGACACACATGGTATATAGTCACTTATAAGTGGATAACAGACAGAAAATAGAGTATAATCATATTAAAATCTATAAACCTAAGGAAACTAATCAAGAAGGAGACCCCTGGGTAAGATGTTCAATCTTCATTCAGAAAGACAAATAATACAGGGAAAAAGCAGGAAACAGGGCCTCTTCACATAGGGCCTCTGAAAGACTACCCAGCAGGGTATCAAAACATATGCTGAGACTCATAACCAAACTTTGGGTAGAGTGCAGGGAGTCTTATGAAAGAAGGAAAAGACAGAAAGAGGTGGAGGGAATGAGAGCTCCACAAGGAGAGCAACAGAACCAAAAAACCTGGGCACAGTGGTCTTTTCTGAGACTGATACTCCAAACAAGGACCATGCATGGAGATAACACAGTACCCCTGCACGGAAGTAGCCCATGGCTGATCAGTGTCCAATAATAATAACAGGGACTGTCTCTGACATGAAGTCATGGGCTGACTCTTTGCTCACCTACACCTGAGGGAGGAGCAGCCTTACCAGTCCACAGAGGAAGACAAATTAGCCAGACCTGATAGACTAGGGTCAGATGGACGGGGAGGAGGACCTACCCTATCATTGGACTGGGGGAGGGGCACTGGAGAAGAAGAGGGAGGAAGGGTGGAATTGGGAGGGAATGAGGGAGGGTCCTGCAGCTGGGACACAAAGTGAACAAAATGTAATTAATGTAAAAAATAAAAATTTAATTAATTATTTAAACTGTTATTTCCAGGAGAAATTGGAGTTGCAAAGGACATACCTCAACATCAACATAAAGGCAGCTTACAGGAGACCATATGCAATGTCAGCTTAAGTGGAGGAAAACCTGAAATCAATTCCACTAAAATCAGGAACAAGGCAAGGTTGTCTACTCTCTATAGCCAATCAATATAGTTCTTGAGGTCTTAACTGAAATAAGAAAACACTCAGCCAACGCTTCTGGGATTGCAAACTTGTACAGTAGTTACAGATATCAATGTGGTGGTTCCTCAGGAATCTAACACAAGCTTGAAAGATACTATTTTTTAGTATATATCCAAAAGAAATCTTGTCTTACAATAGAGACACTTGCTCAACCATATTCACTGCTGCTGTTTTCAAAATTTGAAACTTTCTAGTTGTCCCCAAATAAATAGAATAATTTATTTATATATGATAATTTACATATACAAATAATATAAATACTATAGTTAATATATAATTACATATAATATATAAATTCAAAAACTATATGATATAATAAAATATAATAAATATATTATATAACTTTATAATATGTTGTAGTATTTGTATTATGTATGTTACATTTACACAATGGAATATTATCTGTTAACAAACACGGTATATACTCACTTATATAGACCTATAAGATATGATAAACATAATGAAATCTATACATCTAAAAAAGATAATCAATTGAGCGGACATGGGGTAAGATGATCAATCCTCGTTTAGAAAGACAGATGGGATGTGCATTGAACATATGACAGGAGTCTACTGAGTACATCTGAAAGACTCTAACTAGCAGTGTTTTCAAAGCAAAGACTCATGACCAAACCTTTGGCAGAGTACAGAGAATCATAAGAAAGAAGGGGAGTTAGTCTGATGGGGAAAGGATAGGAGCTCCACAAGGACCAAATATATCTGGGCACAGGGTCTTTTCTGAGACTGACATTCAACCAAGGACCATGTATGGATATAACCTAGAACCTCTGCTCAGATGTAGCCTGTGGTAGCTCAGTAACCAATTGGTTTCCCAAAGTGAGGGGAACAAGGACTATTTCTAACAGGAACTCAATGACTGGCTCTTTGACCTCCCCACCCCCGAAGGGAGGAGCAGTCCTGTTAGGCCACAGAGGAGGGCTTTGCAGCCAGTCCTGAAGATACCTGATAAAACAGGATCAGATGAATGGGGAGGAGGTCCCCCCTATCAGTGGACTTGGAAAGGGGCACGGTGGAGATGAGGGAGGGAGGGAGGGACTGGGAGGGAATGAGGGATCGGGACACGGCTGGGATACAGAGTTAATAAAATGTAACTGATAAAAAAAATAATAATAAAATAAAAAAACAATATATATATATATAAATTATTTGGGATGATTTTTTTAACATTAAATATTTTGACATTGTAAAAATAAAATTTATTAAAAGAAAAAAAAAAAAGAGCCAGAAAGAAAGTGGATCTGGATGGTAGGGAGGAAAGAAGAATTGAGAGGAGTGGAGGGGGAGGAAACTGTGATTCAGATTTATTGTATAAGGAAAAATATATTCAATAAAAAATAAAAATGGGTCATATTATATGGATTCAACAAGGTATTTTTAGGAATATACATATATACTATATACATGTATATATATATATTTGAAATAACAATCATAATAAATATAATAAAAAGAATCTGTAAATTTGAATGGGAATGGGAGGGACATATGGGAAGGTTTGGAGAGGGGAAAGGGAGGGTAGAAACTATGATTAAAAAGGGCTTTGCAGTCAGTCCTGAAGATACCTGATAAAACAGGGTCAGATGAAAGGGGAGGAGGTCCTCCCCAATCAGTGGAGTTGGAAGGAGACAGGGAGGAGATGAGAGAGGGTGGGTGGGATTGGGAGGGAATGAGGAGTTTGACACAGCTGAGATACAGAGCTAATAAAATGTAATCAATAATAAAAATTTAAAAAATAGGTAAAAAATATTGTCTCAAAAGCAATGAAACAAAAAAAAAAAAAGAACTTGCTCCTAACAACGCTCTGTTTCATCATAATCATCTCTCATTTTAAAAACATTTTAGGTCTTTGTTTTCCAGTGAAGAATATGAAGTCAAATTGTTTTTTCATATCAGTGATCATGTTTTTCTTTTTCTTTGTATGTTCTCATAATTGGGTTTATTTTTTTAAACTAATTGCATTTCAATATGATTTATTAAATCTGGTCCATATATATGCTTCAGGAGATATAAAGAGTCCAGGATTTTGACATGGGTATCAAAACATTGAAATCTAGTTTCCCATGCACAGTTCTCCAGAAGCCAAGATGATTGATCATTCTTGAGCAAGATGATTTTTTTTAATCTTGTCATTAAAAAATAAAAGTTTGATTGAGTAGAACTGAAACATCTCTCAATTTATTAGATGATAAAAGTAAGATCCTTGGCCCATAGTTACTCAATATTAAGATTCTTCTATGCTGGAATTCTGTGAAAACATTTCATATACCTTGAAGCACATCATTATGTTGTCTATGGTAACTTTTTAAGCAGTACATAGAATGTAAAAATGAAATAGGTCAAAAGAAGTTATGCTTCATGAGTGACATTAAAATGACTTTAAATTAGAATTTGATAGCATTATTAATTTTATAAATGGAAAAGTAAGTGCTTATGTCTTAATATAGCCAGTCAAAATTGTATTTTGATATCCCTCTTGCTGCTGCAGAATGAGTGATGGAGCCTTCCTTTTGTGGGTAAGCATAACTATCATCAATTACTGCAAGAAACAGGTAAGTTTTTTAAGAATGTAGAGATTTTTGGAATAGGAATGCTTAAAGCTTACATTGGTCTAAAATGAAAGAAGAAATAATCATATCTCATTGCTTGATAACACATTTACCAAAATGCATACATACAATAACCAAAAATGCATGAACAGTGATTACCAAGGAGTTATTAACTTGATGGAAAAATTCCTAATCTGTAAATGAGTGATACCGGTAGTAACTGTCAAGTCCATTCAAGACAATGTTACAGACTAAAGGCTGCCTTTCACCCACAAGGAAAGGCATACCTCACCTATCCATCAGGTGAAAAGTTATTTCATAACTTTGAGGGAACAAGTTAGGAGCCTGACACAGAGGACCTCTGAAAGGCTCTGCCCTGCAGACTATGAAAGCAGATGTTGAGACTTATGGCCAAACTTGGGGCAGAATGCAAGGAATCTTATGAAAGGAGTGGCAAATAGTAATATCTGGAGAGGACAGGAGGTCCACAAGGAGAGCAACAGAACTAAAAATTTTGAACACAGGGGTCTTTGCTGAGACTCATACTCCAACTAAGTACCGTGCATGGAGATAACCTAGAACCCCTGCACAGATGTAGCCCATGGCAGTTCAGTGTCCAAGTGGGTTCCATAGTAATGAGAAGAGGGACTGCTTCTGACATGAACTGATTGGCCTGCTCTTTGATCACCTCCCCCTGAGGGGGGAGCAGCCTTACCAGGCCACAGAGGAAGACAATGCAGCCACACCTGATGTGATCTGATACATTAGTATCAGAAGGAAAGAGAGGAATACCTCCCCTACCAGTGGACTTAGGGAGGGCCATGCGTGGAGAAGGGGAAGAAAAGGAGGGATTGGGAGGGGAGGGGTACTTTGAGGGGGGATACAAAGTAAATAAAGTGTAATTAAAAATAAAATTAATTTAAAGAAAAGAAATCACATACCATGGAGAGGTTTTCTTTTTGGACTCTTCTTTCATCAGATTGCTGTCACTTCCTTGTCCTCTCAAGCTATTTTGTTTCCAACTGTCTAAAACAAGGCAGCAGAGAAAGCACTTCATAAGGATAAAATCTGTACTTCCAGGACTCATACACCCTTATAGGAATTATCTTTGAAATGTGAACTTGATCTCCATCATGCAGGCACTTATCCAACACTGCCCCTCAAATACCTTATAGGATTAACAAAATGGCAAAACTTTACAGTTGTAATTCAGGAGGCTTACAGAGAACAATAGCTTAGTTTGGCCAACATATTAAAATATACTATGTATTATATCTGTATATTAAAATGAGAGCTTTCACAGAAAGAGGGATTATAGCCTCCTCTAACATGATCCTCATAAGAATCCAATCTCAGTGTGTTTCTTATTTCTTCATTTATATCACTTCCTTTCAAGGATACTGCCCTGTCTTCCTTCTGTTTGTTAAAAGTTGGGTTTTAAGTATTTTGGAGAATTCTGTCTCCATGTTGAATACTACATCAGAACAGACATTTGTTCTGTAGCCACAATACTCACCAATCTCCAAATTTATTTTTGTTTAATTTATTTTTATCTCTCCTTTATTATAAGTTTTGCACCAAATGCTCAACTTCAAAGCCCCACAGTAACCCATCTTACAAACAAAAAAGTGTTCATTGGTGATACAATTTTAATACTATAAACTGCTACTTCTTTAAGCTTTAATTACTATTGCTTACTAGATTTTTATATCATACTTCAAAGCATTGTATTTTTGCTTACTTTGAATAGTTAATTTTTAATGTCATAAAGCTAGAGCACTAAATTAACCACCTATCTATACCACCAACCCTCAAAACAGGCACATAGTGGCAATTCATAAATGTAGAATATGAAAACAGAGATTCAGGTCCATTATAAATACCCTAATTTGTAAAATCAAAATTATAAACATGAGGAACAAATGCCAAGGAAAATGAATGACACATGGTAAACCTTAATATTTGGTAAATGACTGCACAAATGAACTTAATTTTAAGATGAGTGAGACTTCAGACATCAAGGAACTCACATGCTATTGAAGGCAGGCTCTGACTTACCAGGACCAGTTGACCAACTGAAGCAATCATCTCCTGTTGCTTCCCATTAACCAAAAACTGAAAACTCTTCAGGCAGACGAGTTGTGAAATAAATGCATTCTTATTAAAGTAATTAGACCCAGATTCATGCCAAGCAGCGTGGTCCAGGAGAGAGTCATGTATTTGAACATCCTTCAGTTACAGTCATGGGAACTAGATAAGGCACATGTGTTGTATCTATATTTAGAGTCCCTGGGCATGTTTATGAAAGAACCGATTCTAACATTTTGTGACAATCACAAGCAAGAGCCTATTTCCCAGATAACAGAAATACTTCAAAGGCAGGATATCTATCTAGAGCCAGGATTCATTAATGGTCAAGAGTCCCTATCTGAAGTCAATTGCAGACCAGAAAATCTTGGGCAGCCCCATACCATAGAAAATCATTCTAGGAAGAGTCCTGTCAGAGAACACCTCAAGAATATAGGGGTTCAGTAGATTACAAAAGGATCTTACAGGGAATTAAAGAAAGAACACAACCAAAAACTAAGAAAGAAAAAAGCAGCAATATATAATTAACTCCAACAAGCATTTGCAGATTCCAAGAAGGATTCTAAGTCCTTTATAGAAGTGAGACCTTACCCTCCTGCACAGCTACTAGGAGCCATCAATTGTGGAGAGCTACACTTTGCACCCTTGTTAAACTTTTTAATAGTTCTGTTCAGTTGTTTCCTGTTTAGTATGTTACCCTTTTTGAGAAGGGAAGATAACAAATCGAAAATGTAATTGGAATCCATAGTGATTCTAAGCAGGAGGAGCAAGAAACAGTGAAATGAAAGGGTGTTGGCAGGGAAGAAAAAGGATGTTTTAATTCTTTTTCCCTATAATTGTCCCCTCTAGAAAGACTGTGTAGTTCCTTCTTCCACAAACATATATTGAGCCATTATGATGTCTGGAACCTGTGATAAAAACCTTAATTTACAATGGCATATTTGTCACAGCTTTCCCTCAAGATATAATTGGTTAGACAGCTACAATATTGGACTACTTAAGAATTTTGGAGGAACAACTGATTGTGAGACTACAGCTGGGATTGCACAGAGAAATTTCTAGCCTTTAGAGGAATGGTGCTGTAGCTCATGTGCCTGGGGATCAAAGAATCAGCTTTTTAGCCTGGGTAAATTTGCAGGTGCCATTAAATAGATTGAACTTGGATGATTTGTTATTCAAATTCCACAGAAAAGAGGACATGTATTGCATTTAGAGAATAAGAGAGGTTTTAGAAAACTGAAAGAAAGTATGAACTACTGGGACTATCAATAGTGATTATAAAAAGAGGCCGTGACCATCTCAGGAAGGACTTTGGCTTGAGAAACGCAGAGTGCACCCTGACAACTATAGAAAATCGTTGGAGAATATAAGGAGTCAAATCACTTCTTAGATTAAAAGGAAGGATTATGGAGAAAATGTTTTCTAAATAAATTGTTGTATACCATACTAGGTCATGGAGATGCTAAAAGGAAATGACGTTTGTGAAAGCAAGAGAAACTTAAGAAGGAGATGACAAGGGTATTAAAAACTATAACATTTCTGGAAAACATACAGTTCAGGGCAGAGGATAGAAAGAAGGAAGAATGGTAGACGAGATTAAAAATAAAGCATGTATTACTGAGGTAAAGTTAAGGAGCAATGATTCAAGGTACTGACTTTTACTGAGAAGCCATGAACTAGTTGGGTGTTTGAAATAATAGTATTTAGACAGTGATTCTATTCAGCATATGTAGGCTAATGATAAATATGTGCTAATTTTATAAATACTCATTCAATGTGTTTCATATCACAAGTAGAAAATTGAGTATCAGAGGCAGGGCTAGACCCTTGCCTTTTCCCATTCTCGGTTTTGTGTTTCATTAATGAGACCAGGTTGAAAATTTATTCTTTTACTCCCAGTTAGTGATAGTCTCAAAGTTTCAATGATCCTTATAAATATCTAGAAACTCACCCAAATTAAAAGAGCTCTATTTAAGCAATCATGCATACCTTTCACTTTAATTCAACAAAGCGCTGAATAAGCATTGATTTCTAAAGTAATTTTCAATATTGAAAAATGTTGACCTCGCTTTGAAAACACAAAGATAGCTTTGCAAACACCATCAAAATTCTATGAAAAGTAGAATTTAGGGTAATTGGAAATGCTTTGTTCAGGTATTTTATCACACTTATTTAAGTGTGGCTGGATTTCAGGTACCAATAACTCTGATCTTGCACTCTCCATGGTCCATAAAACTTCTGAGCAAAGAATAAAGGATATGGTCATTCATCAAGCTACCTAGGGGAAGGGGAGGAGATTGCCAAATTACTTCTCCAGTCTACATTAATGCTGACAGTTCAAACCATGAACATTTTAACTATGTTGCTATTCTTGCATTTAAAGGTCATTTTTATATAATGACCTCACATATGAAAAATAAATCTTAGCTCATGGATTTTATAGAGATGGAGCAAAGCAAAATTAATTCGAATGACTTTTGCTAAAATAAGTGCCTGCTTTCCCTGTGACAGATGTGTTCCTCTTCTTCCTGTTCTTTTACTTCTTCTTCTTTTTAAACATCATTTTTATTAAGGTGTTTGAGTAATTTTTAAAATTGCTTTCTATGGAGAATATCTTAAAAAGAATATGCCATCAAATGAGTGTATCTCTTAAGAATTTTCTTTTTAATTACTATTAATGGTACTACCCTAAGGTTCTGTGATAGTGATTTCTGAGAAGTGTTCAGTGAAAAGCTTCATGTGAAGGAGTGTTATCAGCAAGATATTTCACATGTGAAAAGGGCCTTCTTCACATTTTGTGACTAATATTCATGACAGTAATCTTAATTATGCTAATAGCAACATATTAGTAAGTTGCTACATTGTTAGCGTGACTGTGTCAAATTGATTATACCATGATGTGCCTGTCCATTTTTATATGTCAGTTTGACTTTTATATTTTTAATGCTGACTTTAAAAAAAAAACTGTAAATGAAGTAGTCAACTAAAGCATAAATAAATGATCAGATAAACAAACAAATAAATAAATAATGGTCTTGGTAGACATGCAAAACTCATCAAAGTAGTGGATGAATGGCTAAGGCTTAGAAAATACACAGGACTGACAAAATCGCTCAGTGAGCAAAAACAGTTGATGCCAACCTTTAGAATGTGAATTCAATCCCCCAGTATCCACATAGTGGAAAGAGATAATCAACTTCAGAAAACAGCCTTCTGACCTCTACATACATGCCTTGAAATGTGCTGCCCTTTCCTCAACAAACTATAAAAAAGCCTACTGAAATTCCAGATGATTCTTTCATGAGAAACAAGGGCAACTGTGTGATTGAGACACAACACAGGAATCCCCTTATGAGAAGGCCCATGTATTTATTCTACTAAATTTAAACTTTAATTACATACAAAAATAGGCTAAATGACTGAATCAATTTGAATAATGTAATGTAAAAGATTGAGTTCTGAATCCAGAATTCAAGACAGAATGTCCAATTTCTAGACTTTGAGGTCCGAAATATGGAGTTTGCCTTCTAAAACTGTTTTTCCTCCCACTCTGTCTGTATATCCTTAGCTAAAGTAGGCCAATCAGTAGGAACATATCAACTTATGAACTGATACAGAGAAACCTGGGTTGATGAAATGCCACAGGTCATTATTTTACATCTTTGACCAAGAGAATAATTAACATTTGCTGAGTGTTGATTCCCTGCTGTTGCTCATCTTGCTACTTTCTTTTTTATTAATTATATTTTATGAACTTTGTATCCCAGCTCTATGCTGCTTCCTCATACCCTCCCAAACCCTCCCTCCCTCCATACCTCATCTTCTCCCTGCCCCTTTCCAAGTCCACTGATTGGGGAGGACCTCCTCCCCTTTCATCTGACCCTGTTTTATCAGGTATTTTCAGGACTGGCTGCAAAGTCCTCTGTGGCCTAGCAGGACTGCTGCTCCCTTGGCAGAGTGCAGGGAATTATATGAAAGAAGGGGGAGTTTGTATGACATGGAAAGGATAAGAGCTCCACAAGGACCAAATATATCTGGGCACAGGGGTCGTTTCTGAGACTGACACTCCACCAAGGACCATGTATGGATATAACCTAGAAGCTCTGTTTGGATGAACCCCGTGGTAGCTCAGTAACCAATTGGTTTCCCATAGTAAGGGGAACAGAGACTATCTTGCTACTTTCCATCCAGACAATTCCAACAGAGAGACAGACAAAGAGCCAGCAAGTCTTTGCTTTCTAAAGTGTCTGGCCCTTTGGTTAAAACTAGATCACATATTTTAAAGGCCTCTTTGCTTTTTTATTGAATGTAGATTGCCACTCAGACAGATTCTTCTTTATTCCCGAGTCCCTAAGTTAGCTCTTTTGTTTTAATTAAATTTTTATTTTTTTTATAATAATTACAGTTTATTTACATTGTATCCCAACTGTAGCCCCATTTCTCATTCCTTCCAAGTCCCACCCACCGTGCCTAACCTCCTCCCTGCCCCTCTCTAAGTCCACTGATAGTGGAGGTCCTCTTCCTCTTCCATCTGACCCTAGCTTATTAGGTCTCCTCAGGACTTGCTGCAATGTCCTCTTCTGTGGCCTATCAAGGCTGCTCATCCCTCGGGGTAGAAGCTGGGTCAAAGAGCCAGCTTCTGAGTTCATGTCAGAGACAGTCCCTGTTCTCCTTACTGGGGGGCCCTCTTGGATACTGAGCTGCCATGAGCTAAGTCCGAGCAGAGATTCTAGGTTATATCCATGCATGGTCCTTGATTGGATAATCAGTCTCAGAAAAGACCTCCGAGCCCAGATATATTTGGTCCTTGTGGAGCTCCTGTCCACTCCAGGTCTTTCTAACTCTCCCTACTTTCATATGATTCCCTGCACTCTGTCCAAGATTTGGTTATGAGTCTCAGCATCTGCTTTGATACACTGCTAGGTAGAGTCTTTCAGAGGCCCTTTATGGTAGGTTACTGTCCTGTGTTACTTGTTTTCTCCTACATCCAATGTCCATCCCATTTGTCTTTCTAAGTGAGGATTGATCATCTTACCTGGATCCTTCTTCTTGTTTAGCTTCTTTAAGTGTGCAGATTTTAGTATGTTTATCCTGTCTTATAGATCTAGTATCCACTTATAAGTGAGTATATATCGTGTGTGTCTTTCTGCTTCTGGGATACCTTACTCAGGATGATCTTTTCTAGAACCCACCATTTGCTTGCAAATTTCATGATTTCCTTGTTTTTAAGTGCTGAGCAGTATTCCATTGTGTAAATGTACTACAATTTCTGCATCCATTCCTCTGTTGAGGGACATCTCAGTTGTCTCCAGCTTCTGGCTATTACGAGTAAAGCTGCAACAAACATGGTTGAGCAGATGTCCTTGTTGTGTACTTGAGGTTATATGCCTAGGGGTAGTATGGCCGGATCTTGAGGAAGCGAAGCGCTATTCCTAGTTGTCTGAGGAAGCACCAGATTGATTTCCAAGGTGCTTGTACACGTTTACATTCCCACCAGCAGTGGAGGAGGGTTCCCCTTTCTCCACAACCTCTCCAGCATGTATTGAGTTTTTTATCTTAGCCATTCTGATAGATGAAAGGTGAAATCTCAGGGTCATTTTGATTTGCATCTCCCTGATGGCTAAGGTCATTGAGCATTTCTTTAAGTGTTTCTCTGCCATTCTATATTACTCTACATAGGATTTTCTGTTTTAGCTCCTTATCTCATTTTTTAATTGGGTTACTTGATTTGTTGCTGTTTAACTTCTTTAGTTCTTTATATATTCTGGATATGTGTCAGATATAGGTTTGGTGAAGATTCTTTCCCAATCTATAGGCTGTCATTTTGTTCTGACAACAGTGCCCTTTGCTTTAAGAATGCTTTTCGGGGGGAACTGTAGAGAGCTGCGGAATGCTATGCCTTAAAGATGGAGCTGGTTTCCGCCTTCCACCTTCCCGATGGTGAGTGCTCTCTGTCACGAACAACTCCACATTTGGCTAAGGCCGAGGATCTGGCTTGCTTCCATGTATGTGGACCTATCTACATTGCCCCCGTGGCACGCCTGGGTTGGCTACCCAGAGGCTATTTAAGCTGTGGGCTGGCTTTCCCCGGGGTCCGAGGATTGTTCAATGTTCCTGAATAAACTGCATTGAAAAAAAAAACAAAAAAAAAAAAGAATGCTTTTCGGTTTCATGAGGTCCCATTTATTGATTGGAGCCCATGCTGTTGGTGTTTTGTTCAGGAAGTTGTCTCCTGTGCCAATGAGTTCAAGGCTCTTTCCCACTTTTTTTTTCTAACAGGTTTAGTGTGTCTGTGTTTATACTGAGGTCTTTGATCCACTTGGATTTTAATTTTATGCAGGGTGATAAGTAAGGGTCTACTTACATTTTTCTACATGTAGACGTCCAGTTACATCAGTACCATTTGTTGAAGATGCTATCTTTTTTCCATTGAATGGTTTTGGCATCTTTCTCAAATATCTGGTATCAATAAGTGTGTGGGTTTATTTCTGGGTCTTCTATTTGGTTCCATTGATCCACCATTCTGTTTGTACACCGGTACCATGCAGTTTTTATTACTGTTGCTCTATAGTAAGCTTGAGAAACCACAGTCACCTTGATACCTAATCCTCACAAAAACCCAACAAAGAAAGAGAATTTGGGGCTAATCTCTCCTATGAACATTGATGCAATAATACTCAGTAAAATACTCTCAAACCAAATCCAAGAACACATCAAAGAGATCAGCCATTATGACCTTCATCCCAGGTATGCAAAGGTCATTTAATTTACAGAAATACATCAATGTAATGAACCATATAAACAAGCTGAAAGAAAAAGACCCCCTGATAATTTCCTTAGATGCAGAAAAATCATTTGATAAAATTCAACATTCACTTAAGTTTAAAGTCTTGGAAAGATAATGTATACTTATGTAAACATAGTAAAGACAATATTCAGCAAGCCTATAGCTAACATCAAATTAAATGGAGAGAAACTTAAATCAATCACACTGAAATCAAGGACAAGTCAAGGCTGCCTACTCTCTCCATACCTCTTTAGCGTAGTGCTTAAAGTCCTTGCTAGGGCAATAAGACAAGTAAAGGAGATAAAGTTGATTCAGTTTGGAAAAGAAGAAGTCAAAGTATCACTATTTGCAGATGATATGAGAGTATAGATGAGTGACCACAAGAAATCTACCAGGGAACTCCTACAGCTGATAAACACCTTCAGCAAAGTGGCAGGATACAAAATCAACTTAAAAAAATCAGTAGCCCCCCTGTATACAAAACACAAAAAAGCTGAGAAAGAAATTAGGGAAACAACACCCTTCACAATAGCCACAAATGACATAAAGTACCGTGGTGTAACTCTAACCAAGCAAGTCAAAGACTTGTATGAAAAAAAACTTCCAGTCTCCGAAGAAAGAAATAGAAGAAGATATCAGAAGATGGAAAGATCTACCATGCTCATTTTTTAGCAGGATTGACATAGTAAAAATGGGCTTCTTACCAAAAGCAATCTACAGATTCAATGCAATTCCCACCAAGTAATCAACTCAATTCTTTACAGACCTTGAAAGAAAAATTATCAACTTCATATGGAATAACAAGAAACCCAGAATCACTAAAACAATTCTCTATGTTAGTTCTTGACAACTGAAAGCTGACTTAGCTTTGGTCTCACAAAGACTGACTACATATAACCTGTATTTTATTTGTATTATTCCATAATGGGAATCGTTTTATGTACTTGATAAGATCTGTATATGCAGCTTGGAAAATACAAGCAAAAACAAACAAATAAAAAAGAAACAAACAAACAAAAAGACTAGTTTGTGGTTAGTCTTTTTATTCTTTAATAATTCAGATCAGAGTCCTATCTCTTGCCCTATTCTGGAAATATGGGATCCTGCCTATCCTTTCCTGTTGCTGCCTTTTACCTTTTTTTTTTTTTTTTTTAGTAATTCACAGTTAACATTGTAATATGATACTTGCTGTAATGTACTGTCAATGAAATTAGCATGAAAATTAGATGTTATAAAATAATTTCAAACTGAAAATATCCTAAAGTAGAGGTTATTATATTCAGAGAAATATCATAATATATTCAGAGAAAGTTTCAGCAGATCTGGACACGATAAAATAATCATGTATCTCTCTTAGTCCCTGAGCTTCAGGTGACCCTGATGAAGGAGAAGTAGAAAACTTGTCTTCATAGGACTGGACTGTGACACTAGTCACAAAGCCCCCAACCTTCATCTGTCATCACTGCTGTTGATTTTTAAGTGTCACTTGATAATTCTGAGTCTGTCACTCACCCACAGTCACCTTGGACACTGAGTAGCATCATTCTCAAACTTTCTTACTCCTCCAAAATGGAAATGATAAAACTTGTCACTTGCAAGTGATGTGAGGATTCTATTAGCTAAATCCAAGAAATAGTACAGTGTGAGTCATCTGTGCTAGTCAATAAATATTATGCAAGCAGGCTGAAACAGTACCCCAGCTACTAAGTGTATGTAGGATATCGTATGTAATTGTGACATCTATTTTGACAAATCTTCCTCTCTTAACTAAACAAATGAAGATCAGACTAGCAAGATGTACAAACTAGCTAGCTCTCAGCTCTCTGATTGCAGATCCTGAGAGATAAGCTTCTGATGCTCATCTGGCTACACAAGGCCACTGTTCCTCCTTAGCTCAAAGTCTACAGGGCACAAGATGAGTTTTTGTGCTTGATATTAAAGCCCCTCTGACCAGCCTTATGTGCAGGCACTAGTGATCTTGGGGCATGTTAATCGAAACTAATGCTATGAGGAAACATATATTTATGTTACATGTTCCAGACACCATGCTCCCATTATTTATGTAAATGTGTGCTTGGTTCAAAGCAGCTCTTAGACCATGCTAGAGGTAATATAGCTGAATGGTATCTCTCACTGGCTGGCCCCATCCTGCTTTTCATGCTAGTGTTAGAATGAGTGCTTATTTTCATAGGAATACAGTATTCTGATTTCTCCTGTGGATGGAAAAAAAAAAAAAAAACATGATTTCAATTGTTGGCTTTGTAAGCTATGATCATGTAATTGGAAACAGCTGTGCACACAAGAAATCTAAATCCAACATATTTTAATTAAAACATATCTTCAGTGACATAAACTACTCAAAATGCTAATACTAGTATGTGTTTCTAAAATCAAAAAGGGATGTGTGAGCTCTGACCATTTTCAGATCCTATTACTTTCCTAAAGAAACCTGAAAGAGAAATGTTGACCTCTCCTGATTATCCAAACTCCTTGCAATTAATTTATGCTGCAATTTCTTCCCTCTGAAGAGATGCAGATCTATAAAATTACCAAATTATACCCCCAGGTTTTACAGTGGATATGACTAGATGCACATTAATCCTCTATTCAAACTTTAGGCGCCCACTCTCCCAGTTCCCAGTGTCCTGAGTAAGACTGCAGTCAACTGAAGAGAACCACTTTAAGGTTTCTGTACCTCCTGGTGTAAGGTTTCTGTACATCCTGTCTAAAGAATGATCATAAGTAGGAGTCAGGAGCACAGGAAGACTTTCCCTGGCTTAATGGTAGCCAAACTGGAAGTCCTCTGTCATTTTTAAGAATGGCCGTTTATCTCTCTTTTCTTTCCAACTCTTTTCTAGATAAATTTTCCTTTTCCAAGTCTAACATCTTTCATCCTTTCATGGATAATGAATCCAAAAGACATTGCCTAAAGTTCAAGCCAACATTTGTTTTTCTAGGAAGTCACTCAAAAGAAAGGTTTAGATTAATTTTATTTTGTATAATTACCCTTTTTCCACATTTTAAGCTGCTTTCTACTTTTTGGAACACTGATCTTGACCAGTTTTTTTTTATACTGCACATTGCATGGCTCTACTACATTATTATAAATTCTTATTCATTTGAATTATTTTTTTTATTTAAAGCAAAAGTCTTATACCAAACCCATCCTATTGTTTTGTGTCAAACATGGAATTTGTGGTGGTTCAATTATCTTTATATTTGCAATTAGAACACAGACATATGTGCATCCATAGGAATACTAAGTGTACACACACACACACACACACACACACACACACAAAGTACTCTATAATGTAGAAGGCTTTTTGAATACATGCTGTACAAAAGTGTATTTCAACTCATTTTAGACTCTCTCAACTCAGCAGACCATCAGTTAAAGACAGCAAGGACTGAGATAGTACTTAGGGAAAAAATGATTAACTAATTAAAGAAAAAAAGATAATGTATTCTCTGTAGAAAGTATAAAATATGCAGTCTGTCACTGTAACAAAGTAAAAACCACAGAAAATTTACAAATTAATAAAAACTATTCATTTACAAAATGTGTATAAAGGTGTATTTTCCAAAGACGGTGTATTTTCTCATTGGCTTCCAATTTCAGGGTGCTAGGAGTGTAAGCAAATGTAGCATCCTGTTTTGAATATGTTTATTTTAACTAGAGGATTTGGATATCCATACACATGGGACAGAATTAAATGCAAGCAAAACTTCATACTTTAAAGTATTAAATCACTTCACATGATGATTCATGTTCTAAATTGCAGTTTGCCAAATCCAAAAATTAAAGGAAAATGTATTAGAAAATATTCCAACACCAAATGTTTACTAAGCTAATAAAAAAAAAGTCATGGGCAAATTATGATAAACGGAATATGGTATAATTCCATTTCTTTATAAGTAAATGTCGCATAATCTCTCTCTCTCTCTCTCACACACACACATATATGTAAATATTTGTATGTATATGAGAAAGAGCATATAAGTTGTACAGGTAGAGCTAAGGTTTTGGAGTCTCTGACACAATGACTTCTACCACATGAAGCATCACATGTCAGGATAGGTTGTTAAAGATACTGTGAGAACCTAAGAACTATTAGGCGACCAGATTCATTAGGCTCAAACTTTAATGTTTTGCTGTCACCGTTGGTTAATTTCCAATAATTTTGCACAAAGAGTATGTCACCATGAGGAACCCCATGATTTTGCTAGGGTATGTTTATCTTTGGGTTGCCTCGAAGTAGTCTCAAAAGAATGTATCAATTCTCCAAGTGTAGCATTCTGTCTTTGAGGTTGATGTTCACGAAATCCTAGAGCCATTCTCAGGTTATTTCTTGATGTTGTCATCCTTAGCATAGCTTTAAGTGGGATGATTTGTGCTCTAAATTAGCTGTGTCTAAAATACTCTTCAGTCCTGGAATATTTCATTTTAGTTTAATATATTTTTAATAGGATTCGAATCACACGATGCTAAATGTGTAAACTTCTTTGAAAATGAATTAACATCATTAAAATAGAGTGTGTGTACACTTTAATTGCATTCTCTAATTTTTTAAATATATTTTTTAAAGAGAAAAATCTTTATTAAGTTTTTTCTTCAGAGCCTGGTTTCTCTCTCCCTTTGCCGAAAGCAATTTCAGATAAAAGGGCTCTATTTCAAAATGAGTTTTAGTAGTGTGTGTGTGTGTGTGTGTGTGTGTGTGTGTGTGTGTGTGTGTTTGGGTGTGTGTGTTTATGTCACTCAATAATCTGGATGCAGTTTTAAGAACAATGATTCTTCTGTCTTTCCTGGAGTTTATTAAAACTCTTCCCAGATTTGTGTCCTTGGCTAAATCTCTTAATTTCCAAGCCTCTGAGACTTTTAATTTTATAAATTTGAATTGAGATTGTCTGCATTCCTGCTCTTATTTATTATGCAGGAGAACCTTAAAATGATGGAAAGGGAGGGGAACAATTCAAACATGCACAGTCAATGTTTGATTAGGTTACAGATTTTTTTTATAAAAGAATTTTGTGGCAGTCTAGTAGATCCCCTAAAGTCACTGAGTTAACAACCTCTTGCTTCAACTACACTTTCTCTAGTATCAATTATTTCTTAAGAGGTCAAAACATTTATCCAGGCATACTGACTGTACCTCTACTCCCAGAATCCATGTGTTTGAGGCAAGTTGTTAATTTCAGGGACTTTAGGCAATATATATCAAGACTGCCATAAAAACAATCGTAAAAATTTTGTAACTGATTCCCAGTTTCATAGGAAGAGAGTGTCTTATGAATCTGATCAGGCTCTGTGATTGAATCTGATGACTAATTCTAATCAGATCACAATCCTACTTGAAACCTTTGTCAGCACCCAAAAATGAAAGTATCTAATAAATTAGTTCCACTGACTATATAAAATATATCCCAAATATGTTAAGCTAGACATGTACATGTGGAAGGAGAGGCAAGTCAGCACGCAGGTGTCCTGGGATGGGGCTCTAGTTTCTGATTTAATGTAAGAAAAATGTCAGTTCCCTGGAAGAAGATATCACAATGTGAAGATAGCATATCTTCTTTAGTCTTGAAATCACACTTATAGCTCAAGGAATCTCTTTCAATGAAAACTAATTTTCAGTAAGGTTATTCCTATCATCTGCTTACCAAAATCTCCATAAAGGAAAACATGAGCTCAACTTTGAGATTTGTACATCATGTCGTGAATGCCATGCTAAGTAAAATATGTTCCGAAAGACCAAGTTGCGTGTTTATAGCTGACAACCATTGCCATCTTACGTTTCATGATTATTATGAATAGGTAAATTACTGAATAAATAATTGGGGTTTTTACCACAAATATAAATGAGTAATATACATAAGTAATTAGCACTGCTAATTAGAGTACAGAACTTCCACAGTTGATCAGAGTCACAGCTGCAAAGCAAAATTATTTAATTGGTTCATGTTTACCATATTTTTAAATGGGCTCACAAAATTTTAAATACAATGAAATGAAAGGAGATTAAAACATTTTTGAAGGTTAGACACTGGCAGGGGTTTTCAGGATTTCATATTATACTCTTATGGGAGATTCTTGTATGATCAAACCCAAATAGCACTGTGAACTCATTTTTCCCCTATAAAATTAGTAGAGTTTAAAATTACATCCTTTATCAAAGCCTTCATGTTTTTCAGGTTGTGTCTTAAAGAATAACCAGGAACCTGAAGAAGCAATTTATGTGTTTTTACTGTTTTTTTTTTAAATGGTGTTTTAAGTCAATGATTTTTGAATATTAAGATATTTAGAGAAAACAATAAAAAGCAGTGATTTTGGAATGATCTTTTTGTGCACTGTGTAAAGGTTGTCATTGTATTCATTGGATTCAATGCTGATTTCTGTACCATCAAAAATGGTACAGGCTGAGCTTTGGTATTGTTATCATGGATGTATCATAGCTTTGTAAACACTCCCTCTAAAACCTTCTGATTGGTATACAAAGAGCTGAAAGGCCTATAGCAAAGTTGAAGAGGATAGGCAGGACTTCCTACAAGAGACAGGAAATCTGGGAAAATATCTGGCACTGGAAATTTGCTAGCCAGACACAGAGGAAGAAACGTGCTAGTACCATGGAGAGATAACAAGCCACATAGCAGAATGTAGATTAGTATAAATGGATTAGTTATACTAAAAGCTTGTTAACTATACAAGCCTAGGCTAAGACCAAGCTTTCACATAAATAAAAAGTCTCCATGTCATTACATGGGCGGCTGGTGGGTCAAGATAGTCGGGTGAGAACAGCAATTAAAACAATTCTACGACACACAAGCAGCAAGAAATTTATCAATTAATGAGTCCATTTTCCCTTCCCCAACAATGTTTTCTGCAACCTGGGAGGCTCATCTTCATCCAGCTTCACCTGTGCCTTTCTCTGATGAAACTCAATGGCAAAAAGTTATAGCTCCCTATCACTCCTTATTTACTGCCCATTTCTTGACAAAGTCATCCAAAATATATCTTGCAGGTAGAGAAATTGAGTTCATCCAGCCTGGACTGGACTGTTCTATATGCACAATTAGACAAACTGTTCTCTCAGAAAACTTTTAGAAGCACAATTCCTTTTTTACGATCTTATCCTTATGTATGGTTGAAAATATAAATGACTGAAATCAGATACATCAGGGAAAAAGACCCATGTGGTAAGTTAAATTCTCTTATATCCCACATCAATAAAATAAACTCCCCCCTCCCCCCGCTGCAGCAGCCAACTCCTCCTCCTCCGTTTTATACCTACAAAAATACCAGGTAAGAATACCCAGGGATTCTTGAGCCACATGACTATTAAAGGCCTGCATCTATTTTGCCGCTTGTCTGTTCCATAGTTCTTAATAAGAGGGTTTCTTGCCCTGCTTTCTGTGTTCTTTTCTCCTGCTTTTCTCCCTTCTGTATAGTCTCTGCTGTTATCCTCTTAGATATCCATCGCTTCCATCATCTCTCTGTGTGTATTGCTCACGGTTCCCTAAATAAGACAAATTAATAGAATCTGTAAATATTGTATTCCTTTTCATTATAATTGCTTATAGACTGTGGTTCTGCTACTCCAACAATGGCTGTCCATCAACAGTAATTCCAACAATCCAGAGGTCATTCAGCTCAAAAAGCTGAATGTATCAGCTAGTCCACAGTATATGCAGTAATCACAAAAAAATTAAAGAAAAGGATCTAATGACAGTGAAGAAATGGACTTTTACAGAGACTAAGAGTGGGAAGACAAAGAGGGAATTAGTTTCCTTCTCTTATGTCCCTTATATAGGTTCCCAGCAGAAAGTGTGGCCCAGAATAAAGGTGGATCTTCCACCTCAAAAGATCCAGACTAAAGATGTGTTTTTGTGCAGAGAAACATTTAAAAAATTATCCTAGATCCCTGCTCAGATGTAGCCCATGGCAGCTCAGCATCTATGTGGGCTTCCCTAGTAAGGGGAACAGGGATTCTCTCTGACATGAACTCAGTGGCTGGCTTTTTACCCCCCCCCCCACAAGGAAGAAGCAGCCTTGATAGGCCACAAAGGAGGACATTGCAGCCTGTCCTGATAAAACCTGATAAGCTAGGGTCAGATGGAAGGGGAGGAGGAGCTCCCCTATTAGTGGACTTAGAGAGGGGCAGGGAGGAGATGAGGGAGGAAGGGTGGGATTGCGAGGGATTGAGGAAAGGGTTACACCTGGTATACAAAATAAACAAACTGTAATTAATATAAAAAAATAAAAATTAAAAAAATGCTCAACTTCCTTAGTCATCAGAGAAATGCAAATCAGAATGGCTAAGATCAAAAACTCAAGGGACAATACATACTGGAGAGGATATATAGAAAGGGGAACCCTCCTTCATTGCTAGTAGGAATGTAAACTTATATAACCACTTTGGAGATTAATCTGGCATTTTCTCAGAAAACTAGGAATAGTGACTCCTCAAGATCCAGCTATACCACTCCTAGACATATGCCCAAAATATGCTCAAGTATACAAGAGGACATTTGCTCAACCATGCTCATAGCAGCTTTGTTTGTAATTGCCAGAATCTGGAAACAACCCAGGTGTTCCTCAGCTAAGGAATGGATACAGAAATTGTGGTACATTTACACAACAGAATACGAATCAGAAATTAAAAACAAGAAAATCATGAAATTTGCAGGCATCATCCTGAAAATCATGAGTTGAGCTATCCCAGAGACAAAAAGACACACATGGTATTTACTCACTTATAAGTGATATTAGACATATAATACAGGATAAACATACTAAAATTGTACATCTAAAGAAGCTAAGCAAGAAGGAGAACCCTGGGTAAGATGATCACTCCTCCCCGGAAAGCAAACAGGACAGAAATTGGAAGAGGGAGAAAACAGGAAAGTGAACAGGAGGCTACCACAGAGGGCCTCTGAAAGACTACCCAGCAGAGTATCAAAGCAGATGCAAAGACTCATAACCAAAGTTTGGGCAGAGTACAGGGAATCCAGGAGATAGAAAGACCTGGAGAGAATAGCAGCTCCCCAACAGAGCAACAGAACCAAGATTTCTGGGCCCAGGGGTCTTTTCTGAGACTAATACTCCAACCAAGGACCACACATGGAGATCAGTTAGAACCCCTCCACAGATGTAGCCCATGGCACCTCAGTGTCTAAGTGGGTTACCTAGTAATGGGAGCAAGAACTGTCTCTGACATGAACTCATTGGCTGGCTTTTTGATCATCTCCCCCTGAGGGAGGAACAGCCTAACCGGGCCACAGAGGAAGACAATACAGCCAGTTCTGAGGAGACCTGATAGGCTAGAGTCAGATAGAAGGAGAGGAGGAATGCCCCTATCAGTGGACTTTGGGAGGGGATGGGAGGAGATGAGGGAGGGAGGATGGGGTTGGGAGGGGATGAGGTAGATGGCTACAGCTGGGATACAAAATGAATAAATTGCAATTAATAAAAAACAAATTAATTAAAAAAGAAAAATCCCTCACATGTGTGCCCAGCCTCTTGGAATTTAATAAATTCAAGATGTAATTAATTTAGCACCAAAAATATCTATGACCATCTCCCTCCTTCTCTTTCCCTGTACTTCATTCTTTTTCTCCTCTTTGTTCTCCAAACAAATAGTTAACTGGTCCTTTAATATAAAAATAAATTGTATAATATATACTTTTTCAATTTTCATTCTTTTTGTAGGAGCATTTCAATGTATATATTATAAGTACACATAATGTAATATATACTTCTATTATAAGTATAATAGTTATATTATAAATATTGTATTACAATAATATAATCCTTTCATTTTAGTTTTTTAAAGAAATTTGATTATACATATGTCTTAGAAAAATACACAATTACATGCTGAAAACACATTAATTATGTTTTAAGTACATAATGTAACATTCCAAATGTTGTAAAATTTATATGAGAATACTAAACACAGAACTTTGACATATATGATGCATACATACAAGCATATTTATATATACATGTATATACATACATACATATATTTCCACCATTGTTGTATACATGGTAAAGGAATCAAATAGATTTCCAGTCATATTTACATATACTCTGTGCTTTATCACAACAACCTTTGGACTGTTTTTTTTCTTGCTTTTTAGCTTTTAATTTTTCAAATAAATTAAGTTGATATCATTTGCAATCCATGAAGAAAAAAATTAGATAATAGTCCATTGTTTTCTAAGTCCTAACCTTGAGACTTCTTGTGGTGGATAATTGCATTTACTAATTTATGTTTACTATAGGTGTTTGAATTTACTCAACAAGTAAGATTTGCCCATATTTAATCCACTGATTATATTCCAACAGCCTCTTATAGATAACAGAAATTTTAAGTGCCTGGCCATAGTACTTTGACAATTTTCTGCTAATTCTTTTCAATTCCACTCACAGTAATATTAGCTAGTCCTGTGCAATTTACTTTTTCACTTTGGTTACAGGACCTTTTGTTGAATAGAAGATTTTCTTGTTAGTGCTTTTGAACTTATCATTTCTTTTAACAATATTTTGTTTGCATGAAGGTGTTCTCTGTATATATTTTGATAAATTCTTCTGTATCATTAAGTTACAAAAGTATTATCTTAATTTGCATTTAATGTGACATAAAGAATTTGATTGCCAGAAGTAGTGTTGATCCTATAGAGTGCTTCAGGGTGATGAATGGGCAAGAATTCAATTTTTCCTCAGGAACAGTCCCTTTATCTTTGTGCACTTTAACTAAAATCTCACCTTTCCCCAAAGCTTTGTAAAATCCACTCCTTTGGATCCATGTTTCCAATTACTTTACAGTCTTCAAAGCCTTTTGCAGCCATTTTTTTATTAAAGTCACCAAATATTGTTAATCATGTTTGTCACTGGTGTTTTCAAATCAGGACTCACGGAGCACTCCCCACATCTCTTCCTTCTCCACTTCCTCTGTTTGTTTCCATCTTCCCCTTCCTCTGTTTTCTGTCTCCTCTTGACCCTCCTCCTCCTCTTCCTCCTGAACAGTAGTACCTTTATTCCTCTGGGATCTTTACTTTTAAATTTTTTTTTATTTCACTGTTTTATAACTAGGCTTCTGAGGCACACAAAATTGGTTTCTTTCGGTGTGGCCCCAATGACATTTCAATTTAATCATGTGTGGATTGCTTCATTTCTCTACCAATAATTGATTTTTCTAATGTTTCGCCTTTTAATCTCCTCTGTTGTTTTTCAGGACAATAGGATGTTGCAGACATACACCCTCCCTGCTTGATCCAGCATTTCTTTCTCTGCTAGTGAGCTGTCTGTATATGAGCTCTCTGTAGTTATTTTCAGTTCATTGGTTTCAGCCTCCAGAGTGTGAAATACTACTGTCTGTCTTTTCTTTCAGTTACACTATTTAAGTAAAACATGGCCTCTTGGACATTTTTTGTATCATCATATATATTCTTGTTCTTTTAGGGTTCCTTTTTATATTTTTTTTTCAGCCAATGAAAAAAAAATTTCCTGAAAATGTAAAATTTCATTAAAATGCATACTGTATATTTTATTGATTTCAATTTTGGAAACATTTGCTTTGCCTTCTCATTTAATATTTACAACATTACACTATATGGCTTCCATGGTGGAACAGTTTTGGGCTGCCTGAGAATACAGCTTGCTTTCTTTCTCCTGATCTTCCCACTCCTCTGTTCACATAGGAGCCAGTCACTTTACAGCCCATTGGTTGGCCAATGATCCCTGTCTTCTAAATCAGTTTTCTCTTTCTAAATCTGATCCTTGGCTTCTAAACCCAGAGTCATGACATGCTTAGCCTGAACTCGCTTGACTTCACTGACCTGCTCACGGCCTTTCTCTTCTAGGCTGTGAGAACATCTATTTTATGATAGAATGTTTCAATGTCTTTAAACTTGTATCATTTACATATATCTAACAGGTATGATTAGTGCAAGTATAATATTGGATGGGGACTTAAACTCTGAATATATGTTGCTTTTCTGAGTATAAATCTCTAAATGCTTTTAAATTAACTATGCAAACAATTCATTATTTTTATGTAGCAATTTCCTGTTGTTCCATCTTATTTAAGTAGTTAAGATGCATTCTGTATTAAAAATAGTAAAATTTTCATTGCTATACATTTTATTTTTCAATATCTTGATTTAAGTATTAACTATGCCTTCTTTTGTGATTTTTAGTGATTTCAATATTATCAGATAACTACTTTTACTCACAAAGATTCTTGGTTTTATTTTTTCCATAAGCAAACTTACATCCAAAGGAAGATAAGAATCAAATTATTTAAGGTCTGTATCAGTTTATTTAAATTTTTATTAGCTCTGAAATGTATTTTAATGACTACAGTGACACAGGGATCCAACTCTTCCCGTAAAAGTTCCTATATAACAAAGCTTGTTTACTGAATACTTTGTACTTACCTTCTTATATAAGTAAATACTTGCTATAGATAAATTTGCACATAAATTGCATTGCTATATTTTATTTTTATATTAACCTCTTTGTCATTGTCTTGAAGTATTTTGTAGTGTAATATACAATTATGGTAAACTAAATTATTTAAAAGAGTCAACACCTTATTATTTTTTTCATTTTTACTACTTCCATAAATTTGGACTTTAAAATTAAATTTTGGTATTAGATTATTTTTTTGCATATTGTCCTTCTAAGAAATTTTAGGTCATTGTTAATGCAAAACAAATAAGAAGCCATTGAAATGAAGGCAATTTTACATTACGAGCGCTTTAAAAATAAGAAACTAAATTAGGAAACATTCTTCTCTCTTGCTAGAAGAAAAGTCTGCAAAACAATAACAACAAAAATGATCTCTGAGTTTCAGGCAACTGTGCATATGCAATAATTACATCAATAAGGAAACCTCCTCAAGCCGTGCTCTGTCATTTCTCATTTTCACCATGGTGTAAGAGTTAACCTGTAAGAGTTAACTGTTCATGCCCCCGAGCAGAGCTCAGTCTGCCCTGATTCTGAATGTTGTCCCATTCATGAATTGTTCTTTTCATCAATAAACTTTGTTGAATATATTTTGCCTAAATTTTTATCTTTTATCTAAAACAAAGACAAGTCCTTTGACTGTTTTAATTACTGTACAAATAGATACTCAAACATTTTCATAAAGATGGCAATTCTCTGTGTATTTGAAGTCATTCCATAAAGTTCTGGGCTACAAGTTCCTTGTAGTGTTGTGTGTCTTTTCACAATGAAACTATGATTCAGTACTATAGTATACACAAGTGTTCAGTCACAACTTTGTGGAATAGAATGAATTTTGTACAAACAAGAAAAACAAGTTTTGAAAACTGTTGGGAATATCACACCAGTATCCTTATATCCTAATTAAGTCCCCCTCCTTTCTAAAATACTAAAATAATATTTCTGAATTTGAAACTTTTCAAAGAATAATTTATAGTTTTGATTATAACGTTGATCACTGTTAAAATCTTAGCGTTTAGCTACCCATGGTCTTAGTTTTCAGTAAATATATGTTCAGTGAATGAATGAAATATTTTTTAGAGATTGTTGAATGAGAGCTGAGGTGACACTGAGACACTAAGGTACTCTGCAGAGTGAGCTATACTGGCTTACTCCATGTCAATATAGTGAAAAACATTTCAATACCAAATTAAGAAGTAAATAGAGGGTTTCTGGCTGTTATCTGTATTTTGCAACTAAATTAATAGTGAATTCCTTGGCTAAGAAAAGCAATGGAACCAAGTCAAGGGACAATTGTCAGATCTGAGGTTTGTGGACACTTGCCCTTAACCTGCTTCTTCACACTTTATTTTGCTTGTGTACTCATAATGTTGTCTGTCACTTCTTTACTGGAATAAGCTACTTTTAGTTGTTTTCCAGCCTCCCTTATTTACTATGCCTAATATCCATTCTGTTTCAAAATGTAGACTACATGATTCTAAAACCACAAAATAATGTAGTCATAATATCATTGATGTAATACAGTAAAGTAAACAAAATATTTTATATGTTTATCAGTAAGGCACAAAATATAGACCTTGAGTGATCAAGAAACCTTCAAAAAGAAATAAAGTATTTACAACAGGTTCTCTGTTCTTCTAGGCAACCTTGTTTTCTTAGTGGTAATGATCCTGGGGAAACAGACAATACAACTAAATGGACTGGTTTATAATAATGCTCACACATGCACAAAATTATACTCTGTGCTTACCCAGAGAGTTCTGGAAATAGTAATTATGACGCCTTTTTTCCTGTGTAAGGTAGAGAAAATGAACAGAAATGTGAATGATCTTGTGTGTCATGCTGGCATGGAAGACATGATTTGAAAAGCCCATGACTTCCTTCATATGAAAATTTCTGATTCTTACAATCTTAATCAGTTTCTTCACAAATTAATATTAAACATTTACATATGAAGATGATTTCTTCCAAAATATCATGTGATATTTTAAAAATAAATACAGTGAGTTCATGCCAAGTGAGTATGGAAACTGTGTTTGATGAGTGCAACATGGCTTCCTTGTACATGTAACTTGTACCTGCTTGTGGTACAGCTGTCTCCAGGACTTCTCCCGGTGAGAGGAGAGCCCTCTTGACTAATCAGGACCACAGTTACTACACAGGTCTCTATGCCTGAGGTGAGCTGTAGCAACTCCTGAAAAACACCGGACATCCAGGGACTATACCCAAATAGCTGGGAAGGCTTTCTTCAGGAAAAACCATCTTCCTGCCAAAGGAATTCTCTCCACTACAAGAGTCCAGGAACAACCAGAAACTAAATTCAAACAACTAAGATAACCCAATGGGTAGAGGACAGCGTAAAAGTTCAACCAACAAAAGCCAGAGCAATATGACATCTCCAGAACCCAGTTATCCAGGGGCAAATAGCCCTAGACACCCCAGCATAAATGAAATTCAAGGAGATGACCTAACATCTATGCTCATGAAGAAGATAACAGAGGAAACAAATAAAATACGAAAAGAATTAGAGGAAGATAAAAACAAACAGATCATGGCTATCAGTAAAGAAATGGAGGAAATGAAAGACAAGGAGATTATGGCCATCCGTGAAGAAATATGGGAAGCTGCAGCCAAACAGTCTGTGGCCTTTAGAGAGGAAATGCTTAAATCAATGAATGAAATAAAAGAAACAGTGGATTGTTCAAACAAACAGCTGAAGGAATTGAAGGAAAAACATGAAAATATAGTCAGACAGGGGAAGGAAACCAACAAAATAGCTTAAGACCTGAAGATAGAATTGGAAAAATTAAAAAAAAAAAAAACGCAAATGGAAGAAATTGTGGAGAGAAAGAACTTAGGGAAGAAAGCAGGAACTACAGAGGTTAGCATAACCAATAGGATACAAGAAATGAAAGAAAGAATCTCAGGTGTGGAAGATACAATGGAAGAAATAGATGTATCTGTCAAAGAAAATGTTAAATCTAAAAAATTCCTGACACAGACCGTCCAAGAAATTCAAGACAACATAAAAAGACAAAACCTAAGAATAATAGGAATAGAGGAAAAAGAAGATTCCCTGCACCAAGGCCCAGAAAATATTTTCAACAAAATCATGGAAGAAAATTTCCCCAACTTAAAGGAGAGGCCAATAAGAATACAAGAGGCCTATAGAACACCCAATAAATTAGACCAGAAAAGAAAATCCTCCCGCCACATAATAATCAAAACCGTAAGTATACAGAACAAAGAAAAAGTACTAAAACCTGCAAGAGAAAAAGGCTAAGAAACATATAATGGCAAACCCATTAGAATCACACCTGACTTTTCAACAGAGACTATGAAAGCCAGAAGGGCCTGGATGGATATCATGCAGACCCTAAGAGAACACAGATGTCAGCCCAGGCTACTATACCCTGCAAAACTCTCAGTCCTCATAAACGGAGAAAACAAGATATTCAGTGACAAAAACAAATTTCAACAATACCTACATACAAATCCAGCATTACAGAAGACACTGGAAGGGAAAATACAACCCAAGAAAACTGCATTCAAGAAAACACGGGATTTTCATTTTTTTGAAACAAGATACCGTAGAATTTTTTTGTTGTTGTTTCTTTGATTTTCTATTTGTTTTTAATTTTAACTTTTATTTTTTATATCAATTATAGTTAATTCACTTTGTAACCCAGCTATAGCCACCTTCCTCATTCCGTCCTCCCCCCCCCCCCGGCCAAAATAAAACCCTCCCTTCTTCCCATCCTCCCATGTCCCTCTCCAAGTCCACTGATAGGGGAGGTCCTCATCCCCTTCCCTCTGACTGGCTGCATTGTCTTCCTCCATGGCCTGGTAAGGGTGCTCCTCAATCATGGGGAGATCAAAGAACCAGGCACTGAGTTCATGTCAGAGACAATCCTTCTTCCCCTTACTTGGGAACTCACTTGGATACTGAGCTGCCATGGGCTACATCTGTGCAGGTATTCTAGGTTATATCCATTCATGGTCCTTTGTTGGAGTATCGATCTCAGAAAAGAACCCCAGGCCCAGATTTCTTGCTTCTGTTGCTCTCCTTGTGGAGCTCCTACCCTCTCCACATCTTACTATTTCCACCTTCTTTCTTAGGATTCCCTGCACTCTGCCCAAATTATGGCTATGAGCTTCAAGATCTGCTTTGATACACTGCTGGGTAAAGTTTTTCAGAGACCCTGTTTGTTAGGCTTCTGTCCTCTTTCTTGTTTTCTCCCTCTTCCTATGTCCATCCTGTTTGCCTTTCTGAGTGAGTATTGATAATCTTACCCTGGGCCCTCCTTCTTCCTTAGTTTCTTTAGGAGTACAGATTTTATATGTTTATTCTATATTATATGTCTAATATCCACTTATAAGTGAGTATATACCATGTGTGTCTTTCTGCTTCTGGGATACCTCATTCAGGATGAACTTTTCAAGATCCCACAATTTGCCTGCAAATTTCATGATTTCCTTATTTTTAATTGCTGAGCAGCATTCCATTTTTTAAATGTACCAAATTTCTATATCCACTCCTCAGTTGAGGGGCACTGGATTGTTTCCAGGCTCTGGCTCTTAGGAATAAAGCTGCTATGAACATGGTTGAGCAAATGTACTTGTGTACTTTAGCATATTTTGGATACTTAACACAGTGGTATGGCTGGATCTTGAAGAAGCATTATACCTAATTATCTCAGAGTGCCAGTTTTATTTCCAAAGTGGATGCACAAGTTTACATTCCCACCAGCAATGGAGTAGGGTTCCACTTCCTCCACATCCTTGCCAGCATCTATTGTCACTTGAGTTTTTGGTCTTAGCCATTCTGATAGGGGTAAAGTGAAATCACAGGGTCATTTTGATTTGCATTTCCCTGATGAATAAGGATGTTGAGCATTTCTTTAAATGTTTCTCTGCCATTTGATATTCCTCTATTGAGAATTCTCTGTTTAGCTCTCTACCCCAGATTTTAATTGTATTACTTGATTTGTTGTTTTTTAACTTCTTGAGATCATTAGATATTCTGGATATTAGCCCTCTGTCAGATGTTTGGTTGGTGAAGGTCTTTTCCCAGTCTGTAGGCTGTTGTTTTGTTTCGATGAGAGGGTCCTCTGCTTTACAGAAGCTTTTCAGTTTCAAGAGGTCCCATTTATTGATTGTTTATCTTAAAGCCTGTGCTGTTGGAATTCTGTTCAGGAAGTTGTCTCCTCTGCCAATGGGTTCTAGGCTTTTCCCACGTTTTCTTCTAACTGATATAGTGTGTCTGGTTTTATATTGAGGTCTTTGATCCACTTCGACTTTAGTTTTGTGGAGGGTAATAACTATGGATCTATTTTCATTTTTCTACATGTAGACATCCAGTTAGATCAGCACCATTCATTGAAGATGCTGTCTTTTTTCCATTGTATGGTTTTGGCTTCTTTATAAAAAATAAAGTATCTGTAGAGTGTGGGTTTATTTCTTCACCTTCTGTTCAATTCCTTGATCCATCATTATGTTTCCATGTGAGTACAATGCTGTTTTTATTACTATTGCTCTGTTGTACTGCTTGAGATCAAGGGTGGAGATACCTCCAGACAATCTATTGTTCTACAGGATCGTTTTGACCATTCTGCAGTTTTTGTTTTTCCATATGAAGTTGAGAATTGTTCTTTCAAGGTCTGTAAAGAATTGTGTTGGTATTTTTTATAGGAATTGCATTGAATCTGTAGATTGCTTTTGGCAGGATAGCCATTTTCCCTCTGTTAAGCCTACCAATCCATGAGCATGGGAGATCTTTCCATCTTCTGATATCTTCTTCAAGTTCTTTCTTCAGAGACTTTCAAACAGATCTTTCACTTCCTTGGTTAGAGTCAAACCAAGGTACTTTATGTTATTGGTGGCTGTTGTGAAGGGTATAGTTTTCATAATTTCTTTCTCAACCATTTTGTCTTTCATATACAAAAGAGCTATTGCTTTTTTGAGTTAAGTTTGTATCCAGCAACTTTGCTGAAGATGTTTATCAGAGGAAGGAGTTCTCTTGTGGAATTTTTGGGGCCACTCATGTATATTATGTGATACTTTGAATTTTTTCTTTCCAATTTGTATCCCCTTGATCTCCTTCTTTTGGCCTATTACTCTAGCTAGGACTTCAAGTACTATGTTGAAGAGATATGGAGAGCGTGGGCAGCCTGGCTTTGTCCCTGATTTCAGTGGGATTGATATGTTTCTCTCTGTTTAGTTTGATGTTAGCTGTAGGCTTGCTGTTTATTGTCTTTACTATGTTTAGCTATGTGTCCTGTATCCCTGATCTCTCCAAGACTTTAAACATGAATGGGTGTTGGATTTTGTCAAATGCTTTTTCGCTATCTAAGGAAATGATCATATGGTTTTTCTCCTTCAGTTTGTTTATATGGTGGATTACATTGATGGATTTTCATATATTGAACCACCCTTGCATGCCTGGGATGAAACCTACTTGGTCATGGAGGATGATGTTTTATGTGTTCTTGGATTTGCTTTGTAATTATTTTACTGAGTATTTTTTCATCAATGTTCGTAAGAGAGATAGGTCTGAAGTTCTCTTTATTTTTTGTATCTTTGTGTGGTTTAGGAATCATGGCGACTGTGGCTTCATAGAATGAGTTTGGTAATATTCCTTCTGTTACTATTTTGGGGAAAAGTTTTAAGAGAATTGGAGTTAGCAGTTCTTTGAAGGTCTGGTAGTGTTCTGTGCTGAAAGCATCTGGCCCTGGGCTTTTTTTTTTTTAAGAGAGAGTTTTGAAGACTGCTTCTATTTCTTTGGGGGATACAGGACTGTTTAATCTATTTACCTCAACTTGATTTCATTTTGGTAAATGGAATCTATCAAGAAAATTGTCCATTTCCTTTAGATTTTCAATTTTTGTGGCATATAGGCTTTTAGTAAGACCTAATGATTGTTTGGATTTCCTCAGCATTTGTTGCTATGTTCACTTTTTCATTTCTGATTTCCCTGATTTGGATAATTTCTCTCTGCCTTTTAGTTAGTTTGGCTAAGGGTTTGTCTATCTTGTTGATTTTCTCAAAGAAACAGCTCTTGGTCTCATTGATTCTTTGTACTGATTTCTTTGTTTCTAATTCATTCATTTTACCTCTGAGTTTGATTATTTCCAATCTTCTGCTCCTCTTGGGAGTGTATGCTTTTTTATTTCTAGGGATTTTAGGTGTACAGTTAAATTGCTGGTATGAGATGTCTCCAATTTCTTTCTGGAGGCACTTAGTGTTATGAACTTTTCTCTTTACACTTCTTCTGTTGTGTCCTATAAGTTTGGGTAGGTTGTGCTTTCATATTCATTGAATTATAGGAAGTCTTTAATTTCTTTTTTATTTCTTTCCTGACCAATCTGTCATTAAGTACAGAGTTGTTTTGCTTCCATGTGTATTTAGGCTTTTTGTTATTTCTGTTGTTGTTGAGGTCTAGTTTTTGGCCATGGTCTTCGGATAAGAGACAAGGGATTATTTCAATCTTCTTGTATCTACGAAGACTTCATTTATGACCGACTGTCTGATCAATTTCTGAGAAGGTTCCATGAAGTGCTGTAATGAAGGAATACTCTTGAGTTTGGATGAAAAGTTCTGTAGACATCTATTCGGTCCATTTGATTTAGGACATCTGTAAGATTCATTATTTTGCTAGTTAGCTTCTGTTTAGAAGATCTGTCCCTTTGTGAAAGTGGAGTGTTGAAGTCTCCCACTATTAAGGTGTTGGGATCCATGTGTGATTTAAGCATCAATAATGTTCAATTTACAAATTAAGTGATCTTGAAATTGGAGCATGGATATTCAGAAGTGTTATGTCCTCCTGGTGGATTTGTCTTCTGATGAGGTTTATGTTCCACTCCTCATCTTTGTTGATTAATTTTAGTTGAAAGTCGATTTGATTAGCTATTAGGAGAGTTACCTAGCTTGTTTTCTGGGTCCATTTGTTTGAAAAACATTTTTCCAGTCTTTTACTATGCAGTAGTTTTTATCTTTGTTGCTGAGGGTATGTTTCTTGGATGCAGCAGAAAGTTGGATCCTGTTTCTATAACCATTCTGTCAGTCTGTGTCTTTTTATTGGAGAGTTGAGTCCATTGATATTGACAGATAATATTGACCAATATTTTGGAGTTGGTGGTGATACTGTGTTTCAAAGCTTATTTTCTTTTTTTTTATGGGTACTCTTATTTACTATAAGCAAGAAGAGTCTCCCCAAAGGGCAAACAGCAGCATCCCCGTTCCTTCAGAAGCTAACTGCAGCTGCATTATACTTGTCCTGAAAATTGGCTGAATTGTCTATGGACCCAGCCATCCTCCCCCAGGTGGTATAGGTTGACTACACCTCCGGAGTAGGCATCTCTGCAGGTGGCTAGGTAGAAGGCTCAGCGGGCCAGATTCTAGGCCTCCTCTACCTCCAGGACATAGGAATAGCCTCCATCCATGACCCCATAAGCATACAAGGAGCCATTCCCCACAGAGAAGGCAGTCCCAGAGATCTGGTTGCCCTTACTGCCTACACAGTAGAGGCCAGAGCCTCTCTTATCCTAGCCACAGATCATGGTGTCCATGGAGAGCCCCATGCCTTCCTACTGATACACCGTGTTGGCCAGCTGTTTGGAGGCCGCTGCAACAGAGATGCGTACCTTATTTCGAAACTCATAGATCCTATAATGTCAGACCAACAACCACTCCCAGAAGCTGCAATCCACTGCACCCCCAGCCATGGTGTCCAGAAGGTAAGGGTTGATCTCTATCACTTCCTCACTGTCTGGGAGGTAATATAAGCGCCAGCTGTGGCTTGGGAATCAGCAGCAACAATGACTCCATGGCGAAACTTGAAGGCCAGGGTGGTGGTTCCAAGAAGCATTTCGATTCGCGGCTCCTAGGGGACTACCCAGCATGGTGGGGGCAGGCTCAGAACATCACCAGGACTCTCTGGACCCAAATTGAACAGGTCCACAAGACCTCAGAGTCCAAAATCACCAGAGCTGGATCGCCGTGATGCCGCTCCAACTCACTGGCCAGCGCCATTTTTTTTTTGAAATTTTTTTTCCATTTTTTGACAAAGGGACAGACATTGGATATAGGCCAGAGCCATTTTTAATGAGGGCGACAGGAACTGACCGCTTGTTTTATTATTATTATTATTATTATTATTATTATTATTATTATTTTGTGAAGTTATCAATATCTGTGTTTTCTTGTGTGTAGTTGTTTTCCTTGCATTGGAGTTCTCCTTCCAGTATCTTCTTTAGGGCATTGGTTGCTCTGTAGATATCGTTCAAGTTTAGTTTTGTCATGGAATATTTTGTTTTCTCCGTCTATGTTGATTGAAAGCTTTGCTGGGTATAGTATTCTGGGTTGGCATCTGTGGTCCCTTAGAGTCTTCCTGGCATCTGCCCAGGCCTTCTGTCTTTGATAGTTTCTGTTGAGAAGTCTGGTGTGATTCTGATAGGTCTACCTCTATATGTTAATTGGCCTTTTTCCCTTGCTGCTTTTAATATATTTCTTTTTCTTTTTTTTTTTTTCCTTTTTGTAAATTTAGCATTTTCACTATTACGTGATGTGAGGAGTTTCTTTTCTGGTCTAGTCTATTTGTTGTTCTGTAGGCCTATTGTATGTTCATGGACATCTTTTTCTTTAAGTTGGTAAATTTTTCTTCTATGATTTTCTTGAAAATATTTTCTGGACCTTGGAGCCAGAATCTTCTTTTTTTGTCTGTTCCTATTATTCTTAAATTTTGTCTTTTCATGGCATCCTTGATTTCTTGGATGTTTTGTGTTTGGAACTTTTTTTATTTTACTTTTTCTTTACGAAATGTAATAACTTCTGCAAGTGTATCTTCAGTGCCTGAGATTTACACTTCCATCTCTTGTATTTTATTGGTGATGTTTACCTTTGTGGTTCCTGATCATTTCTCTAAGTTCTCCAACTCCAGGGTTTTCTCTGTTTGTGTTTTCTTTATTGATTCTAATTCTTTTTCATGTCTTGCACCATTTCCTTCATTTGTTTAAATGTGTATTCCTGTCTTCCCATGATGGCCTTTATTTTTCTGTTCATTTCCTCTCTATATGCCACTAATTGTGCCTCTACTTTTTCTTCTATTTGTTTAGCTATATTGCCTGTACTTCCTTGAGAGCTCTGTTCATTTCTACTTTATGTGCCTCTAATATCTAGATAAGCCTAGAATTGAGATCATTTTACTGTGTTTCCAATGAATTAACATGTCCTTTGATTTTTGTTTCTGCTGGTGAAGCCATAATGTCCTGATTTTTGTTGGATATGTTGTAATGACAACCTCTAGCGATTTGCTTATCTCTAACCCTCACTGTTTGTCCCTGGAGTCTGTACTTCAGACTGGGTCAGTCTTTCTCTGGTGTCTGGAGTGTTCTTCAGGAAGATAAGGAAGCCCCACTGGTTTGAGAGTGGATGTTGGTGTTTCAGTTGTAACTAAAGAAGGAAGGTCACAGGTGCACAAGTGTTGGCGAGCAAGTGAGGGCGTGTACATGGAAGTGTGCCTTGAAGGACTGAGTGCTAGAGAGGGTAGATGCCTGAAATGTAGAGCTTAAGTGCAGGAGGACATGTGAGTGCTGGTGCTGTTCATGGCCACAATGTTCATATGCTGGTGCCTTGAATACCTCAGTGGCCTACAGGCCTGTATAGTACTGTCCTCCTGATATTCAGATCTGTCTGGGCTCCAAGAATTGTTTGCCTGGATTCCACTGGTAGACCCACAGAACAGAGGTTTCAATGTTGAGTACACTGTCCCAAGAATCCCTATGTTGCCCACAGTGGGTGTGTGGGTGGGAGCGATCTGATGTCTGGCTGCTAGCTAGAGGGACCCTGGATACAGGGTTCTGCAAGCACTCACTTCAAGGTGCACTCACTTGCTAGTCGGCCTAATCAGAAAGCACAGGGGTTCCTCCTGTTCTCTGTTCTCAGATAAAGTTTTCAGGGACAAATGAGAGTGTAGGAGATCAAACATTTATTGAGATAGTCACTTCTGTTGTCTCAGTCAGGGTGCATGGAGGCTCCTGTTAGGGCTAGCTGCCAGCCTGCGACTGCTGCTGCTGCTGCAGACCTGGGAGTCTGGTAGAGTTACCTGCCAGGAGGCCTTGGGAAGCCTGTACTGTGGCCCACAGACCTGGGAGGCCTGTCTCTGCTGTCTCCGTTACGGAGCAGGGAGGTCCATGCTTGGAGCAGTGGGCACTGTGGGCCACCTCCGCCTGAGGAGAAAGGCCAGTCGAGAGGAAGTGCAGGGGAGTTGAATATTCACCACTCTCAGTCCCCAGAGACATCCCCAGGTGACCTGTATTCAAATGGTCTCAGCTCACAGATTGTCCCCTATCACCTAGGAAACCTCAATGTCGTTGTTCTGGCTTCAGTTGCCCCTCCACTCACAAATTTTGGAGTTTTGGATCCTGCGCCCCTCAGTTATGGTATGTTCTAGTGGCCACCATCTTGGATCCACCTATTTGTTTGTTTGTTTTTCCTAGTAGAATCCATAGCCAAATAAATACTCTCTGAGTCTAAACAATCATCAAGATAGCTAAAATATTTCTCTTTCTTGCCCTGCATTCTCTCCTGTAGTTTGAGTCTTGCATGCTCTTTCTACGATGCTTGACTATAGCAGGCTTGGTCTCCAGCTTATGGTACACTTTGGAAGTAGCAGAAGCTTTCAGAAGTAGATGGTGGTGGAAGTGCTTAGCTTCTTACAGGCATAACCCTGAATGGAATTTCTAAACTCCAGTCTCTTCTTCTCTGATACTATTGGCCAAGAAGTGAGCAGGCTTGATTTATCCTCACATAACGCCACAGGCAGAAAGTCGCAGATATGACCTCCTTATAACCAAATACAAGAAAATCATCTGTCCAATAAACCTCTCTTCTGTAGACGCTGATTAAATCAAGCATTAATTATAGCAACAGAAAAGATGACAAACCTTCTCAAAAAGTAATCTGATTTTAGAAGCCCAATCTTGAAACCTTGGGGCTCAAGTGTAAATTAGAATTAGCAAAAGGTGTGAGACATTAGACTTATTTTTTTTTTTCATTCTAACAAAAGAAAATTTTAAAAATGAAAAGTTCAGACTTCTGGTATTAACACATGTATAATCATTCAGATCAAATTCAACATGAGGATAATTGCACTTTTGAAGACATGTCTGATTATGAGAGATGCAAATTAGACATTTGTATTGTTCTGACTCTTGTACCTGGGGAGTGTTCTGTTTGGATAAAAGAATCTTCTGTTTGATTTAAAAAAAAAAAATGGAACTGTTCCTAAGCATCAGGATATTTAGGTTTGTGTGCACACTGCTCAACATGCAGGGAAGTCACAGCAGGGAATGATTGCCTAATACTCCAATGTCCGTAAATTACGGTCTTTATAAAGCAGCTTCACTGAACTGGTAGATTTTTTTTCATCATTTTATTAGACAAATTGGCATACATGCAAAATATATAGTATATTAAGCCCCTAGAGTTAAAATATTCAACTTGAGTTTGTACAATGATTATGAATACCCCAGTATCTAATTTAAACTGTTATTGTTATAAATAAATCATTGGAATACCCAAACAACTCTTTATTATTCAAATTGTTATTTTTCTCTGTATGTGCTACATTATTTATTCATTTAATAACCGGAACTACTAAGCCCATGCATGTTTTTATGAACGATCATAAAATGTTGTTTTGTGATACACTGAGCCAAAAATGTATTTCAAGGTTACTGCTTCCCAACAGCTAGTAGATCTTAATCATAAGTTGTGTGAAACAATGTCTTAGATGTGCAAGGAGAGGTATCTTTTTTGGGAGGGAGAAGGTGTATGGGAAGATTACAATTACCCCATATGTATTCAGTCATTCAGACTTCTAGCCAATTGTTCTTATAGGAAGATGTATATTAGTCTTTATGAGAATCACAGGAGAATGAATTAATCTATCTTTGCAGGAAGTCTGTTGGATAAACAAATCTATGTTTGAGAATTGTGTGCTGTGACAATTCACATTTATTACACATAGCTAATCCCATTGAGTTTAATTGAATATACATTAACTTTTCATTCACTGAACATGAAGTGATCATCTGTTAATAATGAAGCAGTATTAGTTTGGTCACAGTTCACTGACATTTAAACATGAAAGAACTATAGAAGAAAAATTCTATTATTTATAAATATATACACAACCGTACACATTGAAAAAGAGTATCTATTTTGAGATCAAATAGAAACAATTTTTTTAAATTTTTTATTTAACTTTTATTAATTACACTTTATTCCTTTTGTATCCCCCCATAAGCCCCTCCCTCCTCCCCTCCTGGTCCCACCCTCCCCCCCTTTCTGCATGCATGCCTCTCCCCAAGTCCACTGATAGGGAAGGTCCTCCTCTCCTTCTTTCTGATCTTTTTTTTTAAAGTAGTTATATTATTTAAAACTATGGAGTTCTAAAAAATTATATTCAACCTCATTGAATCTTATGTTCTTATCTGTAAAATAAAAAAAAAAATATGTCAGTTTTGGAGGAAGGTTGCAAGAATAATTTTGAATAAAATTCCCTAGTGAATACAGGCTGTTTTTCTGTATTTTAATACATAGAAAGTTATTAATAAAAGTTGCTTTCTTAATTCCCTTCTTTCTATTCAAGGCAAAGTTCTAAAGCATATGATGTCATGTACAAAACCATGCTTCCTAAGAGACAAGAATTAACATCTACAACTTTGCCATCCAGATTCAAGCTTACTTTACTGAAATTAGCTGCTTTTTCTCATGTGTTATCACATGACTATTTCATTTTTATATATTTCTACACTTTCTATATAAATACCCCATCCATCATTTAGTATATCAAAACAATGCCAAAAATTTGGTAATATTCAGATAAATAAAGATATTTAATAAAAATTAAGGGGAGTGATTTCAATCTACACACCACTGATAGTTAGTTTTAAGTATTCAGTAGGCCATAAGACTAAGACATGCAGATATCTGGTTATACATTATTTGATATGTGACTGTCAGGCAATCTTGTGAATATGATTATCACTGATATGCATAGACAGAGTCAAAAGAAGTTGTTACCTATAGTTGGAGAAGATACATTCCAATCTGCTGGGGACCTGAGCAGAAAAAAAAAAATGAATTAAGGAGAAATTTGTTCCTCTTACACAAATTTTTTAAAACCAAGATATTTGTATACAGTCAAGCTGATTAAAGCACTATTGGTTCAAAGCGTCTAGGATTTTCAGATTTAAAAAAAAAGGGTCACTAGCTCTCTGGACATAAAACTTTCATAATTACAGAGCCTAGTTATGTAGAATAAATATCCTATTAACTACGCTTACATAGGGGATGATGAGGAAGTTGTTGGTAATGAATGATAAGTTATCTACCTACTGTCTGCCCTTATTCCCCTCCCTGCTTTCCATACATCATCATGAAATAGTGTTAATATGAAATAGTCCCACACGGTGTCCTAAAATTATTAAGTGATGCCATTTACTAGTCGTGGCTAGCTATAGACACCATGTTCTCTCCTACTGAAACAATAATATCCTAAAATCAATAAATTTCCCTAATATCAGAGTTTGATTTCTTACCAAAAAGATACTTTGTAATCATAGTACTAAGAATGATAATGAAAACATTTAATTATTTCATTCATTCCTTAACTAGCCATATTGGGATCTAGAAATACAAATTTCTTAGAGCGCTTATATTTGAGAGTGGAGGACAATGTTTTTATTTATTTTACTTTTTAGAATACACTTTTAAAGTAGTTGCTGTTAGGTAAGTAAGACCTCAGTAGAAAATTGGGACTGTGTAGGTAGAAAAACTGATGCAAACCTTAAGCAGGTGTAGAGTTCTGTAGGCACAGAGTGAGAAAAATTCAGGATGAAATGAAAATGAGAAATGAATAAAGGTTCACAGGATAAAAGTTGAAAGAGCAAAGGGTGATAGATGTGTGATAATTCTAGAGGGATATGAAGAGCAAGATTATACAGGGCCTAAAGAGCTGGGATGAGAAGTATAGCCTGATAGAAACAGGAATCATTAGGTAGATAATAAATCGTTTTAACCAAGAGATCATTTAAATATATATATATATATTTGTCTATTATTACAGTTTGTTGTTTTGATTAGTTTTCTTTACCGTCCTATTTCTTTTATTTCATAAAAAAAATTGGAATAGATGGTGAGTCTAATAGGCTATTGTTTTTTTTATTATTTATCTTCCCTGTATGTTATTAATTTATTCTTCTTTCATATAGTACACCATGATCACTTTTTCCCCTTCCACTCCCCTCTTCCGAATCCATTCTTTCTCCTTTCTCCTTTCCCTTCAAGAGAGGGCAGGCCTCCCAGAGATATCAATCAAACATGACATATCAAGTTGCAATGAGACAAGGTATTTCCCTTTGTATTATGACTGAACTGGATCACGCTAGAATGAGAAAGGATTCCACATGAAGGCAAAAGGTCAGGGACAGCCCCTCTCCCCGTGTTACGAGTCCTACAACAAGACCAAGCTACATAAGCATTACGTAGAAGCCGAGGACCTAGGTCAGAACCATGAATGAAGATTTCCTGACGTTTCAGTGTCTCTGAGTCCCTTTGAGCCCAGGTGAGTTGATTGTGTGGTATCCTTGACACCTCTAGTTCCTTCTCCCCCCTCTTCTTTAAGATTCTCCATCTTGTGCCTAATGTTCGGCTGTGGGTCTCTGCATCTGTTCACATCATTTGCTGGATGAATCTTTTGAACCCTTTTTGATGGTGATTATGCTAGGCTGCAGCATACAAATATAGCTAGCTGAGTATTATTACTAATCATTTCAATTCTTCTTCTTCTTCTTCTTCTTCTTCTTCTTCTTCTTCTTCTTCTTCTTCTTCTTCTTCTTCTTCTTCTTCTTCTTCTTCTTCTTTTTCCTTTTATGCCAGTTGTGTGATTCTATCTGAGGACTCCCCGCTATCCAGCCTCTGGTTCCTGGGCCTGCAGACGGTGTGAGGGCATCCCCCCTCATTGGTTGGCCACTCCCACAATACCTGCACCATCTTTACTCTAGCACATCTTGCAGGCCCGACAAATTGTAAGTTGAAGGTTTTGTGGCTGTATTGCTATCTCATGCGCTCCACTGGAACTCTTGCTAGTTTGCAGGTGATGGCCTTTTCAGGTTCTTCACCCCCATGGCTAGGAATGCTCACCCTCACAGATTCTTGGAAGTTTCCATTGCACTAGGTTTCTCGCTGATCCGTAAGATGTGCCCCCATTCCTGGTGTCTCTCCTAGGGCTCTCTCTCTCCCTCTCTCTGCTTCCCCCAACCTGATTGAGCCCTTATTGTTACTTGGCATCTTTTGGTCTGTGGGGTTCTTTTAAAACTGTTTTGTTGTTGTTGTTGTTGTTTTGTTTTGTTTTTTACTTAAATTTATTTTTTAAACCTTATTCAGTTTACATCTTGACTGTAGCCCCTCCCCTCATCTCCTGCCAGTCCCACTTTCCCTCTTACTTCTCTCCTATTCCTGTCCCCTACTTCCTTTCTCAGAAAGGGGGTGCCCTCCTCCCCTACTTCTGATTTCAGCCCATCAAGTCTCATCTTCTTCCTCTGTGACCAGGCAATGAGCCCCCGACTAGGGAGCCAAACTTTGGGCAGAGTGCAGGGAATCTTATAGAATAAGGGGGAGACATCAAAATGGCCAAGATCAAAAACTCAAGAGACAACACAAGCTGGAGAGGATGTGGAGAAAGGGGAACCCTCCTGCATTGCTGCTGGGAATGCATACTTGTACAACCCCTTTGGACTTCAATCTGGTGCTTTCTCAGACAATTAAGAATAGTGATTCTTTTTTTTTTCCTCGAGATCCAGTTATACCATTCCTAGGCATATATCCAAAAGATGTTCAAGTACACAACAAGGATATTTGCTCAACCATGTTTGTAGCAGCTTTATTCATAATAGACAGAACCTGGAAACAAGCCAGATGTTTCTCAGTTGAGGAATGGATAGAGAAATTATGGTACTTTTACACAATGGAATACTACTCAGCAATTAAAAACAAGGTACTCATGAAATTTGCAGGCAAGTGGAGAGACCTAGAAACTATCATCCTGAGTGAGGTATCCCAAAAGCAGAAAGACACACATGTTATATACTCACTCATATAGACCTATAAGATAGGATAAATATACTGAAATCTATATACCTAAAGAAGATAAACAAGAAAGAGGACCTGGGGTAACATGATCAATCCTCACTTAGAAAGACAAATGGGATGGACATTGGATGTAGGAGAAAACAAGTAACAGGACAGGAGCCTACCACAGAGGGCCTCTGAAAGACTCTTCCTAGTAGTATATCAAAGCAGATGCTGAGACTCATAACCAAACCTTAGGCAGAGTGCAAGAAATAATATGAAAGAAGGGGGAGTTAGTATGACCTGGAGAGGATAGGAGATCCATAAGGACCAAATATACCAAGGCACAGGGGTCTTTTATATGACTGTTTCTCCAACCAAGGACCATGTATGGATATAACTGTTACAGGTTATAACCCCTGCTCGGATATAGCCCATGGTAGCTCAGTATCCAAGTGGGTTCTCTAGTAAGGGGAACAGGGACTATTTCTGACATGAACTCAATGGCTAGCTCTTTGACCCCCTCCCCCCATAGCCTTGCTAGGCCACAGAAGAGGACATTGCAGCCAATTCTGAAGAGACCTGATAAGCTAGGGTCAGATGGAAGGGGAGGAGGTCCTCCCCTATCAGTGGACTTGGAAAGGGGCAGGGAAGAGATGAGGGAGGGAGGGTGGGATTAGGAGGGAATGAGGGAGCAGGTACAGCTGGGATACAGAGTAAATAACCTGTTATTAATATAAAAATAAAATTATTATTAAAAAAAGAAATAAGAACATTATTACCATCATAAAAGAATAAGTGGGAGATAGAAAGTCCTGTAGGGAATAGGAGCTCCACAAGGAGAGACCAACACAGCCGACAAATCAGGGCCATGGCGGTCTGTAGAGACTGATGAAACCCCTGCTTGCATGTAGCTGATAGGCAGCTCAGTCTTCATGTGGGTTTCCTAGTAAGGGTAACGGGAACTTTCTCTACATGGACTCTGTTGCCTGTTTTTTTTTTTAAGTTGAAAAAAATTACACTACTTCTTTCCTACATCATCTTCCCTCCAACCCCTTTTTTTCCTCCTCCCCTCAACCTTCCCATGTCTTTATACACACACGAAATGGATAACATCTTTTTAAATTATTATTGTAATATATGTATAAATATATAAATATTTATATAAATATAAATGCTGAGTCTTTTTTAGATGACTTGTGTTAAATTATTTCAGGGCTGACCATCTTGTATTAGATAACCTATTAAGGGAAAGGCCAATTCTCCCATTTGATAATCAGCAGTTGCCTGCAATTTTGTGATTGTTGTTTTTGTTTGCTTGTTTGCTTGTTTTAAACTATGAGTAGGACCCCATGATATTTATCTCCTCTGCATTTGCAGGTCTACTTATGTTGTCATTGTTCACATCTTGCTTGATTGTCTATATTGTTCAATTGTCATGTGTTTCATATCCTTTTGTGTTTTTAGGGCACCCTATTTCACAGCAGACTTCATTGTGCTCTGGTTCTTTTAAATTTTCTGCCTCTCTTATTAAATGTTCCCTAAGACTTAAGTGGAGGTGTTGTGATGTGGATATATCAATTAGTGCTGGGCTCCACACGAGCCATTGTCGCCTCCATTATGACCTGTTGTAATTATATGTCATAATTTCCCTAGCTATCAAGGGAATCCTCTTTAAAGAAAGAAGATAGCTACAGTTTTCTATAGGTATAAATATTACTTTTATGTTGCACTTAGAAATTATAACTGGTCTAGTAAAGTGATGGTAGTAGTTACTCTTCTATAACTCATGAACATATTAGCTTAGAGTATTTGATGAGGTTTCTAGTAACAGACATGTTTTCTTTCCTGTTGAGTAGGCCTTAAGTTCAATTAGATGGCTGTTGTTTACTGTCCAGATCGGGATGACTCTATTGTGTCTTTAGTAATATCTTGAACTACTGGTAACTGTTACAGGTTATTTTCATCATAGTTGGATAGGACTATTGATTGCTTCCCTTCATTGCAAGCTTACAGAGCACTTTCTCATACTATAAAAACCAGACATTATGATAGGGAATTTTTTTTTTCATGTTAGAACCAGCTAGACTTTTCTGTGTCCTGTGTCTGAAGTATGTGCTATATTTAGGAATAGGAGCTACTTCCAATCTCTCAAAAGCACCAACGGCGATAGAAACAGCCTACGTTGTTTTGGGAGTCACTTGAACTAAACTGACTAGCAACTCAAATGGAAGTATATAATTTTTGCCTTTTGGTACATAGTGTATGGATTCTAGGGAAACATTGTCAACCCATATCACATAACTCCATCGTGTGTTTGTGTGTGTGTGTGTGTAATTTTAGGAAAATATTAAAAATAAGATTCCTTAAGGAATCAAACATCCTTAATGTTATTTGTCCTTCCTTCTCTCTTTTTCTGTATTGGCCTACATCCTCCATCCCCAATTAGAGAACCTCCTCATTTTTTTTTTACATTTCCCTATTTTTATTACCTGAATACCACTGTTCATCTCTCTACCCATGGTCCAAGCTGATGCGTGGTAAAAGTTGAGAAGGCAGCAACAGAAAAGCCAGATTCACCTTTAGCAGGTTGACTGTGTACTAAGTGAAGACATCATGAAATAAAGTACTTTCTATAGAAAAGACGAGAGTGCACCTGAAAGAGTTCTAGGTTGTGCTAAGTCAGTAGGACAATAGATTTTAACTACTTTCTCTATTGAATTAACCTCCAATTATTTCTCCTTTTTGAAACCTGATATAATATTCATGAGACTTCCATATCCATTAAGCACAATTATGGAATGATTGGGATATTTGTCACAATTCTGTATATTAATGAAAGTATGCAATAGCTCATATATGTAAGATGTAGACTAAGTTCATGATGATATAGGATGAGTATATTAAAATATATTCTCAGTATTGTGATGATATAGAGGAAATACACATGATATATTGCTAAGTGAGTCAGAAACTAAAAGAAAATGCTTGAAAAATGATACCACCATTTTCATTTAGTTTCTTTTTTAATCACCATCTCAAACATATATTGAAAGAAAAGAAAAAAGAAAAAGAAATACCAATAATAGGATAATGGCTTGTTATGAATGGTTGGAAAGAAATGTCTTTTGCATCTTTATTTTTTCCTTTTTATTATTTTGTGCATTTTAGACATAGTATATTACTTTTTCAAAAGTGAAGAAAAATATACTTAATTTAGTTCCAGGTATTAGTAGCTGCAGCTCCTAACAGGGTATCCGCTAAGCTTTAGACAGGATTCCTCTGGAGAAACAGTTTCTGAGTCATCACTTAAAAACTCATAGCCCAAGGCTTGCATTCACTGCAATATGCTTTGCACAAGGCTTATTCTGAAGGATTATGGGAGTGCCCCAGAGGCATGATGATATATAAGTGAGATCTTAAGGATATATTGATAAGATTAGGTAAGGGACAGGGAGCATTTCATGTATGGTGAATGGCTGTTAGATAGTATGCATATATTCAGCAATTATGTAACGACTATATATTATGTGCCAAAAATCCTTCCAGGCAGTGGGGATTTATAAGTGAAATATGTGGATGTGTGAAATGTTCACAGTGTCTCTAAATGTTTAGCTCAGATATTATAGCTGAAAAGTCAAACTGAAATCAACACTCAAAGATTGTTTAAGCTATACTGAATTCAGAGTCCCCCTACATAAACTCCTGTTTGTCTAAAGTGCAGCTTTCAACAAAGAAGTCCCCATGGCTAGGAGTAGATAAAATATGTTTTAAGTTTCAGGTATTTGATAATAAAACCAATTGTTTATTTCAAAGGATTCATGATCAAATTTGATATTTATATTGTCCTAAGAAAGGTACCTGAAATTAGACAGGAACATAACATTTCCTGTTCAATGAACTATTTTAATGTTAATTAATAATTGATTAAGCAATTATAATTTACTCACTGTGTATCCCCACTGCATCCTCCTCCCTTGTCTCCTCCCAGCCCCACCATGCTCCCTTTTCTCCCCCAGTGCCTCTTCCTAGTCCCCTGATAGTGAAGGAACTCTGACGGGTCAGTTATTGATAGTATACAAGATGGTATTGATACTTTTAGTTCAATTATGAACAATTTAAAACACTCTTAGAACTGAGTAAATATACAGGGATTTTTGCTTTCTAATTATTCTGTGTAGCTATTGGCTATTTCCTAAGTTGCATTAGCCTACACTTTCATGGTTGAAAATACAAGTCAGTCAATGCCTAGCCTCACACAATTCATCTTTATTATTGTCAGTTTCATTCTATTATTTTGATGCATGAGGGTGCCATGACCATAGATATTGTGGAGATTCCAGTGCATGAAAATCTACCTCAGAGCTTCCCTCATCATTTTATAATGCCGTTCTTACCCTTGAACTTATTTGATATCCATTCAACTGCTCTGTACAAAAAGAAGTTACAGAGCCAACTTCCAAATATCTCTAATACCCTTAATGTACAAGCCCTTGCATATACTATAATAATGCATTATATGTGTGCCATACTGAATACAATATAGCATTTCATACTTCCTTTTATATATTTTTTAATTTTAATTTTATTTTATTTTTAATTACACTTTATTTACTTTGTATCCCCCCTCTAGTTCCCTCCCTCCTCCCCTCCCAATCCCTCCCTTCCTTGCCCTTCTCCACACACTCCCCTCCCCAAGTCCACTGGTAGGGGAGGATTTCTTTTTCTTCCTTCTGATCCTAGTCTGTTAGGACTCATCAGGAGTGGCTGCATTGTCTTCCTCTGTAGCCTGGTAAGGCTGCTCCCCTCTCAGGGGGTGGTGATCAAAGAGCAGGCCAGTCAGTTCATGTCAGAAGCAGTCCCTGTTCCCATTACTATGGAACCCACTTGGATACTGAACTGCCATGGGCTACATCTGTGCAGGAATTCTAGGTTATCTCCATGCATGGTACTTGGTTGGAGTATGAGTCTCAGTAAAGACCCCTGTGCTCAAATATTTTTGGTTCTGTTGCTCTCCTTGTTTTCCTCTTGTCCTCTCCAGATCTTACTATTTCCCACTTTTTTCATAAGATTCCCTGAATTCTGCCCAAAGTTTGGCCATAAGTCTCAACATCTGCTTTGATAGTCTGCAGGACAGAGCTTTTGAGAGGCGGTCTGTGGGATACTCCTAACTTGTTTCCTGTTTTCCCCTTCTTCTTCTTCTTCTTCTTCTTCTTCTTCTTCTTCTTCTTCTTCTTCTTCTTCTTCTTCTTCTTCTTCTTCTTCTTCTTCTTCTTCCTCTTCTTCTTCTTCTGTCCATCCTCTTTGCTTTTTGAGATAGGGATTGAGTATTTTAGCTAGAATCCTCCCTCTAGATTAGTTTCTTTAGGTGTACAGATTTTAGTAAGTTTATCTTATATTGTATGTCTATATGAGTGAATATATACCATGTGAAAAACAAGGAAATCACGAAATTTACAGGTAAATGGCGAGAACTGGAAAACATTTCATACTACTTAAAGCATTTTTTTACTAATTCATTTAAGACAAAAGTTGTAAGCATTTCTGCAGTAACAATCTCCATATTAGACTATTTTCTCAACTGATAAACATGGAAGGCACAAGAAAATCACTGATTATTAACAATTTAGAGATAAATTAAGTCTTCTGGTGAAGAACACAGAAAATATTACTGAAAATAAAATCATCCTGATATTTTATGTTGTTGTATAGCTATTTCTTCCAAGAAAACATTTTGGAGGAAAGCTCATTAAAATGTGAATATTTTAAAGGAAGGCAAATCATTCCATCTTTAAGACTTGTGACTTCTAAAGGGAGGTTCATTAACACTCAGAAAATAAACAACTGAATACCATCAGGACATCCCTAAAACTGATCAGATGCAACAGACCCTTCCTTCTCTAATCTCATATAAACAGTAGGGACTACTGAGATACACTCTCAAAGAAACAGAGATTCCTGGAAGAGGAATATCAGGCTAATGACCTGGAAGAAACACAAACCAACTGATATGTCAGAAAAATTTTTTTTCAAATTGTTGAGCTGCCTTCATGTTACAAGGACCTCCATGATTCCAACTTTTATGAACCAACAAGTATGAGCACATGCTTGGGATCTTTTGGTGATGCAGCTGTCTTGGAGTCATTTCTTGAATGACTAAGTTCTTTGAGCATTTCTTCAGTGTTTCTCTGAAGTTTGATATTCCTCTGTTGAGTGTGTCCAAGTGGGTTTCATAGTAATGGAAATAGGGACTGTCTCTGACATGAACTGATTGGCCTGCTCTTTTATCACCTCCCCCCCCTAGGGGGAGCAGCCTTACCAGGCCACAGAAGAAGACAATGCTCCTGATGAGACCTGATAGGCTAGGATCAAAAGGAAGGAGAGGAGGACCTCCCCTAACATTGAACTGGAAAAGGGACATGGGTGGAGAAGAGAAAGTGAGGGAAAGTGGGATGAGGAAGGGATGAGGGAGGGAGCTACAGGTAGGAAACAAAGTGAATAAACTATAATTAATAAAAATAGAAACAAAAAAGAAAAAGAGAATTATTTATTTAGTTCTGTACATCACTTTTTAATAAGATTGCTTGGTTTGCTGGTGTTTAAATTCTTCAGTTCCTTACATATTCTGGATAACAATCATCTGTCAAATATAGGATTGGTAAAGATCTATTCCCAGTCTGTAGAATATAGTTTTGTTCTGATGACAGTGTCCTTTGCTCTATAGAACTTTTCATTTTCATGAAGTACCATTTATTAATTATTAATCTTAGAGCTTGTGCTGTTGATGTTCTGTTCAGGAAGTTGTCTCCTATGCCAACACAATTATCTTGAAGTCCTAGCTAGAGCAATAAGACAATTTTGTTGAATTTTAAACAGAATTTTAATTATCATACACAAATGGTAAAAGTTCATGAAGTAGTAAGTGTTTTTAAACATGAATCTGAAATAAGGTGTTGAAACTGTGGTTATAAAGTTTCTGTTTCCTTATCACTGCTATGTGTTTGGAGGATAGGAGTCCCTCTGCTATGTTATCATGAAATATGTAATAGTGATTGCATGCTACAATGTTTGTTCAATCCTTTACTTGCATGCATAAAGTTGTCAAATGATACAGACCATTATATTTAGATAGATATACATTTGAATCTATACTGTCCATTGGCAAGAACTATTTATTTTTCTTGTTTCTCACAATTTTAATGATGCCCCTCCATCACACATTTTATTTTATTTTGATTTTAAATGACAATTCCTTAATATTTAATACAAACATTTTGTTTATATTCACCAACACTACCACTTACATATACACTCTCTCTACACTTTGCCCCCTACCCAACCATCTTTGTGTTTCTTTCATTTTTTTTCAGTCAAGTGCAGTTGGTGTTCAATAAGTTCTACTGAAATTGGAACCTTCCCTTGGTGTGGTTGACCTCCTAGGGGTCAGAAGAGTGAATAAACTAACTATCTCTCTCCCACTAAATATTGAATCCCAGTAATATCTCACCTAAGGGTGAGATTTTATGTCCATCTCCTCCATTCTGATATTTTGTTTTGTTTGAGTACACATGGTCTGGCACATGATTTCATAATCATTGTGTGTTCTCATGTGCCACTAGCCTGTTGTGGACAGAAAACATTGTTTCCTTGAGGTTATCCACAGCCTCTAGCCTTTACAATCTTTGCCCTCCTCCACAGCCATGTTCCCTCTGCAAGTACTCAATCAACTACACAATTTTTAAGTATCTCCACTGAAACTCATTAGTTCATCAAGATGGACTTTGGTGGTATTCTTACTTTGATATGTTGATTCTGTCTCTGACATGATTATACACTTGTTCATGTGCCACACTACATATGATTCATGCTTTCTATTCCATTTTACATATTATTCATGCATTGACTTAACATGGCATTTAAATAACGTTAGGTTTCATAAAATTCTAAAAATACAAGGAAGGACAAATAATAGACAAATATTAGACTTTCAAATTATCAAAATGCATATGAGTAAATTTTTTATGCATGATGATAGATAAAACTATCCATTGCACAATTTCTTTCTTTAGTATCTCAGGTATTGCATTGTTTCATACTATGACATTAATATTCAAATAGAAGTAAATATATAAAATGAAAAAAAACAGCAATCTTTGGAAACCCATAGGAATGTGTATTTTTCCATTATAAAACCCAATTTCATTATTTGATGGTCCCCAAACTCATCAACACTTCAGAATTCTACAAAAATTATGAAACATCATAATTAAGAGTATATAAGCAAAATATAAAGGCTTCTAAAATGAAATATAATAAACAATGGAAGAATGGTGTCATGAATTTTATTTTTTAAACCCTTGGTTAAGTCATGCTTGTATAAAGTTATGAGATTTTCAAGACAAGAAACTGAAAGTCACTGTGTTATTGAATTTATCACAGTTACCAGGAAATTTATTCTTATATGTGTGCTTCTCAGTCCATTATAGATAGTATATTTATTATTTCGCATTCTCAATAGAGTTCTGATGTGGTAGTGATATCCAGCCAGCTGTTCAATGGACTCATGTGAGAGAAAGAACAAATGAATAAAAGGAATAAAATAGTTGATTACAATGTTTTCCACAAGTGGAGTTAATAGAGATTAGTAATTCATGGGTGCTCATAAATATGTTTATGTCTGAGTTGGAAAAACAGTTTTTGGCAGTTTGCATTAACCATGATTTTTACACTGGTGTTCTAACAAATGGAATATTCTGATCTGGATTCTTATCCAGATAATGTGGGGCAAGTAGCTCATGCAATAGCTTGAGAATCTAAAATATACAGCACTATATTCAAACAATGACAGAAGCAGATAATCCAAAAGCTATCTGTGAGAATTTAAAGTAATAAAACCGTTTACCAAATTTGAAATTCTACATCAGTTTAAAAATATTTTGCAAGCTTAGCGATTTATGGAACTTCTAACAGTGGGAGAGGTGTTTCTCTGAATTTTTTGCCTGTTCTTGAGACTCTTTTCCTCCTACTAGGTTGTCTTGACCAGCCTCCGTATGAGGTCATTTGCTTTATTTTATTGGATATTGTTTTGTCCTGTATGGCTGTCATCTCTTGGAGACCTGAACTTTCTAAATATTAAAAGGAAGAGGAGTGGATCTTGGGAGAGTGTAGGTGAGGAAAATAAGAATAGTTTACTAACTCCTAAGAGGGAGGAGAACCTGTGGTTACGATGTAATGTATGAGAAAAAATATTTAATCATATATATTATATAACTACATATAATTATAACTATAACTATATATGTATACATATAGCAATAACTATATACTATATGTATTATATATACTATATATGTATGTATTCTGTTTGTGTATACATATACACATATGTATTATATATACATATGTATGTGATATACATATATATATACATACATATATATGTTTATATACAGCATAGGAAATAGAAAATAAAGTCCAAATTTAAGGTTGCAATCTGAGAAAATAATAGAAAATTTTCTAACTTTAGTAAGGCCTGATTCTTACTAACTAAATTTTCAAATAAATATTAAAGTTTGATACAATCACAGAAATTTGTAGATAGACCCTTACAAGTCAAATATAGCCAATATCACTCAAGCAATAGTGTCCTTGATGTTGGAAAAATCATTAATTGAATGGAATGAATTAAAGGCATTAAGCATTTATTGTTTTATAAATCCTTATCTAATATTTTATAAGATCCTTTCTGTAAGTCATGAGCGATATCCAACTTGGCATGTGGGAGGAATTAGCTGCATGTTTTTTTTTTCTTTTTTTAAAAATTCTTTATTAATTACACTTTATTCACTTTTTATCCCCCCTGTGGTTCCCTTTTTTCTCTTGTCCCAATGTTCCAACCCCTCCCTTCCTCCACCCTCTGTATGCATGCCACTCCCCAAGTCCACTGATAGGGGAGGTCTTCTTTTCCTTCCTTCTGATCCTAGTTAAATAGCAGTTTAAGAGTGAAAAAGAATGCTCAGCTTTCCTTTTACACCTTGGCATGGATTTGTTTTCAGGTAAAAGCACTGATGTCAAATCAGTTTGACAACATGGGAAACCACAGAGATATGCCACTTGACTAATTAAATCCTTTAATCTCTTTGAGACTAGAATTAAGAGAACTCGACATCAAAAGGATCAACATACTGTTTATAGTTTATCACTAGAGTCCCACATTAGACAAAAAATGGGTACTTATTTCCTGAAAGTGTTATTCTGCAACTAAACCTTTTCTGAATAATATTCACATGTTCTTTTGGTTCTAAACAGTCAAAATTATCCTATAAACTATATTTTTTTTGTAAAAGCATCTCATAATTTCTCAGAATGTTGATACCTGCCAGAACCTCAATTACCTGCACATATTAAAGCTTTACCCATCTGATAAAACAATTTTCTTTCAATAAGATAAAAAATTATAATTTAATAGTAATGAATGTTATTTTAATGACAAAACACTCTGTATAGTTCTAGGATAAGTGTCTCAGCTTATATACATTTTATTATATATGTAAATGTAGACATATCACATAAAATTCATGAAGCAACAATATGTATATTAATATAAATATAGATATTCATTTCCTAGCATATGAGGAATAATATAATTATATAATTGTTTAACTATGATAATATACAATTATGTAAAAATATGTACATATTATATGTCTATTGTACCACATTAAGATGTGAAGGATACAAATAAATTCAATATAAATAATATTGTATGAATACAAATTAATTTATTATTAAAATGACAGTCTAATGTTTTCTGTAGTCACAATATTAGATCAAATGTCATAGCCAGAGTAGAAACACAGGCTTCTCCCTTCTATGTTTTAGGGCCGTTCTGACTTGTCTCTTAAATATTTTTCCCTGTTTATTATTTATTGATCAGTTTAACATTGATCTAGTCTAGAGTATAATAATCAATGTGTGTGAAAAATCATTATGAGTTTTATATTCAATAAGTCCAATTTTACTGGGAGGTCTTTTAAAAAATATTAACATTTTGGCTTAATATGGGCTTTTATTGAAAGTCCATTGTCAAGGGAAAGGTTATATGCAACTAGTTACTGTGATTTCTCCAGAAGAGCAGGGCATGTATGCTCCAAAAATATCTTGACACATTAGAATTTCAGTATTAATTATTATTTGCACACTCTGTAATAATAATATACTTTCCAGAAATGAATTTTTCTAGAAGGTATTCCTTTTTTGGTGTCAAAGAAAAACCATTTTCAATAACACATTATCATCTAGACCTCTTCTGTGTCTTACATTGTTATAATATAGCTTTAAATGGATTTCTTCTACTCTGATTATTATGCAGAAAGGACAGGTAACACAACCTTATTTAAGGTTGCAGTCTCCATTATCTTACTCTGTCTCCATATACAAAAGTAGCAGTTGATATTTTGTGCATGCAGTTGCCATCTTTACATTGTTGATGCTTAAATTAAGGAAACATCTTTTTTTTTTATGTGATTCACTGGATGCGCATAAGAAACAGTGAGTGTCTACCTGGAATAATTTTTTTTAATGTTTAGTATTCAAATATCTGAAAGCACTAAAGTGCCCTCTTTTCATGTCCCAAACTTCTCTCATTCTTACTTCCACATTCACAAAACAATAGTACGTATATGAAAAAGCCTTGTTTACCTGGAAAGCAAATTCTGACTAGTAGTTTGAAATTATAATTATATATTGTAAATTCAAATTATAATTATACGTGCTAATATTCCTAATTCCCAACTCAAATTCAGCTATGCATGTACATTTTCTATTTCACAAGCACTAGAAAAATAAGTACTGGCTCAAGCATCCTTAAATCTCATATGTCTAAATTCTAAAATATAATGAAATCTTCTTTCCAAGCAATTATTATGTAATGAGGTTGTATCCCTACTAAAAGTAATGAAAATTTCCTGTAATATTTTAAGCCCATATATAGGTGTGTGTCTATGTACGTCTGTCTCTCTATATATTTGTAACATTTTAATTTAATATACACAAGATATAATATATCTCAATATATATATATATATTACCTAGTTTAAATTCACATTGTTAAAGCAAATTTTTTAATTTTTATTTTTTATATTAATTACAGTTTATTGACTTTGTATACGAGCTGTAGCCCCCTCCCTCATTCCCTCTCAATCCCATCCTCCCTTGCTCATCTCCTCCCATGCCCCTCTCCAAGTCCACTGATAAGGGACGTCCTCCTCCCTTTTCTTCTGACCTTCCCTATCAGGTCTCATCAGGACTGGCTGCATTGTATCTCCATCCCTGATCTCAAGCTGTACTACAGATCAATAGTAATAAAAACTGCATGGTACTGGCATAGAAACACCATGGTGGATCAACGGAACTGAATAGAAGACCAAGAAATAAACCCACACACCTAATAGATACTTGATTTTTTATAAAGAAGACAAAACTATACAATGGAAAATAGACAGCATCTTCAACAAATGGTGCTGTCTAACTGGATGTCTACAGATAGAAATATGCAAAGAGATCCATATATATCACCCTGCAAGAAACTAAAGTCCAAGTGGATCAAAGAACTCAACATAAAGCCAGATCACTAAATTGATCAGAAGAAAAGAGTGGGGAAGAGCCTAGAACTCATTGGCACAGGAGACAACTTCCTGAACAAAACACCAACAGCACAGGCCCTAAGAGCAACAATCAATAAATGGGACCTCATTAAAATGAAAAGCTTCTGTAAAGCAAAGGACACTGTAATCAGAACAAAACGACAGCCTACAGACTAGGAAAGGATCTTCACCAACCTTATATCTGACAGAGGGCTAATATCTAGAATATATAAAAAACTAAATTAGTTAAAAAGCAACAAATTAAGTAATCCAATTAAAAAGTGAGGTACGTTGGTAAACAGATTTCTCAATTGAGGAATGCTGAATTGCAGAGAAACAGTTAAAGCAACTTTTGCCTGAAGCAATTGTCCTCTTGGAGGGTTACTGCTTCTGTCTTCTGACCTAGATCTAGTCCTGGAAGCTTTTAACCTCCATACAATCTCATCTAGGCCTAGAATATTTTCAGCCTCTGAGACTTACTGCTGTATAATCTCACTCTTTCTAGCTCTATCTGAAATCTGGCTGGCTGGTACAATTTAGCTACTGTGGCTCAAACTTCTCTCTAAGTTGTCTCATCCAATCTGGATTCTTGCTTGGCCTCTGACTAAATTGCTCTGCTATTGACCTCATACTACCTTTGGCAATCTGTTCTAATCTTCTGGGTCCTTCTCATTCTCAGGCTCCTTTTGTTTTCACCTGGGTCTAGCTTGTTCTCTCTCTCTCTCTCTCTCTCTCTCTCTCTCTCTCTCTCTCTCTCTCTCTCTCTCTCTCTCTCTCCTGAAACCTGTCTCTGCACATCAGTTCTGGTTGAACTGCCTCTTTTTTAAGTTATCTCATTTTCCTCTCTGTTATCACAAGACTTGGGCATATCCTATTCTGTAAAATTTTTCTGTGATTTGTCAGCTTTTTCTGACTCTCAACTAGACATCACATTCAAACGTGGATTCTTTCTTCTACAAACTCACTTTACCTTCATTGTTTGGGATTAAATATGTCTATATTCTAGCCAGAGTGCCCAGGTTGCTGAATTAAAATCCCTCTACATGATATCCTTTCTTTTTCTTTAAGGTCTGTGTGGTTTGGGAGATAACAGTGAAAAGGTTTGTCCTTTTATTTTCCCAAACTGAATAAGAAAAGGAATGTTTATGCTAATCATTGTTTCCAGATGGACACAGAGAGTATAGATTGATTCTCCATTCCTGCTAACTTTCAGGATTGGGGAGAAAATTTGCATACTATTTTGGAATGTGGTCTCAGTTTTGGCATACAAATTGCTAGACCCATAAAAAGTATACATTATGATTGTTTTCTATATAAATCTCACAGGATAATATTCCATCTGTGGTAACACATGTTCTTAGACAATTAGTAAGTTCTAGTCATATCAAGTACTATCCTCTTCCTTTGATAGAGTACTGTGTTATCTGATATTATGTAAAGAGATATATACTATTGAAAACTCTGCATAGTCTTCCTTTTCATCACAGTGGGTATAAAATCTTCTACCTGCTAGCAACAATCATCTCTCAGCTTTTGTATGAATGCTTATGGTATAGAGTTAAAGAGACTTCTCTTGAATTTTCCCAAGCATGACATTAAGAAAATTCTAGATTCAAGGGGAGAAGGTTAGAAATTTTTCTAGGTCTGCTACAAAGTGGAACTTTTTAAAAATTCTTTATTAATTACAATTTATTCACTTTGTATTCCCCCTGTGGTTCCCCCCCCCTCATGTCCCTATCCCTTCCTTCCTCCCCCCTCTGTACGCATGCCCCTCCTCAAGTCCACTGTTAAGGGAGGTCTTCTTTTCTTCTGATCCTAGTCAATTAGGTCTCATCAGGAGTGGTTGCATTGTCTTCTTCTGTGGCCTGGTAATGTTGCTCCCCCCTCAGAGGGAGGTAATTAAAGAGCAGACCAACCAGTTAGTGTTAGAGACAGTCCCTGTTCCTATTACAATGGAACCCACTTGGCTACTGAACTGCCATGGGCTACATCTGTGCAGGGGTCTTAGGTTATCTCCATGCATAGTGCTTGGTTGGAGTATCAGTCTCAGGAAAGACCCCTGTGCTCAGATTTTTTGGTTCTGTTGCTCTCCTTGTGGAGTTCCTCTCCAGATCTTAATGTTTCCCACTTCTTTCATAAGATTCCCTGCACTCTGCCCAAAGGTTGCCCGTAAGTCTCAGCATCTGCATTGATAGCAAGTCTATAGTGCAGTATACTACCTAAAGAAAATTCAGTGCATGTTCTTCTGTTTTCCTTTGAACTATCATATTAGATATTTGATAATGTAATTCAGAAGAAAGTTAAGTCTCTCAGCCATTTTCATTTTCTTTCTTCTACCTGATATCTCGCGCCCATCATATAACTCAATCTATCATAATGATAAAAAATTAATGTTATTGAATTAGCCAAGTATGGTGGTGCACTTCTTTAATCTCAGCACTTGGGGAGTCAGAAGCAGTAATATCTGTGTGAATTCTAGGTTACCTTTGTCTTCAAATAAAGTCCAGAATAATCAAGGCTAAACATAAAAACCCTGTCTCAAAAAAAAAAAAAAAGAAAAAAAATTTAAATGTTATTGAATTTATCCTTAATGACTGAAAGGAATTATATCTCAAAGCTGATACCTCTTATGCAATTAATTAGTTTGCTGTATTTTTAAAATAAATGAATAATTTTGATAAGATTTGGTCCTTTAATTTAGGCATAAAATGTATCTTTGTAAGTAATAAAAACTCATAAACCTTTTTAATACTTGATTTTTTTTAGTAGAACACATCTAGAGAGAATCAATCTACTATAATTTGCAAAGTAGTAAACTGCTTCTAGTCCATAATTGTGGAAACCAAGACATGAAATATAGTGTTTGGAATATTGTTCACCAAACAAAAAATAACAGGAAAAACAAGAAAATCTTGTTTCTAATATATACATAAAATACATAAAATACACTTATATACATTTTAATTTTAATTTTTATATTAATTGCAGTTTATTCACTTTGTATCCAAGCTGTAGCCCCCTCCCTCATTCCCTCACAATCCTACCCTCTCCCCTCCCCTTCCATCTCACCCAAGCCTATCAGGTCTCATCAGGATTGGTTGGATTGTCTTCTTCTGTAGCCTGGCAAGGCTGCTCCCCCATCAGGGGGAGGATATTAAAGAGCCAGCCACTGAGCTCATGACAGAGACAGTACCTGTTCCCATTACTATGGAACCCACTTGGACACTGAGCTGTCATGGGCTACAGCTGTGCAGAGGTCTTAGGCTATCTCCATGCATGGTCCTTGGTTGGAGTATCAGTCTCAGAAAAGACCCCTGGGCCCAGATTTCTGGGTTCTGTTGCTCTCCTTGTAGGGCTCCCCTCCAGTTCTTTCTATCTCTCCTTTCATAAGATTCCCTGTATTCTGCCCAAAGTTTAGCTATGAGCCTCAGCATCTGCTTTGATACACTGTGATACACTGCTGGGTAGAATCTTTCAGTGGCCCTCTGTGGTAGGCTCCTGTCCTCTTTCCTGTTTTCTCCCTCTTCCAATGTCCATCCTATTTGCCTTTCTAAATGAGGATTTATCATCTTACCCAGGGTCCTCCTTCTTGCTTATTTTCTTCATGTGTTCAGATTTTAGTATGTTTACATACTTTTTTAATGAACTTTTGGGTTTTGTTGAAGAAAATGACTCACTGTGTCCTCAATGTTTGAGGTAAACTCAGAATCTTACTGTCTGTGCCTCACAGGTCCTGAAATGATAAGTGTGTCTCACAAAATTCAGCCTAGTTTAAAAGGCTCTAAAAGTAATTTTTCTGTGCCTCCTCTCCTACATTGTTTCCTCTTCTCAGCCTTTATGTCTGTCTATTCTATCTCCCCTTTCCTTGGTTCCTCTATATAATTTATGTTCTTTGGGTCTGTGCCTTATAGTCTCATAGTACCCTTATCCTGAACTATCTGGCTAAAATCCACTTATAAGTGAGTAAACACAATGTGTGTCTTCCTGGGTCTGAGTTACCTCACTAAGGATGATATTTTCTAGTTCCATCCATTTGCCTGTAAATTTCATGATGTCTTTGTTTTTTAATAGCTGAGTAATATTCCATTGTGGAGATCAGACCTGGATAGAGCAAGGGCTGGAGGAAAGAAGGCCTTTAGAGAAAAGATAAACTGAAGATGGGGTATATATCAATGTGACAAGTTAGAGACCTAAGTCAGGATAGGCTCCTGGGAAGATATGGGGGTATCTAATCAGAGATTCCTAGTACCAGAGACCATAGAGACTAAAGAGGACACCCACTAACTAGACTAGTCTCCTAAAAGAGGGAGGGAAACACCAAACCACAAAATTTTGATTCCGAAATTTATCCTGCCTACAAGATGTACATGAATAAAGATAGAGAAGACAGAGCAGAAATTGTGGGAACACCCGGTTAATGGCTTGCCTAACCAGACCAACACTATCAGAGAATTCCAACCTCTGACACTTTGAACAATGTTCTGCTAAACTTGCAAACAAGAGCCTGACAGAGTTGTCCTCTGAGAGGCTCTACACAGCAGCTCCTCAAAACAGAGCCAAACATTGTGCAATGGTTAGGGCGTCTTCTGTGAAAGTTGGAGGAAAGAGAAAAGGGCCTACAAGTGACATCAGCTCCTCAAGAAGACAAACAGAGCCAAATAACCAGGACCATAGGGGCTTGCTGAAACTGAAGCATCAACCAGGGACTATGTAGGAAATTGATCTAGCCACCCAACAAAGACGTGCTTAGACAGCTTAGGCCTCATGTGTGTCCTCTAGTAAGGGAAGTAGGGACTACATCAGACATGGACTTACTTGCCAGCATTTTGAAGACTTTCCCCTGGCGGGACTACCTTGCCAGGTCACAGGGGGAAAAGACATGTTAAGTACTGATGGTAATAGATGAGCTGGGATGGATGGGAAAAGGAGCTCCCTTTTTCTGAGGAAAAGAAGAGGGTAAAGAGGGAGGCTGCAACTGGGAGATGAGGAAAGATGGGGCTCCAAAGAAGATGTAAAATGAATAAAATAAATAAAAATAAAATAAAATGACCACACACAAAAATAGTTTTTCAGGTAAAATTTAGTAAGAGAGGAGGACCTTCCTTATCAGTGGACTAGGAAAAGGAGGGGGTGGGTGAGGGTAGGACTGGGAGGAGATTAGGGAGAAGGCTACAGTCTAATACAAAGTGAATAAATTAAAATAAATACTATTAATAATAAAGAACAATTGAGAAAAATAGGAATTATCTTTTTTATCAGATAAAATAAATATCAAAAATGGGAGATTGTAAAATCTTTATACTTCTGTTGGACTATTGATGTGAAAAAGAGGAAATAAGGGGTTGAAATAGTTTAGGAGACTAAATTCTTAAGGGATGAATGTGATGGGATTTTCTGCACATGAGTAGGAACATCTATTCTTCATAAATGAGGAGGCATATTTGTTGCTGTACATGTTTAAAACCATGTATAAAATATCTAGATGACCAGCTGTGCTATTTCACAGAATTGTGGCAAAGCCTTGAACAAAACATAAATCAATTGCACCTGCCAGCTTGCATTTCAAACTTCTGGGGAAAGTTTCAAGTCTTTCAAATCTCAACTAAACATATCATTGGTCTTTGAAAGGGTGTATAGACATCTATATTGACAAATGGGAGTTATTTGACATTAAAATGTATGCTCCAAAGTTATGTATGCCTATCATTAGTCATGGAAGACATGGAAGCCTAAGGGTCACTTTAACTAAAAACATTTAAAATGAACAATGTAGAGAGAAAAATAGGAGAAATGTGGTCTCTTTGAGAAAATTTAGAAGTGGACCTACAGAAAGTTTCAAAATAGATATGCACACACAATTTACAAGCATGCATTTAGGAGAAGTACAAGGCAGATTGAAATTATGGAAATGAAAGAACAAAATACCACTTTCCAGAGGACATAAAGCAAGACAAATTGCAAAGGGAAAATATGAATAACTAAGTCAGGCAGAAACTGGGAGAAAGGCAGGAGCTCCTAGTTAATAATTACTTTGGGTAAAATATTCCCAGATGATCATTTCTTCTCTGCACAATGTCAGAACTGCATTTAATGGTTATCATTTGTATTTGGCCATCCACAAAATTAAGTAGTTCACTGTGTAGTACAAAATTTCAAGTGCTTTGGAATTTCCAGCTTTTAAATAAATTGTTCTTGTCTTACTTGTGGTAATGCATACTTTGGCTTGCAAAAGTTATCATGAATTAAAATGTCATTAAAAAAAAAAAACTCATCACCACTGACCATACTATATAAGGATAAAAATCAAGTTTTCTTTCAATGTCTGTGAATGTTCACTCACTTGTCACTGCACATGAGTTCATGTATATTTTCAACTCAGGCCACTTTACCTTCTATGTAAATTAAACATTTAGATTGATATTAAAAAAGGAAATGAATGCAGCTGCACTCATTGAGGAGTTAATCTATATTTCAGTCATCTTTGAGTTTGCTATACTGTAGCTGTTACGTATTCGTTTGATATTACATAATGAGCTTTCCTGTTGGACTTTTCCTGTTTCCTCAGATGAACATTGTCTCCACCTGTTCTGGTTGGGATATGGTTCTCTTCCTTAAAAGCCTGAGCTGACATTTGAGACCAGTGTAGCAGTGCTGACGGTTCAGGGCTCAGAGTATTTAACAAAGGTTAGTGCAGTTTTTATGGGACTGAATTAATTATAAGATCAAGCTATTACAAAGTGAGCTAATCATTTGTAGCTTATCTGTTCAGCATGTATCGATTTTCATACAGACTTTCCACTGTTATAAGGCAAGATGAGGGCTACATGATACTGGACATCCAGCCTGGAAACTGTAACCATGTTCGTTTGTTTTTGGTTTGATTAGGCTTGGTTTGCTTTTTATTTTTTGAGACAATGTTTCTCTATGTTGTCTGTCAACATTAAGACCAGGCTAGCCTCAAACTCACAGAGATATGCCTGTCTCTGCCTCTCAAGTTCTGGATTCAAGATATGTGCCATCTGCTTTCTCAGACAATTGGGAATCTCACTTCCTCAAGATCCAGCTATGCCACTACCAGGCATATATCCAAAAGAGGCTCAAGTACACAATAAGGATATTTGCTCAACCATGTTTGTAGCAGTTTAGTTGTAATAGCCAAAAGCTGGAAACAACCCAGATGCCCCTCAACTGAAGAATGGATACAGAAAGTATGGTACATCTACACAACGGAATACTACTCAGCAATAAAAAAACACGGAAATCATGAAATTTGCAGTTAAATGGTGGGAACTGGAAAAAGATCATCCTGAGTGAGTTATCCCAGAAGCAGAAAGACACATGGTATATACTCACTCATATAGACATATAATATATGAAAAACCTATTAAAATCTGTACACCTAAAGAAACTAATGAAGTGGGAGGACCCTGACTAAAATGCACAATCCCCATCCGGAAAGGCAAAGAGAATGGACATCAGAAGAAGTAGAAAACAGGGAACAAGTTAGGAGGGCCTCTGAAAGCCTCTGCCCTGCAAATTATCAAAGCAGATGCTGAGACTTTTGGCCAACTTTTGGGCAGATTGGAGGGAATCTTATGAAAGAAGTGGGAAGTAGTAATATTTGGAGAGGACAGAAGCCCCACAAGGAGAATAACAGAACCAAAAAATATGTGCTTAAGTGTCTTCCCTAAGACTGGTACTCCAACCAAGTAGCATGCATGGAGATAACCCAGAACTCCTGCTGCACAGATGTAGACCATGACAGTTCAGTCTCTTAGTGAGTTCCATAGTAATGGAAACAGGGACTGTCTCTGACATGAACTGGCCTGCTCTTTGATCGCCTCCCGCTGAGGGGGGAGCAGCCTTAGCAGGCCACAGAGGAAGACAATGCAGCCACTCCTGATGAGACCTAACAAACTAAGATTAGAAAGAAGGAAAAGAAGACCTCCCCTCTCAGTGGACTTGGGGAGGAGCATGTGTGGAGAAGGAGGAGGAAAGAAGGGATTGGGAGGTGAGGTGAGAGGGAACTACAGGGGAGATACAAAGTAAATAAAGTGTAAATAATAAAACAAATTAAAAAATAAAGATATGTGCCATCCTGTCCTGCTTTGTAACCATGCTTTAAAGTTACTAATCTTTGAGCATTCTGCTTGGGCAAGACAATGAGGACTATGAAGTCCACATTTGGGCCTAGATGTAAGATGAACAAGTTTTGCAGTTTGAATATGAAGTGTGTTCACTTAGCAGGTTCATGTGCTGGTTGTGCTGCTGAAATGTGATTGGAGGATACGGGTTCTAATCTTACCCACCTATGAATGTATTCATGGCTTCAAAATTGGTTGAGTTTCTAGGAAACTGATCTTCATTGGAAGTAATGAAGGACTTGAAAGTATGCCTTGAAGGGTATTTATTGCTTCTCTGTTCCTTTGATCTCCAATTGTTTCTCTGTAGCTGCCATGAGTTGAACCATCTTTGCAACCACATAGGCTTAGAAGCAATGGGATCAGCTGACCATAGGGTAATGTCTCTAAAATCATTAGCTAATAATATATATTTACATATATCTATATATAATATATATAACAGTTATATATATTATTATATATTACTGCATATTATATATTACTATATATAATATATATAATTTTTTAAATTATTTCAGGTATTTTACCACAAAAGGAATCTGGTAATTCTCTGGGATGTAAGAGGCTCACTTGGCCCACATTTATTCTCTGTGGTGGTATGAATGAAAATGGCCCCTGTAGACTCATAGGGAGTGGCATTATGAAGTAGGTATGGCCTTGTTTGAGCAAATGTGTCACTCTGTGTGGGCTTTATGGTTTCAGGAGGTTGAGCCAAGCTCCGTGTTACTCTCCCTCTTCCTTCTGCCTGTTGTTCTAGATGCATGACATCAGCTACCTTTCAGCTACCTCTCCAGGACCATGCCTGCCTGCATGCCACTATGCTTCCTGCCTTCACAATAATGGACTAACCTTTGAACCTTTAAGACAGCCCCAATTAAATCTTTTCTTTTATAGGACTTCTGGTAACAGTGTCTCTCCATAACAATAAATAAATAAATAAATAAATAAATAAATAAATAAATAAATAAAAATTCTTAACACAGTTTCTACTTCATAAATTATTGAATTTCTTTTAGTTTGTCCTAGCTTTCCCATGTGTCACAATGGGTAATGATGGATGCCATGTCTCTCAGCATTCTTTGGCCATGTATGTCATATACATCATGTGTATGATAATTTTCTAAAAAAAACATGCAAGGGGTGCAGCTTGCATTCTGTTTTTCTTAGCACTGAGGCTGTCAGTTAAATAGTTTCTAATAGAGTCTGTATCTTTTGTTCCCACGGCCTTGCCTTACTCAGAGTATGTCCTTCCTGTTTCTCTCTCAAAGGCTTTCCTAGACTATATACCAGAATAAGAGAAGGAATACATTGTCTTCTTTATCTTAGGAAATAAGAGTTCCAGCATTTTGGACATGTTGTAATGTTAAAGGCATTACTAAAGTGATGATGTCACATATACACATTACTAAAATGATAATGATGTCACATATACACATTACTAAAGTGATAATGTCACATATACACATTACTAAAGTGATGATGTCACATATACACATTACTAAAGTGATGATGTCACATATACACATTACTAAAGTGATAATGATGTCACATATACACATTACTAAAGTGATGATGTCACATATACACATTACTAAAGTGATAATGATGTCACATATACACATTACTAAAGTGATGATGCCACATATACACATTACTAAAGTGATGATGTCACATATACACATTACTAAAGTGATGATAATGTCACATATACACATTACTAAAGTGATGATGCCACATATACACATTAATAAAGTGATTGATAATGTCACATATACACATTACTAAAGTGATGATGTCACATATACACATTACTAAAGTGATGATAATGTCACATATACACATTACTAAAGTGATGATAATGTCACATATACACATTACTAAAGTGATGATAATGTCACATATACACATTACTAAAGTGATGATAATGTCACATATACACATTACTAAAGTGATGATGTCACATATACACATTACTAAAGTGATGATGTCACATATACACATTACTAAAGTGATGATGTCACATATACACATTACTAAAGTGATGATGTCACATATACACATTACTAAAGTGATGATGTCACATATACACATTACTAAAGTGATGATGTCACATATACACATTACTAAAGTGATGATAATGTCACATATACACATTACTAAAGTGATGATAATGTCACATATACACATTACTAAAGTGATGATAATGTCACATATATACATTACTAAAGTGATAATGTCACATATACACATTACTAAAGTGATTGATAATGTCACATATACACATTACTAAAGTGATGATGTCACATATACACATTACTAAAGTGATGATGTCACATATACACATTGGCCTTTGTGCTCAATTCTCTGTAGTACAGCATTAAACCTGTTGATCTTGCCTCCTCCCACCAGCTTATGCTTTCAAGAGGCGAAAATCTTTCTAGACTGTAGTAAGACTGTGAATGTGGACCTTAGGTGAGTGTAAGTTTGATTCATTAATGAAAACATTTCCTTGAAGTTTAAAAAGTATTTGGCATAGAAATAAATTCACATTAAATCAGGTATGAAGTATTTCTATTTTGTACTGGCAAAGACATCATATTTGATGCTGGGCTGCACTCCCGGTCACTGCTGGATTGAGATGTTGGTAGGAGCTAGTGTGTCAAAACACTGAAAAGGTGATGAGACAATCAATAATGGACACCCAAGGTCTTTAAGGATGGTGCTTAACTTGATCCTTCTTGTCATCTCTCCTTCCATTTTGGACTATGAGGTATGCAATACTTGACTGGCGTGATGAGCAGGGAGATTTTAGAGGCTTCAAATTAGGCTTGTTTCTCACTATAAAGGATATTTTTACTAAAGTAGAAGGCTTTTGGAAGACATTGTTTCAATAATTTTAAGTCCCTATTTCCCTCAGGACTTCTTTTCTAAGTTGATTACTCTCTCATTCAGACACTTAAGAAGGTGTTAACCCTTTCATGAAGTTCATTTCAGGTAAACACTCTGATCTAGTATTCAGTAGTAGTCACAATCTGTATAATATTAGTAATGGCTATGTTAACCTTAGCTGTTCTTTTACTTTGAATGTGACAATTTCCTCGAAACTCATGTGCCGAAAACATTGTACTCAATGCATTGTTTAGAAATGTAAAGTTAGTACTGACTGGGTAATCAGAGATTCTGTTCATAGACTCATAATTTGATGACAATTTTGAAGGCTGTTTGAAACTGGGAGTTGAAACAGAGTTGGGGAAGCAGCTTGTGTGGAGCATGCCTTGAAAAGTGTAACTTGTCCCCATCCTTGTCTTTTCTTTCTGCTGCCTAGCCACCATGTGTGTAGCTCTGTCTAAACATATACATTTTACAATAATTTCCAGCCATACCAATGCCCAAATCAATGGAACCAAGTGACACCTCTGAAATTATGAGCTGAACTTTTTTCCTTTTCATGTTGGCTTTATTATGTCTTTTGTCTCAGTGATGCAAATAGTAATGTAGGTATTTTGAGGGAGAGACCTGTTTCTGGAAAGTTAAATGGGTAGAGGTAAAACATTGCCTATTTCAATCATTGAACAAATATTTGAGGGAGTACTGCACAATAGTGATTATTCCATAGCACTAAACAAAACATGGCTGCTTATATGTTCTAACACAAAAGAAAACAACTTAGGTGAAAATAAATATCAAAGTAAGAGAACTGTATAACGTGCTGTTATATTATAAGCACTACTTGGTAAAACACAAAAGTAACAATTCTTTTCTTTATGCTAGGAAGCGTTTGAGACAGATTCTCTTTTATTTTTATAGAGTGGTCATTAGACTCCTTTTAAAAGGTGACAATTTAATTTGGGACAATGCTCAAAGAAATTAAAATGTTAAAAAAAATAATGAATTTAAATAGCAGGTGGGAACAATTAGAATGCCAGAGAAGCAGCCAGACGTTAAGATGTGAAGCAAGGTAAATGGAACGATAAGCCCAGAAGATGGGGTCAGTTGTAATTAGGAAGCATCAGGTCATGCAGCCCTGCAGAGCTTTCCTGAAGAGTTTGGCTTTTATTTGAAATTAGGAAGGCAAAAGACTTGTGTCAAAGAACAGTACAATTTCATCGGTTGGACAATAATCACCCAGTTTGACAACTTGAAAGAAAACTTGGAATTATCAGTTAAATCAAGGAATGTACATGAGTGGCTAGTAGAAATCTATCTATCCCAGTCCAAATTATGGAATTAAAATGGTGACCCCTACTCAGATGTAGCCCATGGTAGCTCAGTATCCAAATAGGTTCCCTAGTAAGGGGAACAGGGACTATTTCTGACATGAACTCAATGGCTGGCTCTTTGACCTCTCTCTCTCCCCAACCCCCGGAGGGAAGAGCAGTCTTGCTAGGCCACAGAAGAGGACATTACAACCAGTCCTGAAGATACCCGATAAGGTAGAGTCAGATGGAACAGCAGGAGGACCTACCCTACCAGTGGACTTAGAAAGGGGCCGGGGGGAGATGAGAGAGGAAGGGTTTGAGAGGGAATAAGGGAGAGGGCTACGACTGGGATACAAAGTAAATAACCTGTGATTAGAATAAAAAATAGAAATTATTTCAAACAAACAAACAAACAAAAAATGGTGACACTGAGGTGTGTTTTGGGTATATGCCTAGGAGGGGTAAACCTGGGTCTTGAAGTAACACTATTCCCAGTTTTCTGAGAAAGTGTCAGATTGATTTCAATAGTGGTTGTACAAGTTTGTACTCCCACCACCAAGGGAAGAGTGTTCTCCTTTCTCCAAATCCTTGATAACATGTGCAGTCACTTGAGTTTTTGTTCATAGCCATTTGAGCTGTATAAGATAGAATCTCAAGAGTGATTTTGATTTGCATTTACCTGGTGACTAGTAAAGTTGAACATTTCTTTAAGTGGTTCTTGGCCTTTAGAGATTCCTCTGTTAAGAAATTTGTTTAACTTTGTACTCCATTTTTTTTATAGAAAATACAAATAAATAAATTATTTTTTTTACAAACTGTGCAAATTGAATCTCAAAGCAACACTATGTAGGTTTTCCAGATGGTATGTATAAATGTACTGTGCACAGAAGTAATCCAAATATTAATATGCATGCATGTACACAATTGTGCATGCAAATACACACACACACATGATCACATATTCTAATGCACTACATATTATTATTTATTTTATTATCTACACACCATTTTTAATTGGATTAATTGATTTGTTGGTTGTTGGTATAATGTTCTTGTGGAATGTATACAATTTACCCTTGTTCATTCAAATGCTAATTACTCTACCCCACTATCTGGTTTCAATCCAGACATTGCATTATGATGATTATTCTAGCATTATCTGTCTCAAGATTGTGTAAACATGCTGCCATTTGTTCTCTGTATTGCCAATAAAAGCAACTAGCCAGTGCTCAGCAATGGAGAGAAAAGGGTGGGGCATCTTGGTCTGGAGGGAAGGAGAAGAAAGTGAGTAGGAGGAGAGATCTCAGAAGAGAAGACCAGGAAACATCAAGAGAAATGAAATGAACCTAAGATATGACTAAAAAGCAAGTATATGGTGGGAAATCTGAAAGGGAGGAAACTTTGGGGACTTGGAAGTTTAGGATGGAGTAATTATTGCCAATTATTTTGCTTTGGGTTAATTAAATAAATCCTAGTTTCTACATAACCAGCGTATACAGCTGGTTAAGAAATAACTACTGCTTAACTAAAAGATAAATCAATTATTAAAATCATCAACTGTTGTTGTGTAGTTTCTTGTGTTCTTTATCTATTTTGGATATTAGCCTTTGGTGAAATGTAGAGTTGGTGAATATCTTTTCCCATTCTGTAGGCTGCCCTTTTTGTCCTAATGATGTTGTCCCTTTCATTGCAGAACCATTTTGATTTCATGAGGTCCCATTAATTGTTGATCTTACTACCTGAGCTGTTGGTGTTTTGTTAAGAAAGTTGTCTCCTGTATCAATGTGTTCAAAGCTATTCCCCACATTCTCCTCTATTAGATTTAGTGTATCTGTTTTGTGTTAAGGTCTTTGATCCACTAAGACTTGAATTTTGTGCAGGGTGATAAATATGGATATATATTCATTTTTCTACATGTAGACATCCAGTTAGACCAGCATCATTTATTGAAGATGCTTTCTTTCTTCCATTGTAAGGTTTTTATCTTCCTTGTCAAAATCAAGTGTTCATAAGTTGTTTATTTATTTCTGAGTCTTTGATTCCATCCCATTGATGGACCTGTCTATCTTTTGCCAATACCACATGGTTTTTATTATTGTTCTTCTATAGAACAGCTTGAAATCAGGGATGGTGGTACCTCCAGAAGTTCTTTTATTGCACAGGATTGTTTTCACTAGCCTGAGTTTTTTATATTTCCATGTCAGCCCATGCCTGACACAAGTAATGATGTTCTGATATAGTTATAGACAGGAGGCTAACATTAACAATCATCTTAGAGGCTTCAAATAGTAGCCGAAGAAAATAGATGCAGAGACCCACAGCCAAACATTAGGCATACCTTGGGAAATCTTATGGAAGACTGGGGAGGAAGGATGGAAAGAGCCAGAGAGGTCAAGGACACCACAAGCAAATCTCCAAGAACAACTAACCTGGGCCCATAAGGGATCAGAGACTGAACCACCAACCAGTGACCATTATGGGATGGACCTAATACCCCAACACATATGTAACAGATAAATAGCTTAATCCTCATGTGGAACCTCTAACAGTAGGAATGCGGACTGTTCCTGGCTTTATTGCCTGCCATTGGATCACTTTTCCCTAACTGGACTACTTTGTCTATCCTCAGTAGAAGAGGAGTGTTGACAGTCACAGAAAGCTGCTCCTTCTCTGAGAAGAAAAGGAGGGGGTGTAGGGAAGGACAGGGGAGTAGATAAGGGAGGAGAAAGTTCTGATAGGGAAGCAAAGTAAATAAATTAATTAGGTAATGAAAAAGATGGTGACAGTGGGCATGTAGTAAACTGTTGGTTTTGGCTCTCTTTTAAAACCAGGGTCGAGAGAATTTCATGCTAGCAGTCTGTGGGTTATTAAAAAAGAAAAACAAAAACCTTAAAGACCACTAAGCGTTTGGGACTTAGCATCTGAAAAGGAGCACCAAGAAAATAGTTGAGAAACACCTGGGATGATTCAAGTTAAAGAAAAAGAAAAAAACAAAACAAAACAAAACAAAAAAACAAAAACAAAAACAAAACAGAGATGAAGTGGATGAACTCAACCCATTCGTCATTTATTTCTACTTGAAAAGATGGAATAAGCTGATTGCTCTCATTTTCCCTTTCTCAACTATTCCCATGAACATTACCAGAAGTTAACTTGATAGAACATGTGATACTTACTACTTTTTTAAGATAGATCTTCACATGAAGATTTATTTAAAATGAGTTGTGTGATCCCTTAAAAGTACATTTTGACTCAAACCTGCTCAAATATTTGGTAGGAAAATGGCCTAATCGGGTCATCATAGCATCTTTTCTATGCTGAACTAATAACATATTTTTGGAAAACTCCATTTTAATGGTACAGGTGATAATATATGTCTACTTTCCATGTCACTCCCAAATGTACTGGAAGATGAGCCACAGGGGAAGCCCGTATATTAGAAAGGCATGCTTCATTTAGCTATTTCAACATGATGGCTGAAGGGTGCTATAGATGGAACTGCTCAGAAAAGATTACATATCTTGGCTTCCGGCTAAGAAAAAAAAACATAAAAAAGACGGCTCTAAGGGCTAAGAGCTTTATTGAAATTCTACAGAAGCTTTACAGGAACAGTGAGCTCCTGACTTGTTATCAGGTACCTGCATTTGGGCCTCCTGACACTCTATAATTGAAATTCACTGCCTGGCCTTAGTCTATAAAAATGGTATGCTGTCATTAGCACTGGCTGCTCGCTGTATTCTCCTGTCACTCCTTAGGCAAGCTTAAACCACCTCAGATGAAATAGCCTATTTCATGTCAGACCTTGGAGTTTGCAACTATTAAAGTAGAAAGCTAAAGCAATGTTTAGCAATGTGGTAAAGACTAATGCAGGAGGATTGCTGGAGAAATAGGAGTCTTTCATTTTCAAAAATCTGTTAAAAATTAATGCCATCACTTGGTACCATCTCTATTCCACTGCTCCTGTCAGAATGAGAGTTATTACCTTCTTAATTGCACTTTAATTTAACCTGATAATGCTACACTCTCTAACTTATACTCGAAGAAGCATTTGAATGTTAGTTCAGCAATAAGACATGTTAATGTAAGAAGTACAAGGTAATATTTCACATCCATGATATGAGGAATTGAGGCAATTACATGTTAGCCAGGAAAAAAAGCAAAAGAAAGAAATGTCATACTGCCCATTTTTTTAAGCACCTGCATAAGGAGAACTTCTTAGTTTGTGTGGAGAGTCCTTCCTTTGAAACAGAAATCATTGTGTCATTTATTTCCCAGGGTTGCATGCAGAGAAATGTTACAGTCAGAGAAATGATGTTTTTTCTGGTGACGAATATTAGGAAGAAGATACTTCATTATCAATATACACAGAGCAGGCTGGCTGTGAATATCTATAGTAATTGAGTTATCCCAGTTTACCATAGAGCAAAGGATGGATGAGGGTGAACCTTCCTACTGAGCTAAGAAGTCAAATTAAGAAACATTAGAAGGTCATTATTATCTTCTAAATTTCAGTTTCACATTTAGTGCTATGAAAGGAATTTTTTTCAAAAGTAAAAATAACTAAAAAGTATGAAATGATTCTGACAAAATTAAAGTACGCATTTTCTGGACAATAGGTAGGTGAATTGGTACTCTGGGAAGCAAAAGCAGATGCATCTCTGTGAGTTCCAGACTAGCCTTGTCTACAAAGCAGGTGTGTTTAATTGGCATCACATGACACCATTTGCTGTCTGCCCCAGATACTTTGTGGTTAAATTCTATAGTTTAGGGCTGTGGAGATGACTTAATGACTTAAGTGCTTGCTACCTAATGTGACAATCTCAATTATGCTCTCCACAACTCACATAATGCCAGATAAAGAAGACATTTTTACTTCTAAAATTCATATAATTTTCTATATTTCTAGAGACTTAATTCAGAAACCTTAATGGTAAGAATAAAAGCTGTCATAAAAACATCCTCCATACAACCTTATGTCTATCTTAGATTCTAAAATAATACATTTAGTTGTTGATTAATTGACGAATTAAAGTTATGTGTTCCTTAACTAACATATTTTTCATAAGTGCCCTAATTATGCTATATTGATATCTTCACATTACAGTAATAGAATATGAATATCTAGTTCAGAAATAGTATGTTTTGGCCTGTTTTAAGGTAAGTATAGTTTGATCTGGTAGAAAGATTGTTAAAGGGTAAACACAATTAAATAAGTGGTGCTTAGACTAAATATCAGTGGTTCTCAACTTCCCTAATTCTGTGATCCCTTAATAGAGTCCCTTATGTTGTGGAGAAAACAGAAAAAGGATCTGTTCCCCTTTATCCATGACCATGAATGATGTCAAATGCAAACAGCATATTGAGTTTCCAAGTAAGCATAAGCAGGCAAAAGTAGAAAGTTTATCTGGTCTTCTGCCTGAGTAGACCCAGAGTAGAAAGAGGGTTAATCAAGAGGAATGTGTTTCTTTCAGATAGGGAATGGAATGTTAGGATTTGAAAGAAGACTCTTCTTCCAAAAAAGAACAGTATACCTCACACCTTTGTTCTCATGTTTCATGTCATACAGTAAATCAAAAGGATACCATAGAAGGAAGGAGAAGGTGAGAGAAGGAGGGAAAGGGAGAATGAAAATAAAGGAAGGAAAAGGGAAAAAAGAAGAAGAGATAAAGAGTAATGACCTGGGGATCCAAGAGGGCAGCAATCAGCTTGCACCATTTATGAAAGGCAGAGGACTGAAACTCTGAAATTGGTGAGTGGAGGGGCAACTGAAATCAGAAAATTGACATTGTGGCAACCTGAAGGAGGGGGGACACCACAGGAGCAGAGAACTTTTTGATTCAGCTCAGATGCAGACTTCTCTGTGAACAGAGAGGGGCACTTTCCTTCTTCGGGCCTCCCTCCCCCTCAGAGGAGCTGAGCTACAACACCAGTGGCATAGATTTTGCTTCCTGAGAACCAAGACAGCAGAGGCAGGAATACTAGCTCCTGAGCCTCAGAAGTCCAGGATCACCCATGTCTGGAGCCCGAGATCCACAGTGTAATCCTGCCTGGGACCCAGGCCTGCAAGCGGGCCAGCCATACCAACTCCACAGATCCTGAGTGTAAGAGCTGCTCAGTCCCTCAGTGGCAGACAGCACAGAAGACTGTGCAGCCACCAAAGTCCAGTGGTCCTGCAAAACCTCCAGGGGTACCAAACTCTGAGCCATGGTAGTGGCTACAAAAGACTTCCCAGCAGGCACCTAGACAACCCAGTTTTGCAGCTGAAACTGGAATCCCGGGAACAGCTGCTGCATCACCACTGAGCTGTCTGAGAGCACATTTGGCTCATCTGGTCCAAATCTGCCAGTAGAGAACAGTAGAGGAACCCCTGTGCATTTCGATTTGACCTGCTAGAGAGTGAGTGCTCCCCCAAGTGCCTGCAGAGTCCTAGATCCAGGGTGCTTCTAAGCTAGCAACCAGACATCAGAAATCTCCCACCCACACATCCACTGTGGGAAACAGAGGGTTTCTTTGGACAAGGAAACCCTGGCTTCGTGGCACTACCAGTGGAGTTTAGACAACTAGCTCCTGGAGCTCCCTTAGAGATGATTACCAGCAGCCAGTAGGCCACTGACATACTCAGAGAATTTGTGCACATGATCATCATCAGTGCATGCTATAACTTCAGTGCCCATGACCCCTTCGGTGACTGCAAGGTGCCCCTCCCTCACACTGAAGGCATCTACATTCTCTAGCATCCTGTCCCTCAAGACAAACTTCTATGCACATGAACATGCTCTTTTGCTTTTGTTCTTCTGAGCCCTTGGACTTTCCTCCCACAGGTACAGCTGAAGCACCAACCAATGCACATGCTGAAACCATTGGACCTCTTTCATCTCCCTGAAGAATTCTCCATATGCCAGAGAAAGACAGTACCAATCTGAAATGCAGATCCCAAGAACAAATAGTGCAGGTTACAGTTAAGCAAATGGCCAGAGGTAGGTGAAAGAACACAACCAACAAAAAGCAGGAAATCATGGCTTCACCAGCAACTCCCAAAATCAATGGATACTCCAAATTCATCAGAAACACAGGAAAATGACCATAAAGATATGCTAATCCAGTTATTAGAGTCACATAAAGAGGAAAGAAACAAATCTCTCAGAGAAATAGCGAAGCAAATATAGACAGTTAAAGAGGAAATGAACAAATCTCTCAAAGAATTGACCTTCCAGGTAGAGGCTGAGAAAGAGGAACTGAACAAAATTCTCAAAGAAACACAGGCAAAGAATAATAAGAATTGATGAAAAAGAAGATTCCAGTCTCCAAGGTCCGGAATATAACTTCAAGAAAATCATAGAAGAAAATTTCGCTAACTTTAAGAAAGAGATCTCCATAAACATACAAGAGGCCTACAGAACACCAAACAGACTAGACCAGAAAAGAAAATCTTCAGGTCACATCATTGTCAAAACACTAAATCTACAGAACAAAGAAAAGATATTAAAACAGCAAGGGAAAAGGGCAAGTAACATATGAAGGTAGACCTATCAGAATCACACCAGATTTCTCATCAGAAACTATGAAAGCCAGAAGGGCCTGGACAGAAATCATACAGTCCTTAAGGGACCACAGATGCCAACCCAAACTACTATATCCAGCAAAGCTTTCAATCAACATTGATGGAGAAATCAAAATATTCCATGATAAAACTAAATTTAAGCAATTTCTACACAGCAAACCAGCCTTCAGAAGATACTAGAAAGAAAACTCCAATCCAACAAAAACAACTACACCCCAGAAAACATAGGATACAGATAATGTCCCTACAAAAACTAACAGAAAACAAGCATTGAATCACAGTAAGACCACCAACTCTACAATAAAAGGAACTAACATTCATTGGTCACTTTTATCTATCAACACCAATGGACTCAACTCTCCAATAAAAAGACACAGACAAACAGAATGGGTGAGGAAACAGGATCCAACATTCTGCTCTGCTGCCTCCAAGAAACACACCTTTGCAACAAAGGAAAAAAGACAGCATCTTCAACAAATGGTGCTGGTCTACCTGGATGTCTACATGCAAAGAAAAAGGAAATAGATCCATATTTATCACCCTGCACAGAACTAAAGTCCAAGTGGATCAAAGACCTCAACATAAATCCAAATAAACTAATTCGTTTAGAAGAAAACATGAGGAAGAGCTTGAACTCATTGGCACAGGAGACAACTTCCTGAACAGAACACCAACAGCACAGGCCATAGAGCAACAATCAATAAATGAGAAGTCATGAAACTGAAAATTTTTGTAAAGCAAAGGACACTGTCATCAGACCAAAAAGAGAAACTACAGATTGGGAAAGGATCTTCACCAACCCTATATCTGACAGAAGGCTGATATCTGGAATATATAAAGAACTAAAGAAATTTAAAAGCAATAAACCAAGCAATCCAATTAAAAAATGGGGTATGGAGCTAAACAGAGATTCTCTGTAGAGGAATATAGAACGGCAGAGAAACACCTAAAGAGATGCTCAAAGTCCTTAACTATCATAAAAATGCAAATCAACCTGAGATTTCACCTTACACCCATCAGAATAGCAAAAGTTAAAAACTCAAGTGACTATACATGCTGGAGAAGTTGTGGAGAATTGGGAACCCTTCTCCATTGCTGGTGGGAATGTAAACTTGCACACCACTTTGGATATGAATCTGGGTCATCTCGTGCTTTCTCAGACAATTAAGAATAGTGCTTCCTCATGATCCAGCTATACCATTCCTAGGCATATATCCAAATGAATCTCAAGTACACAACAAGAACATTTGCTCAACCATGTTTGTAGCAGCTTTATTCGTAATAGTCAGAACCTGGAAACAAGACAGATGTTCCTCAGTTGAGGAATGGATACAGAAATTGTGGTACTTTTACACAATAGAATACTACTCAGCAATTAAAAACAAGGAAATCATGAAATTTGCAGGCAAATAGTGGGATCTAGAAAAGTTCATCCTGAGTGACATATCCCAGGAGCAGAAAGACACACGGTATATACTCACTTATATAGACCTATAAGATAGGATAAACATACTAAAATATGTGCATCTAAAAAAGATAAACAAGAAAGAGGACCCAGGGTAACATGATCAATCCTCACTTAGAAAGACAAATGGGATTGACAGGGGAAGTAGGAGAAAACAAGTAATAGGACAGAAGCCTACCACAGAGGGCCTCTGAAAGACTTTACCTAGCAGTGTATCAAAGCAGATGTTTAGACTCATAACTAAAACTTGGGCAGAGTGCAGAGAATCATATGAAAGAATGGGGAGTTAGTGACCTGGAGAGGACAGGAGCTCCACAAGGACAAAATATATCAGGGCACAGGGGCTCTCTATGAGACTGTTTCTTCTACCAAGGACCATGTATGGATATGGTATGTATGAACCCCTGCTCAGATGTAGCCCATGGTAGCTCAGTAACCAAGTGGGTTCTCTAGTAAGAGGAACAGGAACTATTTCTGATATGAACTCAATGACTGTCACCTTCCCCACCACCACCACCACCACCAAGGGAGGAACAGTCTTGCTAGGCCACAGAGAAGGACATGGCCATAAGTCCTGAAGAAACTTGATAAGCTAGGGTCAGATGGAAAGGAAGGAGGACCTCCCCTAGCAGTGGAAAAGGGAAGGGAGACTTGGAAATGGGTAGGGAGGAGACAAGGGAAGGAGGGTGGGATTGTGAGGAAATGAAGGATGGGGCTACAGTTGGGATATAAAGTAAATAACCTGTCATTAATATAAAAAATAAGAATAAAAAAATAACATTAACAGTAAAAAAAAGTAGTAATGACATAAAATTAAGAAAAGAAAAATAGAGAGAAATAGAAAGGAAGAGAAGTCATGAGGAGTTGGGACCATTTACTTTATGGGTACCTGTTTGTGGTCTTGACTCAACTTTCCTGCACACCTTTGCTTTGCAGTTCTTAGGGAATAAATCTTATCTTTAAAGAAAGAAAAGAATAGCAACAGTGAATGAATGGGCATTTGGTCACTAGTGCAAAAATCTGCTTTCCTCAAGGCCCAGGGGCATGTTCTCAAACCTTTGCCACTGATATGTAGGGGAGATGCCCTGGAGCACTGACCCAATATTACTCTGTAAATTGATCATTTTCTCTCTTATTCTATTTAAGTGTAGAAACCTGTTTCTCTCAACATTTGCTTGAGGCAGAGATCATACCTTCACCATGTCTGTGCACACAGACACAAAGAAGGGACCTGAATGTTGAAGTGGTCCATGTGCAATAAACACTAGTATGGCTATATAGGAAACAACAGCCCTCAGTGAGAAAAGGGAACTAAAATGTTTTGAATAGGTGGATCAAATCCCTTGGAGATCTTGGTGAAATTTTACAAAAGAATGTAAAATATTTCAAATAGTGATCGGGAAAATGACCATGATTAAGACAGCCTATGATATACCATTTTGTGTGAGTTTTCATTTTATTGAGACAGTCTCATGAATTGTAGACAGGCCTGGAACAAACTAGGCAAACAAGGATAACTTTGAACCTCAGATTTTTCTGCGTTTACCTTCAGATCCCTTTAATTATATGCTTGTGTCAGCATGCCTGATTTATGTGGTGCTAACAATCATCAGAATAATTCACACATACTACATTCTCAGCCTTCATCAACATTCTTTTTTTGGAGAAAAACAAAGCCATTTTTGGCTATATATTTTATGTGTAGTATGATCCTATTGACCCCTTCCATGTACAATATAGCTCCTGTATCTGTGGATCAAGTAACTTGGCAGAAGAGGGGGCAAAAATGATGTAAGAGTGAGAATACCTGGACATCTTCTGTGAAAAAGTCTTTCCTTGAAGTGGCTGCATAAGCAAGACGATCACAATGACATCAGTGGACATGCTAGCACCTAAGTGATAGAATTTCAGCAAGTCCCACCACTAGCCAAAGAACTGCAGATACTTAATGACTACTGGGCTAACGAGAATTAGCCTGTGCTTTATAAGCCCTCTTACAGGATGTCCCGTGAAGAACAATCAGGCCTTAAACCATATGCACATAAACAACAAAAACTGTCTCAGTATGCTATATTCATTTATTTGTGGATGCATGTGTGTGAGCATGTGTGGTATCAGTAATTAAGGAAAAGAGGCTAACAATTTAAAGAGTGGCAAAGGGTATGGGAGGGGTTTAAAGGAGAGTAGTTTGAGGTAGGAGCAGGAGGAAGAAAAGGGAATGGGGAAGTTATGTAATTGTATTTCAATTTTTAAAGTATTTAGAAAGAAACCAAGAAACAAAGAAAAATAATTCTCATCAATGCTTGTATGACTTGATTTATATTTTTCATAATAGGAAATGAATACATTCCTTGTGGTCACTGTTAGGAGCTAACAATGATGATTAACTAGATGATGGGATGGTGGCAGTGATGGTGGTTATACTGATTATAAGAAAGTAAAAACTCAGCCCCAGGATGTGAACACTGTCAGTATTGCCAGAGCAACATGCTGGGATCATTCTAGCTGAAATGAATCCTGAGGATGCTGATGTTGCCGTTTGCATTAGAAATGGATCTATCCCAGTCACTTATGTGGGGACATTCACATGCAGATCAGTCCTGTCTCACTCAGAGACCAGGCTCTTCCAGTCTCCCACACTGTGTACTGAGGGATTGTGAATCTATGGATGACTAATCTTTGAGCTTTTTGTGTGCATGTTTGTGAAAATGCCACTTTGCTTACTGATTTCCTGTGTCTGGTTGCAAACTATTTGTCATCCCCACAGTCACACATTTGGCTGCTGTCAACTCTGCTAAAGAGCCATTGTATCAGCATGTTTTTTTCTTAACTTGAGGATTTTGTTCTTCTGTGCAAGCAATATGTCACAACTTAAGTTTTCTCCTAAATCCAATTCAAAAACAATCTTAGTTTATTTTGATTCTTCTTTTCATTGAACATGTCTATATATCCTCAGCATTGATGTGATGTCCCATTGTCTACTCTTGTATCTTCCTTTTGTTTTGATGCAAAAGATCTAGCAGGAAAATTACCATCCCCTTGCAAAAAACAACAGGTAGCAGATTTCATTTTCTTTATTACCAGGTGCTGAAGCGAGGGCAATATAGGTAAAGACATCTTGAGTTACTTCTATCCCTTTGTTGTGAAAGGTTGAGATTTTCTTGCTTTTTACATCACCACAACAAAATAACATGAAATCAAGGGGAAAAGAAGAAATCTGGGAAAGGCTTAAGGAAACTAAAAGGAAGATTTCATTGGGTTTTGGCTTATCCCATCTAGCACATTTACTTATATGTGTGCATACACACACATGCACACACACACACACACACACACACACACACACACCATCAGGCAACACAGTTTTTGTGTTTTGTTGCACAATCAGCCTATGCAACCAGGCTTGCCTGCACTCTGCATTGTCTTACTTCTGCTTCCCAAGTGCTAAAATGGCATCTGTGCACAAGTGAACTGATGGAATCTGTTTCTCTCTCTCTCTCTCTCTCTCTCTCTCTCTCTCTCTCTCTCTCTCTCTCGATGAGAATATATGACCTAAACATCTCATGGGGCATATTTAGAATAAAAAAAGCCTAAGCTTGATTTGAAGCTTCCATTTGGATTAAATGTTCCTAAAAATGAATTACTAAACAGAATTTTCTGGCGTCTGGTCTGAAAGATCAAACTAAAGGAAATAGTTTGTCTTGGTTAGCTTCACTAAGTTGTTTAGCAACCTATTTTCTATCAAAGTTCTTTGAAGTAAGATCTAGGTAGCTCAAACATGCCAAAATCCTTTAAAATTGACAAAATAAATATAAGTGATATGTTAAATGAAAATCACAGCTACTTTCAACTCGTCTTGAGATGATAAGCTAGTTTCCTGGACAGCTTTAGTAAGGCACAAAATTACACGGAATAATATGCACTGAGAATAGCATATGACTGTACTTAAGAAAGGCCCATAATAGTTACACCCTTCTGTAAACCTATGGTGGTGACACAGCAGAGATCACAGAAGTGAATGCACTATCTTCTTTTGTAGAAGGCATCTTTGACTCTGGACCAGAAAACAGGTTACCATCTTAATTAGAACATCACTCATTATGTCCATGCCCAAATTTTACCTATAATTTCCTCATTTTTAATACTGAAATAAGGATAAGGAAGAAATCGCAAATACGTTAAGTGGAAACTTAACCCAATAAAATGATTAAACAAAGCTATAACTGAAAACTAAAAGGTTTCTCCAAATATCTCAGTGATATTAGAAAGGTAAAGGGGTGTGTTTGTGTGTGTGTGTGTGTTTTCTGCTCTTTGTTTCAAGTATAAGACTGAGAAAAACAAGAATTCAAACGCATTGAATTAGCAGTAACTTCTGACTCACCCATTTAAATTTTTAATTAAAATAATTGCATGTGACCTGAAGGGCATGATGCCCTGCCTGTCAATATGAAAGGACAATGGATAAAACAGTATAAATCAGAAAAGTGTTAAAAAACATTATAACTTCATTAAATGGTTGAGTGCGGTAAAATCATATTGCTTATAGAGATTAGTAAACAGAAACATATTGGGTAAAGACACTAATTGATCTTTTAGTTCAATTAAAAAAAAAACAGATATTTAATCACTGATGTTAATGAACTGAAGAAGAAAATGCTGAATAAAAGCAATTTCCTGTCACCTAGCTTTCAATCTTTAGCTCACATCACATAGTAGTAAAGCTACATAGAACACGTTTACCTTTAGTTTACTTTTAAGAATCAGAAATTTTTAGATCACTGTTCTCTGGAGCATTTTATCTGAACCTAAATATTTAATCTGGTATTCCAGGACACAGTTCTATCTAGCACACACACACACACACACACACACACACACACACACACAAATTCTCAGATTTATTTTGATACAAAATCTTTACCATTTTATTTTAATGTTGCTATTTTTATTTTTATTCACGAGTGTTTTATTCACATGTGTTCTTGGGAATATCTGCAGTGTGTGTGGGGGTGCTGTAGAAGACACCTAATGTGGTGCTGGGATTTGAACTAGGTTTCTCTGGAAGAAGAGCAAGTGCTCTTAATTACTGATCCATCTCTTCAGCCTGGTACCACATGTTTAGAAGGAAAGAAATAAAGCTTGGCTATACTGTCCTTCATTTTTCACAATTTGACTCCTTTATGATTCAAAGTGATGCTGTTCTCCAGGACCCTTTAAGTTTCTTACAAGTGGGACTGTGGTATTGGCAATGCAGTCAACTCCTCATCATCATAATCTCCAAACTCTCCTATTTTCTGTAGCTTTTATCTTTAGTCATTTTTTTTTACACTGACGCCTGTTGTGTAAGCAGTATCTATTGCCATTACTCAGCAGATCCTTCCTCAAGTTTATGGCCTCAAGTACTCTCCATGTTTCTCAGTTATGGTCAATTTTGTAAGAACTATACTGTTGAATTTAATCCAAAAGAATGTTCATCCACCTCTTACACTTCTGTGCTTGAAGAAAAACTCAAAACAGTGATACATTGCCGTATGGTGGAGTTTCTCTTGGCAAGGAAAAAAACAGATAATTTTATTGGAGACATAAAGCTTTGCAGAGCTTTTTCCTCCCCAAACCAACAACATCTTATCCCTTAGACAACTGGATACAATCTATTTTAAATCTTTTTCAGATTTTTAAACACAAGTTTATTAAAGCAATATGAGTTATTAGAGCCTCATACCATTTGTTAAAAATAGGCTAGATAACGTTTGAGAACTAAGGGCTAGCGTAAGGAAACACTGATGCAAAGAAGGAATGTAAGACACAGGATGATATGAATTCAGCTTTACTGTACTTTAAAATTCTCTCTCACGTGAATAAAAACTTTACTTTTTGCACCTTTGGAATTCCTTTGAAATAAGTCATATACTGTAATCAAACATATATATATATATATATATATATATATATATATATATATATATAGTTCCGTGTACAGAGATTTTAGACAACACTAGGAAGGGGAATAAATAAAAGAGACAAGGACTCTGAGTCAATCTTTGTGTGTGTGTGACGTGAGGTTTAAGTTTAAACAGGGAAAGGATTGGGAAAAGAAGTAAGCCATTCTCTTCAGTGCCTGCCCATCACTTTCTCCTACAAGATGATAATAAGAAGTCTTTTCTGTTTGAGGAGATAAGACAGTAATTATAAGATTATAATTTTTTCTTCAGGGTGAACGCTATTGTCATGGACAACTGCCCAGTCCAATGGTTAGGTCCATTCTATGAGGTTTCAAAATTCTCTCAATCCAGGTGTCTTTAAGAGAAAAGGTAAGGCCCTTGACTTATGTCTGTTACCTTCAGCCAAATAGCAGAGATAGATGAATGCAGTAGAAAGACAGAGATGTCAGGCTTGACCCTGCTTTTAGTAACCTTATGGGCCCAAATAATTTTCAACAAAAGTGGCTTCTAAGAGCTCATTTCCCAGCATCTGCTGTTATCATTATTCTGTTCATTCTTTTCATCTTTTCCCCTTTCCCATGTTCTCCCCTGCAATTTAACTCTTTCTTTTCTACCTCTAATCTTATAACTCTTAGCTGAATGAATACAACTTATAGGTTCTACTTAATCATTGTTATTGGTGAAGGCCTTAGAAAGAGTGTGATGTGAGGTCTATGTGTGTGTGTGTGTGTGTGTGGTATGAATTTGTGTTTTAGATTTGCAGGAAGCTGAGATCAATTTTATATATAATTCATTTCGAGACATTATGTTTACTTTCTCCCTAATAGAATCTGATTGATTTCATTACATCCACAGCAACAGCTATGAATGAAGAGGATTCACTTTTAAAGTTGTTTTTAACAGTGCAATACACAGAGATAATGAATATTTCAACTCCAGAGCAAAAAGGAAGGAACACAAGAATGTGATATGTTATCTAGTTACACTGCATTTTATCATTTTATTCTCTGCTCTAAAGTTTATCATGGATATTCTTCTCTTGCATATTAATTATTTCCCTGATAGATAAGACTATATCCATAGAACTCTTTAATTATTAGGATGCTTCTAATTTCTTGAGTGCACTGTGATATTTTGACACTTTTGGGGGTGAATTACATAAGGTTTTCGTTTCTTTTAATTTCGGAAATTAAAATACAATTACGTAATTTTCTTCCTTTATTTTCTCCCTCCAACCCCTGACACATATACCACCCATTCTCTCTCTAAGTTTCATGACCTCTGTTTCTTTAATTGGTAACATATTTTTATATAGTCCTAAAGAAATAAATGCAAACCTGTCAAATGGTGCTACATGGATGTATACGATCTCATAGCTAACCCATCTGAAACATCTGCAACTCAACTCCTGCGCCTAAGGCTTAGGGAAAATAACCAAAAGGGAAGGAAAGATTTTAAGAGGCAGAGGAACAAGAAGTCTGTTGTGAGACTGTGTCTCTTAGAAATGTAAGGAAATCTATATGCATTATGTCTCATCATGGCTGTCCAAATAAAACTTAAACCAGAATAAGATCAATAGATGCATTAACACAATAAGGCGAAACCTCACACAATTCCAACAACGTGTTTTACTTTTTATTGAAAATATATTATTTTCTCACATAAAATACCTATATAATCCATCTACTTACAATTATGTTTAAAATAAAGGCATACTATCTATGTTTTCATGACATATTCCTATAAAGCAATGCTATTAATTTTTTAACATGAGAAATAAATTTAACTTGACATCCTATATATATTTACTTACTCAAATTCAAAACACACCTATTCTATTTTTTTTACATTCCCAGAATATAATTGGAGAAAACAAGATAGTTTCTTTAATTTCAAAAATAATTACAACCTTGCATTATTTTTTATCAAACACACCAAAACAACCTTCCTTTTTCAGCATGTATGCTTTGTCAATGTCTTCATGTGGCCTTTTATTTATCTAAGTATAAGAAGTGCAAACCTTCTTTAAAAAGGTCCACAGAGAAAACACTATCATGGTAGGAAGAAGGTTAGAAAAATGCAGAGGGCAAGCACACCGCCAGGACACAAATTCTGTGAGAGAGAAGCTCCACATTTGCCATCCTCAGCCACTACCATAGAAAAAGCGAGTGGAAGCACGTGAAATTACACATTGTTCATGGGAGAAAGGAGGGATGTCTTCTCGCTGCCTTACCTTCAGCTTATTTGAGAATATCAATGTTTCATTTAAGAACAAAGAGAGGAGGTTTATAGATGGAAAGAAGGACTGAATTGACTCAGTGGAAATATGGATTTTTGTGCTTTCTTCGTTATTATTAGTAGTAGTAGTATTTACAATTTATTCACTTTGTATCTCAGCTATAGACCCCTCCCTTATCTCCTGCCAGTCTCACTCTTTCTTCCACTCTCCCCCCAAGTCCACTAACAGGTGAGGTCCTCCTTGATTAATATCTGACCCTAGCCTATCAGGACTCATCAAGACTGGTTGCATCCTCTTTCTCTACGGCCTAGTAAGGCCACCTTGCCAGGGGGAATTGACCAAAAGCAGGCAATCATGTTCATGCTTGTGAATGCCCCTGCTCTCCTTACTAGGAGACTCCCATGGAGACGGAGCTGGCATGGGCTATATCTGAGCACTGAGGTCTAAGTCCTCTCCATACATGGTCCTTTGTTGATTCATCACTCTCTGCAGGCCCCCTGGGCCCAGAACATTTTTGGCTCTGTTGGTCTCTTTGTGAAGTTCCTGTCCCCTTCAGGTCTTTTTCTATCACTTCCTTCTTCCATAAGGTTCCCTGCACTGTGACCAAATTCTCAGAATCTGTTTCGATACTCTGCTGGGTAGAGTCTTTCAGAGGACCTCTTTGGATGGCTCCTCTCCTGTTCCTTGTTTTCTCCCACTTCTATTTGCCCCTCTGAATGAGGATTAAGCACCTTGCCTAGGGTCCTCCCTGTTGTTTAGTTTCTCTAGGACTATAGATCTTAGTATGTTTATCCTATATATTAGGGCTAATATCCATCTATAGGTGAGCATATACCATGTGGGTCTTTTTGCTTCTGCATTACCTCACTCAGGTTGATCTTTTTCTAGTTCCATTCATTTTCCTGAAAATTTCAGAATTTCCTTGGTTTTAATTAATGTGTAGTATTCCATTGTGTAAATGTACCACAATTTCTTATCCATTCTTGGTTGAGGGATATTTAGGTTGTTTTATTCCCTTTTTAAAAATCTTGTGGTGTTATGCCAGGTTCAAGGGACCCTCAGAGACCACCAGGAGAAGACTCGATGCAATTGCAAGAGAGCTTTATTACAAGAGCCATCGAACTTGGGACCCAAGTCTCACTGACACACCAGTAGAGAAGTGGGACCCCGAGCTCTGAGTGAGCAGGATTTTTAAAAGGAAAATCTGTGAGCAGGGGGTTTCCATGGCAGCAAGCAGGGGGGCACAAGTCTTAGAGTTACAGAATTGGGTGAAGTTTAGCAGGGCGGGGTGACCTTTTCTGAGGCACACAATCACAATGGCTAAGCATATAATCACAATGGCTATTTTTCTGAACCATATCTGAAACATTGGGGAGAATTTTCCCACCCGATTCTAAACTGATTCCCATTGATTATTGCCAGGGAATTTGTTTCTATTTTCTATGAAGCATTTATTCTGTTATATTTCCTGGAGGCTGTTGCTAGGAGAGTTAACTTTGTTTTCTGCCAGGTGTACATTCTGTGATATTTCCTGATACCTGAATTCAGTTCCCAGTCAAGATCTTTATTTCAAAATGGAGTTATATTCAGGCTATCTTAAACTCTTCAGTGGCAGAGTAGACTAATGTAACTAAAAGCTTAGCAACCCCTAGGACTGCAGAAAGATGATTTATTCTGGACTATCTTTATCTTCTTTACTAGCCATTTACTTATTGCCCACCTCTGTGAATGACTTAGCATCTTTGTGATTATTTTTACCAGAAATTTGAGGTTCCCTTTATACATTCTTAATCTTGTTAATAAAAGAATTTATAAACAGAATAAGGAAACTTAAGGAACAGTTCATTAGAGTTTGTGACAAATATCAGGGCAGGTAAATTCTAAGTATTTGCCATTGCCTGGAAGAGGAAGACAAAGAAGAAAAAACCATGCCTTCTTGAATTAGTGTCTGGGAAAACCAATGTGTTCAGTAGGGCAGCTGCAAAGCAGAAAGAAAGAGTGAAAATGTGAGGCAGTTCAGAAGACCAAGAAAATAGATGGTTTTCTAAGAAAGGGAAATAAGTGAGCATAAGTCACCTAGGAAGGAGAAGGAGAACCCCTTAAAGCTTTGGGACTGAAACCACATGACCTATGTAGAATATTTACATGGCATCTCCCTCTTCCACATTTCTCTGTACTAGGCTTTTTGGTTGTATGATCTGTTAGAGAACAGGTCATACGACTAAATCAGAAATTTGGAATAACAAATGGCAAGAAGATAACAAAATCTATGATTAAAGTGAGTGAGCATAAGACATGATTGAAGGTGATAAGAGAATGAGTGTGTATCTCACTTAAATCTTAAAAATATGATCTACTCAGGCAGTTTGGGACAGTTTTGCTAAGGGTTTTTACAAATAAACTAAGGAGAGCTCCACAGAGCATGGAGAGGTATGCTGGATCTGTAAGAACCTGTCATATTTTCTTAGAGGCCCAAAGTTTGGTACCCACTACCCATGCCTGGCATCTCAGATATGCCTATAATTCTAGCTCCATAGGAATCTGATCCTCAGTGGCCTACATTGGCACCCGCACTCACATGGAAATATACATGTACCCATATACACAATTAAAAATAAACATGGGACAGATAGTAATGTTTTAATGCTAAGTCAAATGCATGTTTATTCATTTACCCATGAAAGATACATACACACACACATAGGACACATGGTAAGTACATTTAATTTATAAAGTTATATAAACAGGTAATGATTTTTATTGAGTGAGAACCAATACATTTTGCACATTTACTCAGTGGAAGCCTTACTTCCTGTCTCTTTTTACATTCATATATAATATTATGAATCAGCCTATAAAGATATATTTGTAAGTTTATTTGTGTAGATGTATGATGTGAAAATATTGATACTCATATCTGAGGCCAGAGAGGGAGTTAAAAAGGAGAAGAAAACAGCAAATTAGATCTTCTTATACTAGAGAACCCACATATAAACACACATCCTCAGCATGGAGTTTTCTATTGTCAAGGTTAATATTTGTATTCTTTCCTCAGTTGTGTTTGGTCCAGTGTGTTGTGACTACTGTTGATAATGTTGCACTTTTTTCACCAGTGATTACGACTATCACATATGATGTTTAGTTCTGAGGTAGATATTTCGAAGAATATTCTGTAATCTACTATCAAAAATCCCAATGATCAGTACAAACAATTATTCATCGTATATTAAGTATTTGGGCAAATATTCCTTACTGAAATTCTTGGTCCTTGTTTTATTGTGAAAAGCTGTGTATCAAAGAATCAGTCTGGCATTTTCAGAAGTAGAAACTGAATGGAGACACTTTAAAAGGTGTGATCAGAAATCTGATGACAATCTGTGACTCAAAGGGTCCATCTAGAAACAAGCAATGCAAAAAAAAAACCTTCATGTTTGCTTACAATGAATCTGTAAACAATTGTTGATTGTGATTGTGTCAAGGCAGATGAAATGTTCAGATTAGTATACCAACTTGGACGAAAAGAATATGACATTTCAAACCACATGTGCAATGATGTCCCAAGTTCCTTTGTAATACTAAAATCTTTCCAACTGTCTGCAGTTGTGCGTGTTTTTCACTAATATTATCTTACTGACAAAACTGCCATCTGTTGATCCTGATCTACCACTTTTTTTTTTGCAATTCAATAATTGTGCTTGTATTTTTTTAAAATTCTTTATTAATTACACTTTATTCACTTTGTATCCCCCCTGTGGCTCCCCCCCTCCTCCCATCCCAATCCCTCCTTTCCTCCACCCTCTGCATGCATGCCTCTCCCCAAGAACACTGAAAAGGGAGGTCTTCTTTTCCTTCTTTCTGATCCTAGTCAATTAGGTCTCATCAGGATTGGTTGCGTTGTCTTCTTCTGTGGCCTGGTAATGCTACTTCCCCCGAGGGGGAGGTAATTAAAGAGCAGGCCAATCAGTTCATGTCAGAGACCGTCCCTGTTCCTATGACAATGGAACCCACTTGGATACTGAACTGCCATGAGCTACATCTGTGCAGGGGTCTTAGGTTATCGACATTCATGGTCCTTGGTTGGAGTATCAGTCTCAGGAAAGATCCCTGTGCTCAGAGAAACACTTAAAGAAATGCTCAACCTCATTAGCCATCAGGGAAATGCAAATCAAAACAACCCTGAGATTTCCCCTTACACCCATGAGAATGGCCAAGATCAAAAACTGAAGAGACAACACATGCTGGAGAGGTTGTGGAGAAAGGGGAACCCTTCTCCACTGCTGGTGGGAATCTAACCTTGTACAACCACTTTGGAAATCAATCTGGCGCTTTCTCAGACAACTTGGCATAGCGCTTCCTCAAGATCCAGCTATACCACTCCTAGACATATATCCAAAAGAGGCTCAAGTACACAATAAGGACAGTTGCTCAAGGATGTATGTAGCAGGCTTAGTTGTAATAGCCAGAAGCTGGAAACAACCCAGATGCCACTCAGTGGAGGAACAAATTGTGGTATATCTACACAATAGAATATTACTCAGAAAAACAAAAACAAAAACAAGGAAATCATGAAATTTGCAGGTAAATGGTGGGATCTCAAAAAGATCATCCTGAGTGAGCTGTCCCAGAAGTCCCAGAAGCAGAAAGATGCACACGGTATATACTCACTCATATAGGCTTATAATATAGGATAAACCTACTAAAATCTATACACCTAAAGAAACTGATAAAGAAGGAGGACTCTTGCTAAAATGCTCAATTCCTATCCAGAAAGGCAAAGAGGATGGACATCAGAAGAAGGAGAAAAGAGGGAACAAGTCAGGAGCCTGACATAGAGGACTTCTGAAAGGCTCTGCCCTGCAGAGTATCAAAGCAGATGCTGAGACTTATGGGCAGAGTACAGGGAATCTTATGAAAGAAGTGGGAAACAGCAAGATCTGGAGAGGACAGGAACTCCACAAGGAGAGCAACAGAACAAGAAAATCTGATCTACCACTTTTTAAGAAAGTGAGAATTAGGGGGCAGCAGGAGCTATTTTAATCCATTTTCACTGAAACACTTTATCATCACACAACTGTCACAGACATGTGTCCTGGAATTCCCTTCTGAAGTGAGGGATTGTTGTTACAAGTCCTAACATTACAGTAATCTTTGAGATTCCCAATGCCTATTACTATCAAACTCTGCTAGGATGTGTAGCTATGTATGACTTCTTGAACAAAGAAGAAACTCAGACGAAACAAAACAGAAAATCCCACATTAAAATTTTTTTTTGTAAATTCCTGTCCTCTCTAGGTCTAGGTCTTACCATCTCTACCTTCTTTCATGATTCCCTGCACTCATGTTGAGACTTATGGACAAACTTTGGGCAGAATGCAGGGAATCTTATGAAAGAAATAGGAAATAGTAAGATCTGGAAAGGCCAAGATGTCCACAAGGAGAGCAACAGAACCAAAAAATTTGAGCACAGTGGTCTTTCCCAGGACTCATACTCCAACCAAGTACCATGCATGGAGATAACCTAGAACCCTTGCACAGATGTAGCCCATGGCAGTTCAGTCTCCAAGTGGGTTCCATAGTAATGGGAACAGAGACTGCTTCTGACATAATCTAATTGGCCTGCTCTTTGATCACCTCCCCCTGAGGGGAGAGCAGCCTTACCAGGCCATAGAGGAAGACAATGCAGCCACTACTGATGAGACCTAACAGACTAGGATCAGAAGGAAGAAAAAGAAGACCTCCCCTATCAGTGGGCTTGGGGAGGGGCATACATGGAGAAGGGGGGAGGGAAGAGGGATTGGGAGGGGAGGGGGGAACTAAAGGAGGAATACAAAGTAAAAAGGAGGAATACAAAGTAAATAAAGTGTAATTAAAAATAAAATAATATATTTAAAAAAAAATCAAAGAAGAATGAAATAAATACCCTAAGAAAAAAAAAATTCCCTATACTAGGCCCAAAGTTTGGTTATGAATCTCAGCACCTGCTTTGATACACTGCTGGGTAGAATCTTTCAGAGGTTCTTGGTGGTAGGCTCTTGTCCTGTTTCTTGTTTTCTCCTTCTTCCAATGCCCATCCTGTTTGTCTTTCTAAGTAAGGATTGATCACAGGAGTCTTTTCTGAGACTGATACTGCAACCAAGGTCCATTCATGGATATAACCTAGAATCCCTTCATGGATGTAGCCGATGGCAGATTGGTATCCAAGTGAATTCCCTAGCAAATGGAACAGGGCCTGTCTTTTACATGAACTCAGTGTCTGGCTCTTTGATACCCTCCCCCCCGCCCCAGGGAGGAAGAGCCTTGCCAGGCCACAGAGAAGAACATTGTTGCCAGTCCTGATGAGACCTGCTAAGCTAGGGACCGAAGGAAGGGGAGGAGGACCTCCCCTGTCAGTGGACTTAAGAGAGGCAGGGAGGAGATGAAGGAGGGAGGGTGTGATTGGGAAGGAATGAGGGAATGGGCTACAGCTGGGCTACAAAGCAAATAAAATGTAGTTAATATACAAAAAATAAAATTTAATTTAAAAAAGAAAAAAAAAATCTTCATCTGATGATGCCAACCTCATATTTCGCATACATAAACTCTAACAATCCATTTAACTCTAATCTTAAATGTGAATTTTAAGTTTTAATGATTCTTTAATGTCATCAGTTTTTAAATTTTTATTATGGAGAATACTCATAACTTGTAATGATATTCAATGTATAATATAGTAATGTGTTCTAGAGTCAAGATGCTGTAAAGACATCTAAAGATCATTCCCTGTTTGATTATAAGTGTATGATGAGGGACTAAATCTACATTTCTTCTTACTACTGTACCCAGACAGACAGAAACCCCCATTTCTAGTCTATAAATTTTGCCATTTCTGATAATTTGTGTAGGCTGAATCATAGAGCATTAGTGTTCTTTTAGGTGGTTTATTTCACTTCTATAGTACTCAGTGGTCATCTGTGTGACCACATACTGTAGGATATCCATGTCTTGAAGGAATGGGATTCTGTTGCATACACTATTATATTTTTTTTCTTTATCTGTCTGATAATGGGAATTAGGTTGTTTGTACATCTTGGTTATTGTGAATAATGCACTGAATATGAAAAAGTTGATGTCAGAAGCTATTGAATCCCTGGGAATGAAGTTACTGCTATTGTGATCGAACATGTGGATACTAGGAATTGAAACAATTCCTCTGTAAGGGCAAGTGTTCTTAACCACTGAGTCAACTCTCCAGTCCCTTATTGTTAATTTTTGGGTAATTTTCAAGCTGTTTCACACTTGCGATTTTGCTTTGTTAAGAACAGTATACAAGAACTTTATCTTTTAATGTTTTGTTTGTTTGTTTGTTTGTTTTAACAATTTGTCTATGTCATTGATTTTGGCCATTCTAACAGTTAATCTCATCCTGCTTTTGATTTCTGTGCTGAAGATGAGTGATGCCGGTGATAGTTTTATATGTTTGTTGTCGGTTTGTATGTACTCATGGAAGAAATGTCTATGGAAGTCTTCACTCATTGTTTTCCCTTTGAGAATTAATTTTTTTACAAGTTTTATTTCAAGCTTAGAATAAGAGAAATAATATGCCTCGCCAAGCGAAAGGAAGGTACTGCTCATTAGAAAGTTCCAGGGTACCTAAGCTTGTGGCTCCTCTCTTATAATACATCCCACCAAACAGGTATCCATCAGCTGGATATTGCCTTTCTGTCTTCCTGTTACTCTTGTAAATGAAGGCTGGGATATCAATAAATGCGATTGTCTTTGTCAGGGTTTTCATCACTGTGAAGAGACACTGTGAGCACAGCAACTCTTAGAAAGGAAAACATTTAACTGAGGCTGACTTACAGTTTCAGAGGCTTAGTCCATTACCATCATGGGAGAATTAATTTTTAACTATTTAGTTGGAGTTTAGGATTTTAAATGTTTTACATATTTGATGTTCAAATAGTTTCTTCTAATTTCTGAACATTTTCAACTTATTTTGTTTCCACTGTAGAAAAGATAATTAAAAACAATAATTTGGAAAAGAAAGATTTGGTTAATATGGCTGAAAATAGTAGAGGTTCATGTCCTTTAGTAATTTGACTCTATTGCTTTGGATTTCGGGAACATCGTACATCAAAGTTGGAGTGAAATTCTCTACCCCAAAGCCCAAGAGAATAGGAAGAGGGAGGGTCAGAACTAGTATTCTGTGATTCCATTGGGGGAAATGACTCTAAAGGCCTCCTGCTAAGTATTTCCTTTTGTTTCTTTGTTTCTGTTTGTTTTTGTTGTTGTTTTCTTTTTACTATCATTATCATTAATTAGAATTTATACAAGTTGTATCCCAGCTGTGGCCTCCTCCCTTGTCTCCTCCCACTCTCACCCTACCTCCCTCTTCTTCCCTATGCTGCTCCTGTAGTCCACTGATAGGGGAGGTCTTTCTTCCCTTCTATTTGATTCTACCCTATCATTAGGACTGGTTGCATTGTCTTCCTCATTAGGATTGGTTGCATTGTCTTCCTCTGTAGCCTGACAATGCTGCAACCCCCACCCCAGGAGAGGTGATCAGAGACCCTGCCACTGAGTTCATACCAGAGAAAGTCCCAACTCCTCTTGCTAGGGATCTGACTTGGAAACTGAGTCTATGGGCTACATGTGAGCTGGGGTTTTAGGTCTTCTCCATGCCTTGTCCCTGGATGGAGTATCTTCTCTGCAGGGCCTCCAGGGCTCAGTTTTTATGGCTCTGTTGGTCTCCTTTTGGAGCTTCTTGTCCCCTCCAGAGCTTTCTATCTCCGCTTTCTTTCATAAGATTCCTTATACTCTGCTCAAAGTTTGGTTTGAGTATCAGCCTCTGCTTCAATACCTCAATCAGTAATTTCCTCTGAAAATTAGGAATAGAGCTACCTCAAGATCCAGCTATACCACTCCTAGGCATATATCCAAAATATGTGCTTAAGTACACAACAAGCACATTTGCTCAGTCATGTTTGTAGCAGCTTTATTCATAAAAGCCAGAAGCTGGAAACAACTTAGATGTCCCTCAACAAAGAAATGGATACAGAAATTGTAGTACATTTATACAATGGAATACTACTCCGCTATTACAAACAAGGAAAATTTTTATGTGTTCTTGGATTCATTTTGCAAGTATTTTATTGAGTATTTTTGCATCGTTGTTCATAAGAGAGATAGGTCTGAAATTCTCTTTTTTTTGTTGGTTTTTTGTGTGGTTTCGGTATAAAAGTGATTGTGGCTTCACAGAATGAGTTTGGTAATTTTCCTTCTGTGGAAAATTTGAAGAGAATAAAAATTTTGTGGAAAAATTTGAAGAGAATTGTAGTTAGCTCTTCTTTGAAGGTCTGGTAGAATTCTGTGCTGAAGACATCTGGCTTTGGGATTTTTTTGGAAGGGGGACTTTGATGACTGATTCTATTTCCTTAGGAGATATAATACACACATTTATATACTCACTTATAAGTGAATATTAGAAATATAATATAGGATTAACATACTAAAACCTTTACATCTAAAGAAGCTAAGCAAGAAGGAGGACCCTGGGTAAGACAATCAATCCTCATTAAGAAAGGCAAATGGGATGGACATAGGAAGAGGGAGAAAACAGCCAACAGGACAAGAGCCTATCACAGAGGGCTTCTGAAAGAGTCTACCCAGTAAGATACCAAAGCAGAGGCTGAGACACAGCCAAACTTTGGGAAGAGTTCAGGGAAACTTATGAAAGAAGAGGGAGATAGAAAGACCTGGAGGGGACAGGAGCTCTACAAGGAAAGCAGGATAACCAATAAATCTGGGCCCAGGGGTCTTTTCTGAAACTGATACTCCAGCCAAGGACCATGCATGGATATAACCTAGAACTGCTGCACAGATGTAGCCCATGGCAGCTCAGTCTCTAAGTGGGTCTGTGTCTGGGACTGTCTCTGACATGAACTTAGTGGCTGGTTCTTTGATCACCTCCCCCTGATGAAGGAGCAGCCTTACCAGGCCACGGAGGAAGAAAATGCAGCCAGTCCTGATGAGTTCTGATATGGTAGGGTCAGAGGGAAGGGGAGAAGGACCTCCCTTACCAGTGGACTTGAAGAGTGATATGGGAGTAGATGAGGGAGGGAAGATGGCATTGGGGGATGAGGAAAAGAGCTATAGCTTGGATACATAGTGAATAAACTGTAATCGATAAAAATAAATAAAGTAAAAGAAAAACAAAACACGAAAATCATGAGATTTGCAGGCAAATGTTGGGAACTAGAAAAGATCATCTTGAGTGAGATAATCAGAAGCAGAAAGATACACATGGTATACACTCACTCATAAGTGGTTATTAGACATATAATATAGGATAAAAATACTAAAATCTATAGTCCTAAAAAAAAAAAAAAAAAAAAAAAAAAAAAAAAAAAAAAAAACAAACAAACAAGGATGACCCTAGGGAAGATGATCAATCCTCATTCAGAAAGATAAACACGGCAGGCATTGGAACCAGCAGACAGGGAACAGGACAGGAGTCTACCACAGATGGCTTCTGTAAGTATTGCCTTTTAAAGGTTCTACTATGTGACCTTGGCACTCTGGAGAGCAAACCTTTATCATGTGGACCTTGGAGAGAAATCCAATCATTTGGATTTTATTTTATTGCACTTTTCACTGGACTAATGACTCCCTTTATTGGAAAAGGCTTTACTTTGATATGATTCTCCTAGTTCACTTTTGGTCTTATTTCTTATGAAATCATTGTTATGATCAATGTCATAAAAGTTTTCTGCTGTTTTTATATCCTTGCAGTTTTACCACATTGGGTTTTTTTTTTTTTTTAGGATTTATAGGGTTCATTTTTATATGAATTTAAATAAGAGCTCATTTCATTTCTTCCATTCTTTACTTCGTATCGAGTCAAATTCTACTTGGGTGTTTTATCAATTAACTGTGTTGATTAGCTTAGTTGGTAAGGATTTCCTAGGAGGAACTTTCCATCTGCAATAACTACCAATAGTGGCTTATGACTATGTTTAATTTTGTCACATTTATCAGGCTTTGGTATAAAGATACATAGATTTTCAGAATGTCTTTGAAACATATTTCTCCTCCTTAACCTTTTGAAGATTTTGAGGTTTTACTTTTTTAAAAATTATTGGTATAATTCACCAGTAAGAATTTCTATTGCTTTGTAGATTTTATTGTTGTTTGTTTGTTTATAATTCTAATTATTGATGAAAGGTTTCCATTGCTGATTTTATCTGCACATTTATTGCATTTTCTTAAGTCACCTCATCACTTCTGAGCCATTTTATTAAGAGTGAAGCCAAAAGTTGATTTTTGAATTATTTTCTCATTGTTTTCTGTATTGTTTTTCTGTTCCTTTATTAATGCTATCACTTTCTTCCACTGTGAGCTTTGGGCTACTTTTCTGTTACATATACCCTAGAAGGTAAAGCTATGTGGTTAATTTTGAAACTTCCTTATCTATGTAGTAATTTTAGAGGCTAACTATAATTTGAAATATCCAGACTTTCAAGAAAGCTACAAAGGAAATACAAAAGACTACTATATCGAGTTCATACCACCATCTGTAAACCTTTATTTTTTCAGCTTTTACTTTAGCTATTCTTCATAAAATGTCAGAGCAATCTCATGAAAGTAATATTTATAAGTCTTACATACCTTTTCAAACCCTGCCAGTTAGTTGTGAACTTTTATTACTATGAACCTCATTCGTGATACTGCGTTTGTTACCTCACCAACCTTTCAGAATCTTAGTTTCCTTTGAGTATGCATGATACCATTTCTAAACATGCCAGTTCCATTTATTTTTATTGCAATCATGATTCATCAACCCAAAATTTAATAACCACATACTTGCGAATTAGTCTGTTGTCTTTCTGCCATTGGCTTACAGGTTCATTGAATTGAAATTTGATGATATACTTTCCTTTTACATATTTTTTATAATTTTGTATTGAAAATATTTTCTTGTCTCATACAATACACTGCAACTTCATTTTCTCCTCCTCCTACCTACTTCCCTGCCAGCTCCATTCTCTTCCATATCTACTCTCCCTCTGTTTCTTCTTCAGAAAAACATTGGTCTCCAATACATGACAATCCAAAAAGACAAAGTGTGATATGATAGGACAAGACAAAAGCCCTCATATGGAGGCTTTTCCAATAGTAGGAAAAGCATTTCAATAACAGGCAACAGATAAACCCACTCTCACTGCTAGAAGTCTTACAATAACTTTAAGCTAACATCCATAACACATAAGCAGAGGACTTGGTACAGACCCATGAAGGCCCATGCTTGCTGTTTCAGACTCTGTGGGCCCATGTGAGGCATGCTCCGTTGATTCAATGGGCCATCTTCTCCTGGTGTCTTCTCAACTCCTCCCCCCTCTGGGAGTTCCTGATCTCCCAGAGGAGAACCACAATGAAGACCTTCAGTTTGGATTCTCTCTCTGCATAAGGTCTGGCTGTAGGTCTCTGCATCAGCTCCCCTCTGCTGCTGCCTGTGGAAAACTTTCTGAGGGAGCCTTTCTGGTAACTGCTTTGCAAGACACCAATATATGAGTACAGTAGACGATTATCAGTAATTATTTTATGGAGTGTTTCTTTGTTTGGTTGGTAGGTTCTATGCTAGTTCTCTAGGCTATCCAGTCTCTAGATCCTGGCCATCCAGGCAGTGTAGGACATGGCTGCCACTGGATGCATGGCACAGGCCTCCCTCAATTTCTACTAGATATTAGCAGGCCACTCTCATAAGTTCTGCTCCACCATTGCCCTAGCCAATCTTGCAGGTAGAACAGACTGTAGGTGGATGGTTTTATAACTAGGTTGTTGTCAAGGTTTCATTTCCATAGCCTGCAGAGCACCTTCTCGTGGTAAAAAGACTAGAGCATATGGGTGAAGGCTCTAAGCCCAATCCAGCTGGAACTCACTATGTTCAATAAGCTCAGTAGAAATGGTCTTTAGCAATGGGCCCCACTGTCAGTTTTCAGAGAGCAACCTTATGCCCTCGAATTAGCCTTCTGTTACTATTTTGTGAAATGATTTGAGTAATAGTGGATTTACTCTTCAAAAGTCTGGTAGGATTCTGCCCTAAAACCATCTGGCCTTGGGTGGGTGGCTGTTTTTTTGGTCGTTGTTACCAGGAAATGATATACTTTCTATGATCCAAATCATCTTAAATTTGTTAAGATTCGGTATTGTATTTCTATTTCTTTTTATTTTATTTTAATTTCAACTTTAACATGTTATCTATTGTGCAGGTGTCTTTATGTTGAGTAAAGATATACATATATATATATTAAACTTCATAAACATATAATTGTTTGTTCAATAGTATAATAATAAAGTTGTAAAATGGTGAGTTTTGCATTAGAGTTAATCTGCAGGCTGTTTCACTGCTCAGCATCACTCAAGTCCATCTATAACCTCTTACTATGTTCCACACATCTCAGTTCTTCCTCTGCTTCTCAAAACAGCCAATTTTATTCCTATTCCAGGGCTTTTTAGGCTATTTTCTTTCATATTAGTGATATGCGTCCACACTTTTCAGAAAGTGTGACCTCCTTGACATCATTTAAAATAAAATGTTAAAAACGTTCTGTAGCTGCCATATTTATTAAGTCACAGCATTGCATGTGAACCTCTTCCTGATGCATTTCTTATACTGTAATGATGATCTTGGTTGTTATCTTAAATGTCTGCCCATGTCCGTGTCTCTGATCATCCCTTTATCAAAATACTCAGTTATGTGTGTCACTAGTTAGAGTTTGAATCATTACAAGCACCCAGGATTCATAAGTGCACGGAATTGTGTAAATAAATGAATAAATGAATAATAATTAAATATTAATTCTAAATTTCACCTCCAAAAGTTATTTTTAATGCAAAAATATTTTTAAAACAACCATACTAAGAACAAGAATTGTACACTAAAACTGAAACCGGTGTTTTACGGGAGTTATCTTAAATTTTTTCCCTTAAAATTTTCTTTGTATTTTTTTTTTTTGAGTGGTGAGAACTTATTTATTTCTTTGAGGATAGGAGTTTTACACAAATCAATTGAAAAAAAATTTTTTTTTCAATGCAGTTTATTCAGGAACCTTGAACAATCATCTGACCCTGGGGAAAGCCAGCCCACAGCTTAAATAGCCTCTGGGTATCCAACCCAGGCGTGCCACGTGTGCAATGCAGATAGGTCCACATACATGGAAGCAAGCCAGATCCTCAGCCTTAGCCAAATGTGGAATTGTTCGTGACAGAGAGCACTCACCATCGTGAAGGTGGAAGGCGGAAACCAGCTCCATCTTTAAGGCACAGCATTCCGCAGCTCTCTACAGTTCCCCCTTTTTGTTTTAGACGCATCAGGCAAGAGTAGAGGTCTGATCTCTGATATTAGAAATAAATTGGGACTTTGTACCGATGTTCATTTAGGTGTCATCCACCCAAAGAGCATCAGACCCGTCCAATACCTTTTTCTCAGAGGCGGGACCTGGGGTATCAACCCGCATGCAATCAGACATGCTCTTCTCTGGGTCTACAGAGGCTGACCCTGAGTGCAGTGCTTAGCCTCGCATCCTGAGCGTAACATTTTAGCTTTTTATGGTATCCAACCATGCTTGGGGCTAATGTCCTGCTTCAATGGCTGTAAAGGCCTGAATGATCATGGCTGCATCACACTGTTGTGAGACTCTAATCTTGTATATACACCACAGGCAAACCAAGGAGACCAACACCAGAAGGCCTGCTAACGCTCCCATGCCTGCCCATTCCTTCAGATGATTCATGGCTGCAGCAATCCATGTTGATAATCCTGTGGCTAGTCCTGCGTCCACTCTGGTAGAATGATAACTACAAGTTATTTTTTTTAATAATTTTATCTTGAATTGTGATATGGAACTATTTTTCAAAATCAAAAATGGAAACACTTGTTTTCACACACATATACACACAAACACACAAATCCCCTAAGTGTTGAAAAATGAGCCAGTTTAGATTTTTTTTTCAAAAAATATGATTCATACACAGTAGATATATTTAAAAGTTTGTGTTTGTCTTGATTTTTATACTACAGGAGGATCTTCTATTAGAAAACAAACACTATATGACCAGATTCACATGTGATAGAGAGGGTCAGGTAGGATAAAGATCCAAATTTCTTCCCAAAGTCAAGAGAATAAACATAATGCACATTTCTCAAAAACAAAAAGCTGCTGAAGAGTAGTGGTATATCAGAGTTTGTGAGCAAAATGCTACTTACAATTGGATCACAAACTTTATTCACCATACATACCATGTCTTTCATGCAAGCCTAAAATTCTTGCTCCACAGACTGGTGATTCCTTATGTTTACCTTATACTGACATGAGCCTTGGTGATTTAAAGACTCCCAGGAATTTGCTTTATTTATTTATTCATTTCTTGAATTCTGATGCTGAGCATCATTCAGGTTCCAAACATGGCTGTGTGGACAGATAACCAGTCAATAGAAAACAAAACAAAACAAAAACACTAGTTGTTGCTCTTTTGAATTTTGTAGTGATGAATGGATTATGATAGGCGAGTACATAGCCTAGGATTTGCCATAGATTAAACCAGTGTGTGAAAATGATTGATTCCTTATGTATTTGCAGAGATTATTAAATCTCACATTGTCAAGAATTATTCTTGGGGTCTGTAGCTTAAAGTACTGTTTTGCAGAGGAATGATGTGGCAATGTAGCTATTTACTGAACTATCTGGAAAGGAACTTAGAAAAGGGAATAGAGTGGTGAGGAGAAAAGGAGCCATGTGGGTTGGATTGTTCTTATTAATAGTATTGTCAAAAACTGGACAACAAAAAAGAGAAAATATACTCACTTGATTGCCCTTTGGTTCTCAAATCCATGTTTTGACATTGAAATCCTGATTCACTGATTTTCAAAATGAAATCATATCCCAGAGTAATATGTGCTGATTTTATATTAGATGACTTCACTGAATTCATTCATTCTAGCAACTTTTTGCTGTTTTCTATGTCTTTCTATATATATAAAAGCATATCTGCAGTTAGAAGCCAGTTTTCTTGTTTTCTGAGTTGGTTTATACACAATTTCATATTCTTACATACAGTATATTACTATATAGTAAAATATCAGATACTGAAGCAAATTTAAGTCATGTAGCGAGGTAAGGCATAGTGGCAAACACATGTAATCCAAGGGGTCAGGGTGCTGAGGCAGAGTGTTCTAAACTTTAAGACAAGACTACTCCAGAACAAACTCTGTGTTATACACACACACACACACACACACACACACACAAATCGCCAATAAACAAACAAATGAAATGTAACAGGGTGATGAAGAATAAAATTATATTTTAAATTTGGCATTAAATAGCTCTTAATTATTTCATTATAGCCAAGATAAAAACTAGTATATTCCCACAGTACACATTCTCCAAATTGAAAATTGTATGTGTCATTTATTTTACTGAAACGCCATGCTATATCAATCAAACTTTGCCCTCGTGGTAATAACATTAGTCCCAAATGAAATATTAAATTTCTCCAAATTCTAATTTTCAAGAGGAAAATGAGTGGTTGTACAAGGAAATATTTCCTTGGGGGGCTATCTTCAAACATATTTTTGAATGATTGAACTAGACTAAAACTACAGAAGAGAAAATATAAAACATATTATGTACCAGTCTGGCACACAGCTGACATTTAAGAAATGTTTATTGTCATGTATACAGATGCTCTTTAGCTTATGGAAGAGTTATTTCCCGACAGAAATAAAAATAACGTCACTCCAGAAGCAGCAGATACACCTAATATGGTAGCTTAGCAACACAGAACGAGATGGAGTGTTGTTATTTGTACATGTGACTACAGACTCAAAGAGGAGGCAGGGCTTACAGTTACTACCCAGTAGTTCAAGGAAGTATTATGGGCTATGACTTATCAGAAATCCAAGCAGACATTAGAATTCAACTTTGAAGCACAGCATTTCTGGATTGTGCATCTTTTTTTCACACTGTTATAAAATAGAGATATTTTTAAGTCAAAGCATTCTGAGGTGAAGACCATTTCCATGCTTTGTACATGAATTGCATCTCAGGTTTACCAAGTTTAGTGCACGATCAGAGTCCCAATAGGCTAATGATTTAACATATGGGCAGAAAAGACACGTATACAAACAGGCATTGACATATGCAAACCTTTATTATTGTCTGATAGAGTGCAATTCATTTTTCCATTTTATCAACCAACAATCTTCACATCTTTTCTGTCAAGGGATATCAGTGTACATGTCAGATATTATAGATCAGACAAAGACAGAGAGACAGACAGACAGACACACAGACACCATGGACACACAGAAGGATAAAAGGCAGAGTTCACTTGTTTTATATGTAGCCACTTCAACCCTCTGAATAGTCCTACTCCTAAGTAATTGCATCTCCTCAGGGGATTACGTTGTATAACTTAGCTTTCTTGCTCTGGAAATTTCTCCTTTCAAATATGCAGAACAGATTAGCATGTTTGCACGTGTACTGAAAAGTGTGCCTTCTTGAACTGATTTTTAACATTTTTGAGCATGGCCTTGAACAATATCTAGGCCATGTGATGAAAAGAGCCTTGTTTGGGATTAGGAACAAAAGGCTCTAACTTCCATATCTTCACATCCTCTAAAAATGGTAAAAATGAATTAAAAGTAACAAGTAAAGTCTTTCTATTGACTCATCTTCAGAGTGAAGGATGTACTTTGGGAACTAAAAGGAGAAGCGTCAATTTGTTTTTTCACCAGGTATGCTGGAGTTCTATATAGAAATCTCAAACATACTCCAGGTTCACTGGATAGACCAGACTAAATTGCAAAATCTGTTATCAAAACTATATATTTCCAATGAAAAAAAAAACGTGAGGTGCTCTTCCAGAGAATTTTAAAATTTTTTTCTAGTATTAAATTTACATCCCAATCATATGCCCCTCCCTCCTCCCCTCCCAGCCCCACCCTTCCTTCCATATTCTCTCTCATTCTAATGGGTGTAAGGTGGACTTTCAGGGTTGTTTTGATTTGCATTATGCCTTTAAATTCTTATTTTCATATTTTTTATTTACTCTATCTAGTTACATAATAAAAATATTTTATATTATCGATTGTATATTCGGTGTGCGTGTGTGGGTGCGCGCACATGTGCACCAATGCATGTGTGTCATAGTGCGAGTGTGAAGGCCAGAAGACAAGTTGTAGGAGTTGATTCTGTCCTTACACCAAGTAGGCTATCGGGGTCAAACTCAGGTCCTCAAGCTTGACTACAAATGGCTTTATCTGATGATTCATTTTTTCTGGCTCTGTTTAGTGTATCTTTTTGAGACAGTATCTTACTGTATAGCTTCAGTTATCACTAGACCCTCTTAATAACTAAATTTCTCAAATGCTTCAATTGCCACCATGTGTCACTACGCTCAGCATTATTTTATCTAATTATGAAATTATTCTTTCAGTATGCAGTTACTCAAAAATCAGTTTTTCGTTAATGCATTTTTATTAATTCTTCAAGACATTGATACAACATATTTTGATACTATTCAACTGCCTCATAATATTCACCTAGTTCTTATAGCTACATGTTCTTACCTAACTCTGAGTCATTCCTCTGTCATTTTCATAGAATGCACTATAATGCAGCAGCTGTCTGCATTCTCTGCCTCTCCTTCATCTTCTGTGATATTCCTGACCTTAGTATAGGGGTTGTGTTGTGGTTACCATGGCAGCCCGTTCCCTCCAGCTTGTCCCAGCTGTGGATTTCTGAAATAGTCCCTGACTACTGTGAAGATAAGTTTCTTTGAAGAGGGTGAAAGTGACACTGATCTTTGGATACAAGAATAAACACTTAATATCAACTTAGAAATCACATGGCAAATCTTGCTACAGATCATGTCTGTGAAAAACACACGAGGAAATCCTTGCTTTCTTGGTACTTGTGATATATACGGTCATTGCAGAGGATATGCCAGTGACTATGAGCTTTAGGTAGACTTTGGTAAAAGTACAAATGATAGCCATTTTAATTTTAACAATCATGAAATAATTCCTGGGAGAAATGACTGAAAGCAAAGATTTGAGAATGAAATGGACCCATAAAAATTCACACGCATGTATGTACGTGTGTGTATAAAGGTGTGGCGGCATTGAATATCATCGGGAGATGAAGCAGCAATTACAAGGATGATGCATCTAAATTTTCCAAGTAAATAGTAGCAATCCAGGATTATCTTTACATGTGGAAGCAATCTCTCATTGCCTCTCTCATTCTGTCTCTACCTGTATTACTAAGTAGACAGATATAGATTCAATATAGATAGGTGGATATGTATGTGAGACTGCAAACTATATGGTCTCAGCTGTTTTATACAACACTGAACAGTCAGTTCACGAGACTCTGTTCACAGGCAGTTCATATGAAACAGGTGAAACTGCTGGATGGCTAGTGACATGGGACAGGTAGCAGAAAAGGATACGGTGGGCTCAGGGCTTATTCATATCCCAGGTGGCAAAGTGGTTCCTTGTACTAAGAAGATTAGCTGCAAGTAAAATTTGTGAAATGTGTATTTTGTAATAATTTTTCCATTTTACACATTCAGATTACTGTTCACTATGCATGAAACAAAACTATGAAAACACAGAAAGGCTGGAGAGGTTTACATAAACGCATTCCTCTGTAATTACACACATAGGTGCACCTTTACACTTTTAGGTCACTGAATCCTGCAATTGCTTGGGGGCTGGTGAACCAGGAAACACTGACCCGTACCCCTCTCAGTAGGGAGAAAATTCAGGCAAGAGGTTAGGTGATCTTGATGCTCCAATTCCACAGAGCAGGATGGACACTCAAGAAAGATATCCATGTTGTAGTTTTGAGGAGACTCCCAAGCTGAGGAACATCCTTATTATTTTTTTGTACTTTACTTGACAAGTTATGAGTGTCAACTAGTTTTATATATATTTACATGTATATATATATATAAAGATTTAGATTAATGTTTTACAGTCTTAATTGGGCAATTTAGGTGATATTTTAAAATTATCATTGCAAACATCAAGGCAAAAGAACCTTCTGGGGTACTAAAGGGACCCATTATCACTTTAGAAGAAAATAGTTCAGCTATGACAACAGGAAACAAGTTAGCATGAGTTTACACAGAGATTACTAATATGTTGAGAGTTTCCTTCTAGTTTTAGACATATGAATATTCTCTTTCCCACAATAGATTAATAACGACACAAGCACAAAGCACATTGCACTGACTCCTGCTTATTCATTCAATTGACCACACTCTATTTTTTCTTAGAGTTATGTAATCTTCTCGGTCATTTTCATTTATGCATCTAGATGTACCTAAGTATCAGTAGTCTTAAAATAATAAATTGATTACCTTTGAATTTTGTAATTCTAAGGATTAAGGCTGAAGTGAACTCTCAAACCATCCTGCGGGAATGCTGAAAGAGATATTTGTAATCTGTTTTGATTTTTGCTCCATTTATCCTAGTTGTTTTGATTCTAACTTCTGCATTCTTTTTAAAGCTACCATCTTCTAATGGACTTACTGAGCCTATGGAATTTTCGATAAGCTTATATATATACTCCGTGCACTATTTACATTCAGTTGCCTCATTGACTGTTTGGTGATCATTTTACTCTACTCACCAAGATTATTATGGATAATCTAATGTTTCCTATAAAGGACAATTTCAAATGCTGAGTGAATCACTCCAATATATTTATATCCTAACAGATTTATCACCTTTCATTCTCAGTGACCATTGGTGTGCTAATATGTCCCAAATAATTTCTATAAAGGAGATTTTAATTTAATAGAACAGATATATTTCAGTATGTTTATCTCAAAACAAGATGCTGAGATTTGTCTGTTTCAGCAAAGTACAGATTGTTCTGCTGTACTACAGCAATTCTGCCTTTGCTTCATCCAATGACCTCTGTTGACTTGAGCATCTGCCATAGGGCTATTAACTCTGAGAACCAAAAGTGTTTAATGGCATTTAATTTAACAATACTTAATTTTAATGTATTCAAAATCAAATGCAAATATCTGTATGTGAGTATTCATTTTTATATTGGAGTATTCAAATTTAATCTTCCCACTCCTCAGCAGCCATGTGTCTTGGGAAATGGGAAGGATTTCTCCCAGCATCACATTTTCAAAATGCAAAAACCAAATTGCTTCTGGGCATTCCAACTGGAGACTTCTTCATTCTCAATTAGCTGATACGAAGCTAAAAGCCCAAGGTCCCATATAGATTTGTACTTTGTGGTGGCTATGTTTTCAAGTCTTCCCTTCAGATAAAAATTCTTTAAGACATAGTCAAACTTTGGGCTCAGAGCAGGGAATCTTATGAAAGAAAGGGGAGATAGAAAGACCTGGATGGGATAGAAGCTCTACAATGAGAGTAACTGTTAGAAAATGTGCGGCTGTGAAGGTTACAAGGGGGGTTCACAAATCAAACCACGAGAGCATTTCCACTTGGGAGGTTTATTAGGGGAAGGAAAAAGGGGTCTCAGAGAGACAAGATGAAAGAGAAAAAGCGGGAGGGGGGCTCCACGAGTTCCTTATAAGGTGACTCAGAGTATGTGCAGGTGGTTCCAGGTGATCAGCAGGTGGTCTTCTTGGTGGCTTCAGGAATACCTAACAACCAGTTTGTCAGGGTCCTTGGAGCTAGCTGTAGAGATGCCTGCTTACTGATCCCAACAGCAACAAAACAAACAAACAAACAAAAAAATGGGCCCAGGGGTGTTTCCAAAGACCAATACTCCAGACAAAGACCATGCATGGAGATAAACTAGACCCCTTGCTCAGATGTAGCCCATGGCAGCTCAGCCTCCAAGTGGGTACAGGGGAACCCACTTGGACTGTCACTAGTAAGGGGAACAGGGACTGTCTCTGACATAAACTCAGTGGCTGGCTCTTTGTTACCTCCCCCTGGGAGGAGTTCAGCCTTAACAGGCCACAGAAGAAGACAATGCAGCCACTCCTGATGAGACCTGATAGTCTAGGGTCAGATGGAAGGAGAAGAGGCCTGCCCTATCTGTGGACTGGGGGAGGGGCATGGGAGGGAATGAGGGAGGGCCTACAGGTGAAACGCAAAGCTAATAAAATGTAATTAATGTAAAAAATAAAAATTTAATTTAAAAAAAGAAAAAGAAAGGTAAAAGGGATAGATTCAGAAGGTGAAAATAAGGAACAAGACAGGAGCCTACCACAGAGGTCCTCTGAAAGACTCTGCCCAGCAGGGTATTAATGCAAATCCTGAGACTCTTAGCCAAACTTGGGGCAGAGTGCAGGGAATCTTATGAAAGAAGAGGGAGATAGTAAGACTTGGAAGGGTCTGCAGCTCTACAATGAGAGCAACAGAACCAAAAAAATCTGGGTCTAGGAGTCTTTTCTGAGTCTGATACTCCAACCAAAGACCATTCATGAAAATAAACTGGACCTCTCCACAGATGTAGCAAGTGGCAACTCAGTCTCCAAGTAGGCTCTCTAATAAAGGGAACAGGGGCTGTCTCTGACATGAACTCAGGGGCTGACTCTTTGATCCTGACCAGGCCACAGAGGAAGACAATGTAGTCAGTCCTGATGAGAGCTGATAGGCTAGGGTCAGATGGAAGGGAAGGAGTTCCTCCAATATCAGTGGACTGGGGAAGGAGCATGGAGAAAACAAGGGAGAGAGGGAAGGAGGGCCAGATTGGTAGGGGGTGAGGGTGGAGCTAGATCTGGGATATAAAGTGACTAAACTGTAATAAATAAAATATTAAAAATGTAATTGAAAATTTAAAAAATATAATTTTTAAAGTAAATTGAAAAATTAATTAATTAAGAAAGAATGGCCTGAGGAAAGCAAAGGACAAAATATGCATGTATAAATTTTACAAATGAAGCAATAATTTTTTGTTATATTAATAAGATGAACTTGCTAAAAACCCAAACATCTAGCCACAGATGATAGCTGTGAGTTAAGAAAACTCTCAAGTCTCGGGTTAGTATTAATAGTGTTATTATCTTAGGCCTTTTGTGAATTTGACGTGCATAGCCACACATCTATGAAGTCTAAATAATTAATTTCCTATGTCCCTGTCTTAATCTCATGAAACACTCAGAATGTTCATCAAAAATAAATAGTTTTCCCAAAAATATGACAAATGTGAGTCACAAAAACCGTGACACCCTTACCCAGCCAGTTCAGAATGGTTCCATTGTTTGTGTTTGAAATCCACTAAAATCATTGCTTTGTGACTC